>NC_081300.1:57544545-57847575 GCF_030435805.1 Mustela lutreola | reverse complement strand
GATTCACGGATGGAGGTGAACATTTGAAATGTATGAAGCAGATGAAATGTATGAAACAGATCGTGTTTTCTTCCTGTCTACATTTTACATTCCCAGGGATAGGTGAATAATCCCCAATGTGACTAACTTCTGTCTCATACTTGTCTTGAACTTCTTTCTCATCCTACATTTAAGTGTTTCAATTTCTTGGATTCTTGGTAAACCTAAAACTCCAGCAAATACTGGTCAACAGCAGTATCTAGAGTGGTGTGTATCGTCTCCTCACAAATCTTGTTTAAGTATATTACAGGGACGGGGCGCCTGGGTGGCTCAGTGGGTTAAAGCCTTTGCCTTTGGCTCAGGTCATTATTCCAGGGTCCTGGGATTGAGCCCCGCGTTGGTCTCTCTGATGGGAGGGGAGGCTGCTTCCTCCTCTCTCTGCCTGCCTCTCTGCCTACTTGTTATCTGTGTCTGTCAAATAAATAAATAAAATCTTTTTTTTTTTTTTTAAAGTGTATTACAGGAATCACTGGAAAATCAATTTTATCTTTGGTATGTTGGAGGTCAATATTTTGTCTCCTGGTTTCTTCATTAGTTTTTATATTATGATTACATAAGTATTCTTGATGCTCTCTATCTATCATGCCTTCTTTTTCATGAAGGCTCATCTCCTTCAGAGTTCATGCTCTAAGGGCATAGATAAGTCAAAGATCTCTGTATTTGTGTCAGGTTGCCAGGTCTCTCATTTCACTATTGAAACTCATGTTCAGGCTCAAAAGAAGTGGTTTCCAATTCAGCAAAAATTGTCTACTACTGAAATAGGGGTGAGAAGCATGAAAATAATGTCGAGCCACCTGTGGACTCACACTGGGTGATTCAGTGTCTGTCCAAACTCTTCTAGTGATGTGTTATGATGGGGAGTATAGCACGACACTTCATCTTCTGTTTCCATCCACTCCTCAGGTCCAGCCCTGTCATCAGCCTCAGTCTGTACTTTAGAATCAACTATCGAAGGGCCAAGTAGCTCCCAACACTCCTGATTGCTACTCCTGGCCTGACTTGCTTCTTTCCAGTTCTCATTTCTATGGTCCCTTGTGACGGCCAATGGGAAACTTCTACTACTGTCTTTTCACGCTGCCTAACCTGGTCCATACCTACTCTTGCTTTGTGTCCTGATTCATAGGCTGACCCTCTCTCTTGTTAGCCTGAATTTGGGGGAAAAGACAATAGGTCCACTGCTCCAAAGTCTCCACTTTTCCAAACTATTTCAGTGTACTTAGAGCACATAGGACTTGACACAGTTAACTTATTGGTAGACATGTGTTTTAAAATCTAGTGTCCATTAGAGGGATTTTAAGAGATTTTCATTTATGCAAGGCAAGTGAGTCCTTCAATTATATCTAATATACCTATCACTACTATATTCCCCACATGAGAAATAATTTCATTAAGATTTTTAATCACTCCTTGAAAATTAATATGTTACCAAGAAACAGGAAGTACTGATTTTTATAAAATGGGAAATGGCCAAGATCTAGCACAGTTATCCTTTAGCAGAGTTCTAAGTACTCAAGGAACAGTACTTGGTCTTGACGAATTAGAAACAAAACAAAAAACAACAAACTTTAAAAGTTCCCCAAATTCCCCAAGTTTGTGCTTGTGTGTCAACTTCATAAAAACAGCAATCTGTTACTGGGTTGGTGGTTATCGTTTCTTTACTTAGATTCTGAGTTTTAACCCAGATATCCAAAGCTGGACATGAATTATGCATTCACCGTGGTAAGCTCCAACCCAGGGAATGATATGGAAATATACTTAAAACATGGTCCTTATCGAGAGATTTAAAATGTTCAAGGAGAAGAAATTTGGGCAAATACTATATGTCTGGACCATGATTAGTAAATTTGAGAGTTGGGGTACTATTGGTGCTGTTTATATAATTTTAGGGCAGTTTGTATAATTTTAGGGCAATACTATGAGGTAGAATCTTGAGAGAGAAGAGCAAAGCTGGAGGCATTACACTTCCTGATTTCAAACTGTATTACAAAACTATAGTAATCAAAACAATATGAAACCAGCATAAAAACAGACCGATAAGTGGGAGTGCCTGGTTGGCTCAATTAGAGGAGCATGCAAATCTGGATCTCAAGGTTGTGAGTTTGAGCCCCTCATTGGGTGTGGAGAGTAATTAAAAAATTTTTTAAAAAGGGGCTCCTGACTGACTTAGTCAGTTATGCTTCTAACTCTTGATCTCAACTCAGGTCTTGATCTCAGGATTGTGAGTTCAAGTCCCGTGTTGGGCTCCAACCTGGGCATGGAGCCCACTTGAAACAAACAAACACCCACACAAACAAGCGGACAGAATGCCAGACATTCAGATCAACAAAACAGAATAGAGAGCCCAGAAATAAACCCATGCACATATGATCAATTGATTTATAACAAGGGATGCAAGAACATATAAGGGGAAAAAGACAGTTTCTTCAATAAATGCTTTTAGAATAACTGTATGGGCAAAGAAAATAATAAAGTACACTCCGAAACCACTACATACTTTCCCTGAAGGATGCCTTTGAAATGCGTGTACTAATCATGTCCAGGAACTTGCTTGTTAGATGACTGCAGATGTGTCTATAGGCTCCAGAGAGGTTTGCTACCCAATTCTGCCAGGAAACTGCTCTTACACACTTTCTGCCATGGAAGCTACCCCATAATGAATTGAGGTGCCCTACGGTCATTGGCCGTGTTTAGACATAAATGAACAACCCACTGTTTTGGATGTTACAGAAAGCATTCCTGTGAGTGGAAAAGGGATTAGAAGCCATAACCACCAAGGGTTTTTTAAATTCAAACACACTGTGACTTAAGGACACTCTAGTTTTTCTGAGTTGAAGCATAAAGCCCGCATCATCATCTCTCATCACAATGGATGCTAATGCTTCTGTGAACAGCCCAGGGAGCAAGATGATAGAATGTCTGTACTTGACTTCACTGCCTAATCTACCATATGAGATCTAGTTACCATGAGCAGTCAGATGGAGAAAAATGATCATGATGAAGAGAAGACCCCAGGGAAGGGATTTTTCTGCTTGAATAAATAAAATTAAATCACTTCCACTGGGAAAAGCACATCAAATCCAAAAAGGAAGGAGCCACAAGAAGAAATGGAGACTGGCCCAGAGCACAATTTTTTTTTTCAGAATTTTTTAAAACCACAATCAGAAATACATTTTACATCGTGAGTCACTACACGCACATACCCCTAACTATAACAAAATTTCGCAAAACAACACTTATCCTCATTAAGAGCAATGCACTCAGACATTTTCTATTTTATTACATTTTTTTTAAAGATTTTATTTATTTGTTAAAGAGAGAGATCACAAGCAGGCAGAGAGACAGGCAGAGAGAGAGAACCAGGCTCCCTGCCATGCAGAGAGCCCTATGCGGGGCTCAGTCCCAGGACCCTGAGATCATGACCTGAGCCAAAGGCAGAGACTTAACCGAATGAGCCACCCAGGCGCCCCTTTATTCCAGTTTTTAATAATTCTTTTATTGAAGCATAGCAAATACATGGAAACATACATGATGGTAAGAGAAGAATTTGATGAATTTTCACAGTGAACACATCTAAGTAACCTATGTTTTATTCTGTTCTGTTTCATTTTATTGTAGTTATATTTTATTATAGTAAAATAGGCATAATAGACAATTTACCATTTTAGCAATTTTTAAGTATACAGTTCTGTGGCATTAACACTATTGTGTACCCATTACCACCATCCATCTCTAGACATTTTCCATTACCCCTAAATGAAACTCTGTGACCATTAAACCATTATTTGAGAGAGAGGGAGAGAGAGAGAGAGAGAGTATGAGCAAGAGGGAGAGGGGCAGAGGGAGAAACGGATTCTCATCTGAGCAAGGAGCCCGATGCGGGACTGGATCCCATGACCCTGTGATCATGACCTGAGCCCAAGGTAGATGCTTAACCCATTGAGCCACCCAGGCATCCCTTAGTTATACACATTTCTTATTCACTTATTTAGTCCTGTGAATTTAGAATAATAAATTTTAATATTAATGCTTTTGTTTCAGTCAGTGTTTGTTATCTTCAATCAGACAAATCAAACAAAATATAAAAATATATATTATAGGCAAGGATGCAGAGAAAGGGGAACTCTCCTACACTGTTGGTGGGAATGCAAGCTGGTGCAGCCACTCTGGAAAGAGCATGGAGGTTCCTCAAAATGTTGAAAATAGAACTGCCATATGACCCAGCAATTGCACTATTGGGTATTTACCCTAAAGATACAAACGTAGTGATCCAAAGGGGTACGTGCACCCGAATGTTTATAGCAGCAATGTCCACAATAGCCAAAGTATGGAAAGAACCTAGATGTCCATCAACAGATGAATGGATCAAGAAGATGTGGTATATATACACAATGGAATACTATGCAGCCATCAAAAGAAATGAAATCTTGCCATTTGCGACAACATGGATGGAACTAGAGCGTATCATGCTTAGCGAAATAAGTCAAGCGGAGAAAGACAACTATCATATGATCTCCCTGATATGAGGAAATGGTGATGCAACATGGGGGCTTAAGTGGGTAGAAGAAGAATCAATGAAACAAGATGGAATTGGGAGGGAGACAAACCATAAATGACTCTTAATCTCACAAAACAAACTGAGGGTTGCTGGGGGGAGGGGGGTTGGGAGAAGGGGGTGGGATTATGGACTTTGGGGAGGGTATGTGTTTTGGTGAGTGCTGTGAAGTGTGTAAACCTGGTGATTCACAGACCTGTACCCCTGGGGATAAAAATATATGTTTATAAAAATAAAAAATTAAAAATATATATATATTATATAAAATTCACATAACTGAACAAGAGTATAAGAGATTCAAATAATAAACTTACAAATGATGTTGTTTGCAGGTTTATTGCATTTGTACTTCTGAAGTTACTAATGCCTAAAACTGCCCTAAGACTTGGGAATGCCCAACCTAGTGAGTGCTAATTTTTTTTTAAGAAAGGGGTGAAGATAAGTCATGTCCGTTTCCTGTTGTTTCTGTAGCAGATTACCACAAACTTATTTTCTGCTAGTTTTGGAGGTCAGAGGTCTAAAATGGTTCTGCAGGGGATGCTTGGGTGGCTTAGTCGGTTAAGGGGCTGCGTTAAGCTCAGGTCATGATCCCAGAGTGCTGAGATTGAGGCCCGCACCAGGCTCCTTGCTAGTGGTAAGCCTGCTTCTCTCTGTGCCTGTAGCTTCCCCTGCTTGTGCTCATGCTCGCTCTCTCTCTGACAAATACATAAATAAAATCTTTAAGCAAAAAATAAAATAAAATGGATCTGCAGGACTGCATTCCTTCTGGAGGTTCCAGGAGAGAATCTGTGTCCTTGCCTTTTCCAGCTTGTAGGGGCTGCCTTCCTCCATCTTCATGGCCAGCAGTGTGGTACTTTCCAGTGACTCTGTTGTCTTTTCTCATTTCTGGCCTCCTGCCTTCCTCGTGTAAGGATGATACTGGGTCCGCCTGGATCATTCCACATCTAAAGATCCTTCACTTAATCACAGCTTCAAAGCTCCTTTGCCACATAAAGTAGCAGAGTCACAGGTTCTAGAAGCTCCAAGACATCTTTGGGTGGCTATTTACTCTAACTATCATGTTCTTATCTTTATTTTTGTTTGTATTTGCATAAAGAAACATTGAATGGATAGGTAAGAAAGAAAGTAATAAAAATAGTGACTTATGGGGACAGTGAGGAGTGTGGACGGGGGAAGAATTTTTTTTTAAAGATTTTATTTATTTCTTTGAGAGAGAGAAAGAGACGGGGGTGGGGCAGAGGGAGAGGGAGAGACAGAATCTGGAGCAGACTCCTGGCTGAGCAGAGCCAGATACAGGCCTCCATCCCAGGACCCTGAGATCATGACCTGAGCTGAAATCCAGAATCCATGCTTAACAGACTGAGCCACTCAGGTGCTCCAGGGTGGAAGAAATATATTTTTTAAATATTTATTTATTTATTTATTTTTAAGCATATAATGTATTTTTATCCCCAGGGGTACAGGTCTGTGAATCGCCAGGTTTACACACTTCACAGCACTCACCATAGCCCATACGCTCCCCAATGTCCATAACCCCACACCCCTCTCCCGACCCCCCTCCCCAGGGTGGAAGAATTTTTAATGTGTATTATTGTATATGAATTTGGTATCTGAATACACGAATGTATTATCTACTCAAAATAATAATAACTGTTTAAAAAGTAGGGCTTGCTGATTATCAGGTATCCCCTGTGAGGTACCTAGACATTTGCAAATTCTGGACTTATGGAGATAACAGCATAATCCTTCTGAAGTGGATGAACTGACTCGATAAAGTCAGAATAGGATGAGTTCACGTACACTGCTTACGCAGCACGCTGTGAAATCCGTCTCTGGCTAATTCTTTCTAGTGAAATGGCGAGAAGCACCGTGGTGCAAGGATTAGCTCTGGTCCAGCCTGGGGCCTCATTCTCCGTGGGCACCGTGGTTTCTAGTCTCACGGATTTTATGACAAGTGTCAGCCAGTTCTCGGTGTTTGCTTGAGCGCTCACCTGCGGTAGACAGTTTGCCTTTAAAGCCTCCTGTCTCACCCTGAAACCAAATGCACTGACGCAGGCTGCAGGGACTGTGGGCCCCACGGAGGCGGGAAAAAGCGGGGCCGGATGGCTCGTCCTGTCCCTGGGGCTGCTGCTTGGTGTTTGTGCATGAGCCAGCCCTGACTCACCAAACCAATAAGAGAAAACTTCCGCCTGGGACCACCCGCCAAGGCAATGTGCCCCAGACTCCAGACGTGTCCCACTCAGGGGCTCACATTTCAGTTCCACCCGCGAGAGAAGGCAGGTGGTGGTGGGGGGAAATCCGGAGTGCCAGAATCATTGTGCCGTGCTGGGTTGATCTGGAAGGTTTTTCTACCTTCCTGGCTGGTTCATCCCCACAGACAGAGAGGAGAAGCAGACATGCTGGGCGCCCCAGAGCCTCTGAACCACCACCCCCACCCCCCGCGCCTGGGGCCTGAAGCGCCTCTTTGCTTTTATCTCTGGTTGCATCAGAAGGAAACTGCACTTTGAGGGAGAAGATTGCTTATTGTTCAAAAGGGGCAGTCTAACAGGAGATGGCCCTGTCTTCCGCAGATAACAAGCAGGGCAATTCTCTGCTGAGTAACAAATCAGCCCAGGGAGAGACTTAAAGGGTTTCTGCAAGGGACCTGCTTCCTCTGGCTGAGTCACGGCCAGCTCAGTGTGACGGGGGCTGGCTGCTTCCTGGCTGTGTCCGTCATCTGGGTGGGGACACTGCCTCCTGTCCACGGGTTCCTCCTGTCACTTCCTTCCTTTCTGGGCTGAAGGTGACCCAGAGGGTGGTGGAGGGGACCAGACATCCTTGCGTGCAGGTGAGGAGCTCTGGATTGGGAGCAGGACCCCTTGGGCTCAGAGGCTGGGCTGCCTGGAGAACTGGGTCTGCCTTGATTTACCCCTTGTGTGTGCCAGTTGGGTGTACACTGTCACCACCACACACTGCTCCCTTCGACCTTGCCAGCCGTCTTCTCAACACACGCCTCTGGTCTCAAGGTCAAATGTGGACAGAGAGTAACAATAAAAATAATAATAGTGTTAAGTGATTTATACCTGGATTATAACTCTTATCAATTATAGCCCTCTGTTACCCTCCTATGGAGAAGCCTTCCTGCATAAAGTTATATATCGGATGTTCCGTGGCGGCCAGTGGGGAAGGGGATAATTCAAATGAGAAATTGGTATAATACAGGTTTGGTGAGACAGGGGAGAAGAAAGTTAAGAGAAGATTTCTAACTCAGTGGGAGAGAGGCTAACAGGGTTTTAAGGGACTGGAGGTACTGCAGGGAAATTTGAGCAGCTAGACTGGGAATGGGACTTTAGGGGAAGAAGTGATGTTGAAATGGGACCTTGGGGAGAGTTTCCACGTGGAATATGGTGCAAATTCCCTTCTCATTAAGTATCTTTAAAAATACTTCTGGGGAGGGGCACCTGGGTGGCTCATTTGGTTAAATGTCTGCTTTCGGCTCAGGTCATGATCCCAAGGTCCTGGGATCGAGCCGCACGTCGGGCTCCCTGCTTGGTGGGAGCCCGTTTCTCCCTTTCCTCCCTGCTTCTGCTCTCTCTTGCTATCTCTGTCACTATCTGTCTCTCTCAAAAAGATAAATAAATAAAGCCGTAAAGAAAAATGCTTCTGTGGAGACCCAAACTGCTTTTCAGTGTGTTGGAATCCGATATGTGTTTCTATGTGTATTTTTAAGTGCAGACTGGTCCAGGGAGGCTACTAGACCTGGAGTGCCAGCCTCCACTCAGGTTCCCGAGACAACAGGGCCGCCATTCTGTATGGGGTGGTGGTGGTGGGGTGGGGGGGCAGGTGGGGAATCCGAGGGCTTGGGGATGCAGAGCAAGAATGGGGCTGGGGTCAGGAAAGGAGGGAAAACAAATGAAAGGGTGTGTAATTCAGAGTCAGCCCCGGTCTCACAAGGAAGAGAGCAGTTGCACATAGGACATTCTGTAGAGACTGCATGAAATCATTGCTCTGGGGACCGTGGACCGCCACTGGAGTGGGAACAAGAGGAAGCAGTGTATCTGTCAGCTCCTTCTATCTGCTCTCATTGCCAATGCCCAGTCTATGGGGCATTAACTTCCCGTGTTTGTGTGTGTGTTACTCAGCCCCTGTGGGCAGCCACCAAGACAGTGAGAGCCTCTGGAGTCTGTTTGGGTCACACTGGGGTGCTGGGCTGTGGCCCTTAACCATGGCAGATGTTACAGTGGCCTCCGCTGGCCAAGAGAGGCAAGGCAGGAGGCAATGCTGGGTGGTGGTGAGGAACTGTGGTTGTTCCTGGAGCAAGGACTTGGGGAACTGGGGTACATCTGCCTCAAGCAATTGTATTTCTATTTGTTGGGAAAATTGGGATGTTACATTTAATTTTTTTGGTAAAAGTTCTGTACTTCCATCTGCCTAAAGAGTGTCAGGATAAATAAGTTCATGAAAGGTGCTTGTGCAGTATACAACATGTGTAATTGTCCATGGCCTTGAACTGGTCTCATGATGAAGAGCAGGCTGGCACAGGAAGGCCTTTATAAAGTCCTTTCACGCATTACATGGGAATGTTGATTTGTTGACACTGAACACAAGTTCGCTGAAAGATTCTGGAGGGAGACTCTCTAAGTGGGAATAAATGCCATAGGAATGAGTAAGTGAATGAATGAATGAATGGAATAGTCCAGTCACAGAAAGGCTTTCTCCTTCCCACTCTCCACCCCCATCATTTTCCTCACTTCACTCCAACAAGCTCCCCTTTATTTATTGAAATTAGCTGTAATGTTTCAATTTTTTAAAAAGATTCCCCCGCTTTGAAATATGAACTTAAGCATTGTTTTTTCTAGCACACAGCAGGAACTCGGTAAACACTGGTTGCTTACTACATGGCTCAGGGCTGTGTGAGCAAACCAGCACCACACCGGGGTGGCTCTGAGGTGATCATGCGGAAGGCACATGCGCAGGAGGCTAGATTCCCCCCGCTGAGTGTACAGTGAGTCGACAGACTCTGAGGAACTGCTCTCTGGTGACTTCTTTTTAATCATGTCGTGGATATCCTTCTTCCTTTAATAAACATCCTCTGGCTCAAAGCTAAGGACAAAAGTACTATGACGAGTCTCATCAGTGTCCTTTTGAAGGTACTTTATTAAAATAACAACAAGGACAAAACCTGAGGATGAAGCCGTTTTAGAATCAAGCAGGTGAGCATTAGCTCTTGGGCTGGGAATGTCTATTCAATTCTTGGGCGACCCTGGACATAACTGTTCTGGGTCCAGAGAAAAAAGATGTGCCAAGTTGTCAAAATAAAACAGATTCCTAATGGATCCAAGACTGTAGATAAGACGAGGTGACTCAGTAATTTTCCATGCCAGAGACCTGTTCCACCAAACCCACATGAAACACAGGAAGAAAGGCATTACTGACTCAGAAAAACTAGGGCATGAAACTGTCTCTATTTGTAGGTTTTAAAAATTTATTTCTGTCCTTATCTTGTTCCAAAAAGCTTTAGGGTGGCTTCCAGAGACACAAAGACTATAGCAAGAAGACAGAGCCCTGAAGCAGGAGAGCAAAAATAAAAGTAAAAACAAGGATAATGTAGGAAACGAAGCCTGAGGTTAATACAAAAATGCACTCTGACGAGCCATAAATTTGACTCTTAGCTCTTCTTTTTCTGCCAGAAGAGAGAAACGTGATAAGTTGATAAACCTGGGTGAGTGAGAGGGACAGATGCTCAGGGGGAAAAGGAAGGACTTCTGATGTGAAGAGATGGGGCACTAGGGGCGAGCTAGTGGAGAGAGCCTCAGCAGGACAGGAAAAAGCTGGAGACGGCAAAACGTAGGCCCCTGTGCCCCTGGAAATTTCCAGAAAGAAGCCACCAGTTGGCATGCTTGGGCCAGTCCAAAGTGGCCTGTTATGGTAGTGAATGACTTCCTGCATCTGAGACTCCAAGGAAAAGACACCAGAACAGTCTTGTCTGACCTTGATACCACTTGCTCTTTTAATTTTGCCATGCAATTTATAGAATTCTTCACACACATCCTCTGCTACTTGACTTTTTACATGAATCTGCCAACTTGAAAAAATATTCTCAAGCCTGTTTTGTTTGGGCTGAGCAGCCTTATTGTAGGTTCTTCTATATTTCAATAAGCTTTATGAATGTTTGAAGGGTGGGGAACGCAGTGTGGTATATTGGGAAAGGCATTGTGTTGGAGTCAGAAGAACCCGGATTTAATGTCCAGTTTTTTAACTGAATATGTAAGCATGAATGACCTTAACTAGAAAATGGAGATGAAGTATTATGGGTGTCCCTTGTCCAGGACATATTTCATAAGGGCTGGTTATGATCACTGAAAACAGCTTTTAATATCCCTGATACTTAAAGATCCAAGATTGGGAAGGGTCAACCTATTCCTTCTTGTAGAAACAAGAGAGAGAGTGTGAGTGGGTGGCTGGGAGTGATCCACTCATAGTGGTTTGGTCTACTTTAATGTCTCTCAAACTTTTTGACCGTGACCCAGGGGTGTAATGTAGGTGTAATGTACCTTACTACCCTATATACTCATACTGACCTGTAACTAGGAAAAAAAAAATCCTGAACCAGCACTGGGATATTTTCTTTTCCTTTTCTTCCAGTTAATGCAAAATGGCTGGTCAAGAGTCACTACATTGATTTCATGACCTATTAGTGGGCCTCACCATAAAACTTGAAAACCCTAGTCTAAATAAATAGTCCGGTTCTATAAATATGAGTCGTGCCTCAGACCAAGAGACAACAGATTATTTCATTTTTTTAAAAAGCAAATTCTTAAGCTCTCATTCTCAAGAGATTGTTAAAAATTTAGTCTTGGTTGTGATTGTGGTTCTTTCGCTTGACTCTCTCAGGGTCTTGCAAAGTCGTCCAGTCTTATGCAGGCCAGTGTTGGGGGAGGGCCTTTGGGTCTTGGGTCTGAGCTCTTACAGCCCTTAAAGCCTGAGTGAGGCCAGGACTGCCATGACAAGTCAGCCCAGAAAAGGCTTGCTGAGGCCAGGACCCGAGGACTCTAGGCACAACCCCTACTGAGCTACCATCCAGCCCAAGCCCCTGAGGTTCTGCCCCGCGGTGGGGCTCTGAAATGCAGGAGTTCCCTCTCCTTTGGGGCACACTCTTCACTCTCTTCCAAAACTATGAGAATGTTCGAAGCTGTGCTCACTTCTATTCCCTTCAGTATCCAAGCAATGTCAGAGCCTCTCCCTCACCTGGGACAGAGACTCTATTGCTTATTTCTACCCCACAGCCCTGAGAGCCCAGGTCTCTTGGAATCAAATTCTCCTTTGCCTTCAATACCCACAAATAGGACTATCAGGGTAGATCGAGGAGCTAGGAAAAACCTCTGATCTAGGTATTTATAGATTCTACTCTGGAATCTGCCTCTGTCATGGGGTCCTGCAGGGATGGTATAAACCCAGCATAGAGGAATGCTCACAAGTATCTGTGAAATGAATGAATGAATGAATGAATGATTTGGGGGCAAGTCATTTGATGTCTCCAGGCTTCAGTTCCTTCACGCTTCTGCCTTCAGCTCAAGGTGAAGTTTGGCACAGATGGTTCATGGAGCCTGTTGTTCAGCTGGGATGTGCCAGTAAAAGCAGAGTCAGAACATTGGCTTCTCTCCATACCCAGAGTGGAAAAAAAGGGATAACTGAATGTAGTCACATTTGGCCTTACTGAAGAGAACATGCATTTTTTCCCCCTCTCTCCATTTGGTGGAATTTACTGTCTTTAGTTCTCATCTCATGTGCTTTTAAAAAAATACTGCTTTCCAAGGCCTTCAGTGAAAGAGTAAGTAGATTTAGTGATATCTTTCCATCTCTGTATTTCTCTTTTTAAGGGAGTTGAGAATTAAAGAAGTTTTAATAAGCCTGTTCCTCTGCTGTCCAACTCTCTCCTCCAGGGATAGACAGCTCCCCCGGAGGTGTGCACACCAGTGTGATGGTGGTGCTGTCTGCCCCAGAATCCACAAAACCTTGGGTATGCGTGGACCAATTTGCAGAAAATGTACTTGTGTGAGAACAGAAAGCTTACTAGTTGGCTACCACCTTGCCTTAGACCTAAGCTATCGATACCCCAGAATGTAGACAGGCTTGGATAATGAATATGGGGAGAGCTCCAAGGGTTCCCTGCCTTCTGTACTTTATGCCAGGAAGTTTCTTTATTTAATTCATTTGAAGAAATCTTATTTGATTTGATTTAATTACTTTAAAGATTTGATTTATTTGAGAGAGAGAGAGGGCATGAGAGAAAGCACAAGCAGGGGGAGTGGCAGAGGGAGAGAGAGAAACTGGCTTCCGGCTGAGCAGAGAGCCTGATGCTGGATTTGATCCTAGGACCCTGGGACCATGACCTGAGCTGAACGAAGATGCCTAACTGACTGAGCCACCCAGGCTCCCTGCAGGGAAGTTTAGAAATTGGGTATTTTATGCCTTAATTCTTCTCTCTTTTTTTAAAATATGAACTCTATGATTTTAATCATTTATGACCCCTATCTCAATTAATATACCTGGACAATTCTATCAACATTGTGTTCCTTTATGTTTTTATAATGAAACCTTGTGTATATCTCTGGTGATGTAATGATCATTTTTGTGAAAATTCTCTGTCTACACATCTACCTTCCTAACTAGATTGAGATCGTCCTTAGCATAGGAATTGAGCCTTTTTCATGTTTGTATCAACTTTGTATTTAAAAAATACAGTATATTGGTCACAGTGTATGACCAATAAATATTTGTGAGATGAACTGAATGTAAACATTTAACCCAGGGGCAGTTAGTCTACCACACAGCCCACTGCTGACATTCCTAGCCCTGTGACCACAGCAGACATCACTAGTTGGTCACTGATCACAATGATCTTTTCCACTAAGCTGGGACATAACCATTAGAATTTGTCTCAACACAGCACTCTGTGCAGTAGCTATGAATAGTTCAAGATTGGCACACAGGAGGAAATCTGTCATCTAATGTTACCCTTTCTGTAAGCTGTATTAGCTGACGAAAGACAAAGCCTGGGTCAGGGCCAGTGTTCATCAGCTTTATGACCTACTGATTGTTTACGGCTAGCATCTGTTCTCACTAATTAGTGCCCATGCCATGCCTGAGGTTAAGTATTTTGAGTATAGCCCTGGGATCAGACAATCATTGTCACACATTCTCATCCCCCAACCTCTGTTTCACTCTTCCCTTGGGGGATTCGGGTTTCTCTGATTCCCCCCGGGATCTGATAGAGGAGGAACCATCTAGCCTTCCCAGTGCCAGGAAGCCCTTTTCCTGCTTGCACTGTAACCTCCTCCCCAAGGCACTTTTCCGCAAGTGGGGGTCATTCTCATTCCCGCAACACCTGAAATGAGAGATACTGCCTGCCTGATGTGTTTAAGTAATGAAATTCCCCAATGCCCCTTAATCCACAGTGATTTTGAAAGTGGAGATTTTGCCGTATTAGTTGCCCATGACCCCCCTGCTTTGTACTTGACCCAACTGTTGCTGGTTCCCACGGCACTTGCCAGGGAGCCTTGGGCAGACACTGATTTGTGCCAGGGGACTCAGAAGCATCACTGCTGCTGATACCGCCCTTCGGTCTTGCCCTTAATCTCCCCTTAGCCTCCCTTGCTGAGGTTAATCTCTACTTCCTCGAGCTAATGCAACTGTCTCCCTTGCAATGACACAGCCTGCAATGACACAGAGAATTTGCTTCACAAGATCGTTGCTGTGTAATCAGATTACAGCCATGTCATCTTTGCATTCTGTCACTTTGTGGTCCAGAAAAATATTCCTGCAACTACAGATGCTCTTTTTTGGAGAGAAAAGACATGGTATTGGACATTTCTTATGTGTCACTGCAAGAACCCTTGGTTTAGCTGACCTCCGTTCCAGCCACTGTGACCACTTCTCCTGGCTTTAATTAGTTTAATGGGGGAGAAGCCTGCAAACATCTTGCTTCAGGCACAGGCTGTAGTCTCTTGCTTCTTGTCCTGAGACCTCCCTGTGGACCCCATGAGAACTCAGAAATGTTCAGTGTCCACATATATGCAACCTGAAAGTATGAGGGTTTAGTGCCCAAAGGGCAAACCTTTAACCAACATGAGAGGGCAAAAAATGCTTCCCCTTTCTTATTGAGACAGTATAAAGTCTTCCAGACTATAATTATGTTTATATAAGACTGTTCAATCTGTTTTATACATAAAGATCATCTATTCTCCCCCTTTCCTTCTCTGTTCGGTCTTCTTCTTTCTTGTATTTATTGTCCAACATCTAGAAACAATTGACTATACATGTGCTCAAAAACAAATAAAAGAAAAAAACCTCAGTCAATACACACACAAAAAAGAATTCAAAATGAATCATAGATCTAAATGTAAGAACTAAAGCTATAAAACTTCTAAAAATAAGTATAGGAGACATTATGTATAGTCTTCTTAGAAAAGATAAAGATTCATTATATATGAGACCAAAAGTAAGATATGTTAAAGAAAAATTTGGTACACAAAAATTATCAAAATAAAAAAAAACTTTTATTCTTCAAAAGACACTTTAAAAGTGAAAAAAAAAAAAAAGACCACAAAGCATAGACTAGGAGTTAATATTTGCAAATTATAGATCAGACAAAGGACTCATATGCAGAATATAGAAAGAACTCTTATATTAGTACTAATACAAGAAACCCAATTTTGGGGGCACCTGGGTGGTTCAGTGGGTTAAACCTCTGCCTTTGGCTCAGGCCATGATCCCCGGATCCTGGGATCGAGCCCCGCATTGGACTCTCTGTTCAGCAGGGAGCCTGCTTCCCCCTCTCTCTCTGCCTGCTTCTCTGCCTACTTGTGATCTCTATCAGTCAAATGCATAAATAAAATATTTAGAAGAAAAAAAAAGAAACCCAATTTTTTAAAAAGACAAAATATTTGAATAATGATATCTGAATAATTATAAGTACATAAAAAGGTATTCAACATCATTAGGGAAATGCAATTAAAATCAAAATAGGGTGCTACTCTACACCCACTATCCTGGCTCTACTTGATAAAACAGACAATAGCAGGTGTTAAGGAGGATGTGGAGAAACTGAAATACTATTACATTTCTGGTGGAATGTAAAGAAAAGCAACCTCCTTGTAAATCATTTTTTAAGTTGCTTAAATGAAGATATACTTACCACACAATCTTGCAAATCTACTCCTCAGGAAGTGAAAAACTCCAAGAATCCTGAAAACCTAATGTGCACAGAAAGAGTTGTAGTCCCTCACTTGTGACTAATCATAGCAGCATTATTCATACTGGCCCCAAAGTGGAAAGAACCCAGAAGTCCGTTAGCTGGGGAATGAATAAACAGAAAGTGGAAAATATCCCTACAATGGAATAGCACTTGGGATTAAACAAACAAACAGAGCTACTGATTCATGCAACAAGAATGAAGCTCAGAATCATTCCACAGGGGCACCTGTGTGGCTCAGTTGGTGAAGCGTCTGGCTATTGGTTTTGGGTCAGGTCATGGTCTCATTGTGAGGCCGAGCCCTGCAACAGGCTCTGTGCTCCACAGGGAGTCTGCTTGAAGATTCTCTGTCTCTGCCCCTCACTCTACTCCTGCGTGTATGTCCTCATGCTCTTTCTCTTTCAAACAAATACATCTTTAAGCAAAACAAAAGATCCTAAGCAAAAGAACCCAGACATAAGAGCCTATCGATTTGTTTCCATGTATATGAAATTTCTAAAAAACAAAACAAAACAAAAAACTCTTGCATAGACAGAAAGCAGATCAGTGGTTCTCTGAAGCAGGTAGAGGGATGTGGAGGGCAGAATGTAGAATTGCTTTTATAGTTCACGCTGCAGTGACTTATTTGAGAACTCTTTCCCAAAACAAACCCACTAAAATGTTCTCCTGTGTTTTCTCCTACAAGTTTTGTCATTTTAGGGTCTTTCATTTGGGTCTCTGATCCATTTAACTTATGCCTATGGTGTAAGATATAGATTGGAGTTCTTTTTTAATTTTTTTTTTTTTACCATGAATCCATATCCAGCTGTTGCAACACCCTTTGCTGAAAGGACTAGTTTTTGGTCTACTGAATTGCCTTTACACTTTTGTCAAAATATCAATCTATCATATTACGTGGATTTTTTTTCTAGACTCTGTTCTGTTCCATTGATATGTTTGTCTTGATTAAACTGTCTTATTTATTATTGCTTTATAATAATAATTTACAATAATATTTATAATAAGATTTGAGATCAAGTAGCATAAATCAGGTACTATAAGGCCTCCAGCCTTTTTTAAAAAGTTGTTTTGGCCATTTTAGATCGTTTTCATATTCTTGTAAATTTTGCAATACACTTATCAATCTCTAGCCAAAAAATTCTTATAAAAAGTTTGTTGTGATTTTGTTAACTCTATAGATCTACTGGGGATAAGTGTCACTGTAATTTCATGAGCAAATTACTTAAAACCAACAATTAAAAAAACAAATCTCATAAGCAGCCAGAGAGAAAGATGCACTACAGAGTAACAAACATAAGAATGACAGCAGACTCACTTCCCATCAGTAAGAAAGCAAGCCACAAAGACGAGAGCAACCTCCAGCTGGATTTTGTAAATGGAGTCAGAATCTAATAGACGAATGTGATCCATTTACATTTATGTTGTGTACCGATACATTGTTTTTTTTTTCCTATTATCGTATTCTGTGTTTTCCATTTACTGTGGTCTCTCCCCTCTCCCTGACCTCCACCTCCTTCGCCCGTCTTAGTGCTATCATTATGACTTAACAGTAAATGCTGATGAAGACAACCAGTGTACTTAGCACTGCTGCTTGCATACCACTCAGATCCAAGTCTTTCTCTGGTACATTTTAGCCAGTTACTTCAGGCAAGTCTGTAAGTAGTACATTTGCTTGTCTGAAAGCATCTTTATTTTGCTCTCAGTCTTGAGTGACGGTATCACTAGTATAGAATTCTGGGGAGACAGTCTTTTTCCTCATTAGAACTTTGAAATATCACTCCATTGTCATTTGACTTCTGTTAAGTCTTCTCCAGTATGATTGCCATTCTTTGATACATAATCTGATGGCTTTTTTTTTTTTAAAGATATTATGTATTTATTTGACACAGAGAGAGTACAAGCAAGGGGAAAAGCAGAGAGAGGGAGAAGCAGGGAACCTGATGCGGGGCTCCATTCCAGGACCCTGAAATCACCTGAGCTGACCTGAGCTGAACAAAGGCAGACACTTAACCGACGGAGCCACCCAGGTGCCCCAATCTGGTGGCTCTTAAGGCTTTTTTCCCCCTTTGTTTTGGATATGTGCTGTTTCATTACGATATGTTGAGTTGGAATTATGCTTTTCTTTTATCTGCTTAGGTCCTGATGTTGCAGGCTTGCAAGGTTCTTGTCTCACAGAGTCGAGGAATGACTCTTGTGGACATGGAAAGGTGAAGTGAAAGTTTATTAAGTGAAGGTGAGAGCAGAAAGGGAAGAAAAAAGCGCTCCAGAGAGAGAGAGGGGTCCCGAATGTGTTGCTGCTGAGGACTTACAGTGGAAGTCTTTACAGACAACTGACTGGGAAGCCTGTGGCTCTGAGATTCTTGTGTCTTCTTGGTTTTTTCCCTTATGTCTTGTTCCCTTATGTCTTGTTCTTCTCTGTCTTAGCCTCTCCACCTGCCAGGGGCAGTTTCCAAACCCAGTCAGGGGAGTTAAGGGCCTACTGTCTCTCTTGCCTCTACCTCAACCCCTTCTCTCTCACAGGACAGGACCCGTGGGCAGAAAGAGCTATACTGGGATTGTGAGGAGTGACTGACTGTGTACTTTTGAACTAGTGGGGGTTAGGCATAGCACGAGTCTCCAAGGAATCTAGAAGCAAGGTTTTCAGGACCTTGAGGGACCAGCTACTGCCAAGATAAGGTTCCTTTTTAAAGGTTAAGGCCTAAGGCAGCCACGAGTTCCTCAAGGAAGGTCATGCCCTGCATGTTTCAGGTATCTATCAGTGGGCTGTGAGCTATAAAGAGATTTTAATTTAAGCTACATTGTGCCTTTATTTTCCACATCACTGATACTTTCCTTTCCAGCAGAGAGAGATTCCTTTTATAATTCAGGGAATTTTCAGCCTTTAGCTTTTTAAATACCACCACCTCCTCCGCTTTTTTTTTTTTCCCCTGTTGATTTTTTTGGGTAATTTTTACCAGACATATTTCGGGATTTCTCATTCTGTCCTTTGTGTGTCTTTGCCTCGCTTTTCTTTTGAAGATTTTATTTATTTATTTATTTGTCAGAGAGAGAGAGAGAGAGAGAGAGCGCACAAGCAGAAGGAGCAGCAGGCAGAGGGAGAAGCCGGCTCCCCACTGAGCAGGGAGCCAGATGTGGAACTCCATCCCAGGACTCTGGGATCATGACCTGAGCTGAAGGCAGACGCTTAACCGAGTGAGCCACCAAGGCATCTCACCTCTCCTTTCTATTTTCATCCTATGCCACAAGGTTTTTTGTTGTTGTTGTTGTTGTTTTAAGATTTATATTTCAATTCACTAATTTTCTATTTGCCTGGGTCTAATGTGCTATTTTTCCACCTACAACACTTTAAAAAAAAAAAAAAGTGATCCCTACACCCAGCCTGGGTCTCTAACTCATGACTAGAAGATCAAGAGTGGGATATTTTATTGACTGAGCCAACCAGGCACCCCGTAGTATACTTTTAATTTCAATAATTATACCCCGTCTTTTTTTTTTTTTTTAAGATTTTATTTATTTATTTGACAGACAGAGATCACAAGTAGTCAGAGAGGCAGGCAGAGAGAGAGGGGGAAGCAGGTTCCCTGCTGATCAGAGAACCTGACCTGGGGCTCGATCCCAGGACCGTGGGATCATGACCTGAGCTGAAGGCAGAGGCTTTAACCCACTGAGCCACCCAGGCACTCCTCCCCGCCTAATTTAAGTAGGCTCTACGCCCAGCATGGAGCCTAACGTGGGGCCCAAACTCATGACCCTGAGATCAAGACCTGAACTGAGATCAAGAGTCTGATGCTCAACTGACTGAGCCACCCAGGCCCCTCTCAATAGTTATAACTTTTATTTCTACAATGCCTATATAGTTTCCTCTCAAAAAACAGGTTCTTCCCATATTACTCTGCACTTGACTTACAGTTTGTATACCTTCTTGACTCTCTAAATATTTTAAACAAAAACAAGCTTATTTTATAATCTCGTTTAGCTTAACCTATTACCTTTAGTTTTGGGGGGTGCAAATTCTCCTGTTTGATGTTCCTTGTGACTTCCTCTCTGTGCAGTCTATACATTTTTCTTGTGAATTTATCTTCAGTGAGTGTATCCAGATGGCCATGTAATCAGGAGTGTCGTAGTCAGCCTGGGTAGCTTGCACATAGAAATTATTTTCTCACAGTTGTGGAGGTTAGAGGTCCAAGGTCAAGGAGCTGCCAGCAGGTTTAGTGTCTCCTGAGGTCTCTGTTCTTGGCCTGAAGCTGGCCCTTTTCATCCCAACCTCACATGGTCTTTCTTGTGTCTCTTCCTCCTCTCAGAGAGATGCTAGTCCTACTGGATTGGGGCTCCATCTTTATGACCTCATTGACCCCTAACTACCTCTTTAAAGACCTTGTCTTTAATTACAATCACCATAGGGGCTCAAGCGTCAACGTATGAATTGTGGGGGGTATAATTCCGTTCATCACGGGGGTAAAAAAATGTCTCTAAGAACAGATTTACAGAGCCTCCTCCATGTTTCTAGTGGTTTCACCCATTTCAGAATTTTTATATTAATTTCTTTGCATGAGGGTTTTCTCACCATATCCAAATTGTAAATGCAGAACCTCACACGTTTATTTTGATATATTGTGGGTGGCTCTTTTGGTCCAAGGATCAAAGTAGGTGGTTATCTTCTTGTTTCTTCTCCAGGAACATAGGAAGAGATTTTCTACTCATTAAGTTCATGAAAGAAAATACTGACATTACTCATAACCATCCTTTCCCCGAGGTTGGGGAACTAACTCTAAGTGTGTTAAAACTTCAACTCCCAGGCATCTGGGTGGCTCAGTAGGTTGACCGGCTGCCTTTGGCTCAGGTCATGATCCTGGAGTCCAAGGATCAAGTCCTGCCTCGGGCTCCCAGCTCCACCGGGAGTCTGTTTCTCCCTCTGACCTTCTTTCCTCTCATGCTGTCTCTCACTGTCTCTCTCTCAAATAAATAAAGAAAATCTTAAAGAAAACCTCAACTCCCAGCTGATAAGACCTCTATTTGGGTGTGATAACCTCAGGCCATGCTGCTTCTTCTCTTCATTCTGGCTTTGGTGTCCTTTAGATATTGGACCAGTTTTCTAAATCTTGTGAACTGGGCCACCTACCCATTTAAGTCTGTTCATATCTATAGGAGTTACAGATGTTTAGAAAAAGTTGGTGGAAGAGGGCAGAGAATTTCTTCCATGCCCACCTAGTCTGTGATATTGACCCCAAATCATAATTCTGGAAGGCCTATCTTCACTAGTTCCCTTTAATGGCCAGTAACCATTCTTAAATTTCAAAGTTTATGTTCACTGTATTATACCATACTACCTTATTTTCCTAATTGAGAGACATCTTTAAATTGAAGCTTATAAAAGACTATTGATGGATGGATGGCCACATTCTTCATGATTATAATTTTACATTTTAACCCTCTTTGAGAAGATCTATCAGCTTCTTCACTCTACTTGCCTTCTATGGGAAATGGACACCTCCCCCTCCTCCCATCAGTGACCTTAAAATTACAAACCCAATGAAAATAATTGCCACCAGAGGAAAGGAGTTTATTCCCTCTGTGACAATAAAAATGTGTCTGGTCATGTTTTCCTAAAAAAGGAGGGAACAATATACCAAACCTTGTATATTTTCTCTGAGGTGATTTCACAGGCCAAAAGCATCCTGAAATGTTTTGGCAAAGCATGGCTACAATGGAGACTGCCCCATCTCATGCTAACAAAACTCCTCAAACTCATATTTCCTTTCCTTTCTGGGTAGACTCTCAGTGAAGTCCCCAGGAGGTTCTGTACTGACAGCAGCAATGAGCCGATCACAATGGAAAAGCCACTCCTCATGGAATTTACATAATAGACACTTCACAACAGAGGAAGATATGACAATAATTACAAAAATGGGAAAAGGGCCAAGAGCTAATGGATTTCTTAGCTCCATTTTCAGCAACCCAGGTAGAATTACATTTTAAGAAATCTGTTTCCATGCAATTTAAAGGTCTGCTGATTTCAACATTTGGCGTCTCCTGTATTTTTCTAATCAGCTCTCTCTTAGGGAGAAAAGAGGAAAAGTTGACATTTTCCTCTGTGCAAATTACTTAAACGGGAAAAGGTTCATTTAGAAACTAAGAGTCTACTACAGACTTAGCATAACAAACATCCATTGCAGTCACATGAAAAGCTATTGGAAGATTATGGCGTTAGTCTTTTTTTCTTTTTTAATTTTTAAAAAATATATATATATATATAAATATATATATATATATATATATATATATATATATATATATAAAGGTTTTATTTATTCATTTGACAGACAGAGATCACAAGTAGGCAGAAAGACAGGCAGAGAGAGAGGAGGAAGCAGGCTCCCTGCTGAGGAGAGAGCCCATTGCTGGGCTTGATTCCAGGACCCTGAAATCATGACCTGAGCCTAAAGCAGAGGCTTTAACCCACTGAGCCACCCAGGAGCCCCTAGAGTCTTTCTGATTGTAGACAGAAGCGACAAAAACGCTGTAGGTAAACTTAACTACGAACTTAACTGCTTAACTATGAATACAGACTGTGCTTTTTTATGAGGTTCTGTGTCTTCTGTTACATTCTTCGGTCAGGTCTCTCCATGAAAGAATGTGAGAGTCGCTGTTCCCCTTGGACTGAATCTCTAAATCGACCTGTGCTTCTCCGCCATCTTGTCAGAACAACAATAAGGTTAAGGACTGCTTTTGATGACTAGGATGGATGGCCAAAGTTCTAGCTCAATCTCAAGTCTCCTGTAACACCTTTCATTACTCTCTCCAAATTTATTCACTTGTCTTTAAATAGTCTAACAAAAATATGAGCCAGCGACATTAGCCAAAGAGCTCATGTAGGGCAAAATCCAACCCCAACCCGTTAATGACAGGCTTCCTGAGTTGAGCATAGCTTTGAGGGAGCTCATGAGAAGGTTGTATCAGAGGATCAAGAATTGGTAACAGATGGCTGGATGCCCTCATCTGCAGATGCCTCTGTATCTGGGCTGCTTAAAAGCATTTAACATACCCGTCTCACCCTATACTAGTTAAAATGCTTTTAAGCAGCACAGATACAGAGGCATCTGCAGAATGAGGGCATCCAGCCATCTGTTACCATTCTTGATCCTCTGAATACAACCTTCTCATGAGCTCCCACAAAGCTATGCAATCAGGCAGCCTGCATCAAAGGGGTGGGGTTGGGGGGAAGCAGGGAGCAAAGAAAAAGGCTTAGATACATCTGTGCATATACAATGAGTACTTTGGGCAATTTTATATGAAGCAAGTTAATACTGTGCTTCTTTTTCCTGAAGAGGGAGGCCAAATGTATTATTGGTCTGGATATGTTTTATCTCCTTTGGTCCTAAGTCATTTATTCATTTATTCGTTACCATTTATTCATATATTCATTACCTCTCCATCCAATATTTATGGAACACTTACTGTATGTCATGCTCCATTCTAGGTGCTAGGGAGACAGATATTGATATAAAAGATACTAAAAAAAAAATGGTAGAAAGAAAAATAAAGCAAGGTAAAGGGGGCAGCAAATAACAGGGACTCTCACCCCAACTAAAGGGGTGATTTTTATTTAGAGGAAAATAATGTAAATAAAAGATTTGCATTTGTTAGAAAAATACTGTGTTTTTTTGATACTAAAGTGTTTCATTTCATTTTGTTTTGTTTTATATTGACTTACATCATTTATTACATTTTGGTTCTACACAATTCCACAAAGGTAATTTGTATATCCTTCCAAAGTAGGCTTACAAATCAAATTATAATGTATTATTATCCTATTTGAGATCATTAAAACTCAACAATGAAATGATATTCTGATTTCATGTCTAGGACCAAGGTTTGAAAAGCAATATAATGACTGTCTCAACTATATCACACTAGTTTTTCTCATGTAAGCTAACTAAGATTTAAAAAAAAAAAAATCCAGTAAGAATAACATACAGTGTCATATTAGTTTTAGGTGTGGTGCTCAACTTTTGAATCTTTCATTCCAATAATCATTCAATGAAAGAATCAGTTTCTTCTATAATTAAAAAAACACACACTATTTTCTAGGATAGCGTATTTATATGTAAAGGTATATGTTATGTTAGTTATTAATTAAGCAATTAACTTCCAAATTGTCACAGGTTTTTTTTTTTTTTCCAGAAATAGACACCAAGATGGAGTTTGATGTGTATGGTATTTATTAGAGATCATCTGTGGAAAGAAGGTGAAGGAAGTGGGATTTCTTCGTGGGAAAGATCCTAGTACAAAACGGGCCAACAATAGGAACCCTTTGGACAGCTCTGGAGCAGAAGCAGCCTATCAGAGTGATCCCTTGTTGGGCTGAAACGGCTGGGCCTTTGTCTCCTACAACAACCAGTCAATGGATGTGGGTCCCCCAGGAAGACCCAAGTTCTTGGGTGAGTCAGCTCTCTGCTACTGAGGCAAGAAGCAGCTGGAGCTTGTCCTCCAACAGCTGGCACAAGTCTTTCCTTGAAAGGGTTGCAGGCACTGCCTCTCCATGTCCACCACAGAAAGAAGTGTATAGACTTGCGGGACAAATGGGAGAGAGATTCATAACATAGTAACAGGCAAAAAGTTACCAAGTCTGGATAATTATGAATTAAGTCGCTATAAACATCCATGTACAGGTTTTTGTGTAGACATAAGTTTTTAACTCCTTGAGTAGACATCAAGGATCACTTTTGCTGAATCATAGGGAAAGAGTCTGTTTAGTTTTGTAAGAAATCCCAAACTGTTTTCCAAGGTCCCTGTGTCATTTTGGTTTCCCACCAGCCTTGAAGGAGAATTCCGGTTGTTCCATATCCTCACCAACATTTGCCCTTGTCAGTGGCCAAGATCTGAGCTATTCTAATACATGTGTGATAGGTTAGCTAATTTCAAATTAATTTTTTATGAAGCACTCAGTTCACATTTTTTAAAAAAAGATTTTATTTTTTTACTTGAGAGAGAATGAGTGAGAGAGCATGAGAGAGGAGGTCAGAGGGAGAAGCACACTCCCCAACGAGCTGGGAGCCTAATGCGGGACTCGATCCTGCACATCCGGGATCATGACCTGAGCCCAAGGCAGTCGCACAACCAACTGAGCCACCCAGGTGCCCTCAGTTCACATATTTGAACGAAATCCTAATTATGAGTCTTTGAGTAATGAAGAACAGAAGAAATGAAACTGTTTCAACAGAACCCTTTTTAAAAAAAATTTTTATTTATTTATTTATTTATTTATTTATTGACAGACAGAGATCACAAGTAGCCAGAGAGGTAGGCAGAGAGAGAAAGTGGGGAAGCAGGCTCCCTGCTGGGTAGGGAGCCCCGATGCGGGGCTTGATCCCAAGACCCTGAGATCATGACCTGAGCCGAAGGCAGAGGCTTAACCCACTGAGCCACCCAGGCGCCCCTCAGTAGAACCCATTTCTGAGTAACAGTGATAGGTCTATCTTTGACCAAAATTAGTCAAAGGTTCATGTTTCTTTGTGGTTGAAATACTGTTTTTTTGTTATGTTTGATAAGTGATAATTAAAAACAAGATACTAAACCAAATGATAAGAAAATACCATTTCTTAATTTTGGCAGCAATACACAAATATTTGTATGCTGCCATTCTTTTAAATTCAAGTACTAAAATAATTCTAAAGCTGCTTGTCAAATTGCTAATTGATAAAAAGAAAGTACAGATTAGGTGAAAGTAGTTTAAAATCCTTCATATTTAGTTTTTAAAAGATACCTTAAATTTGACAGAATTCTTTGAGGGTGCAAGTGGTATCTGAAATATAAAAAGTATAGCAAGGTATAGTTCTAGTGCGATTGTTGAATTCCGGTGATGGTGGGTCTGCCCAAAGCTGGAGTGGGATGGGGGAGCTGTAGGATCTGTTAGAGGTTGTGACACTGACCTGAGTTTTGAAGGAGGAAAAGAATCCTTCCTTTTCTTTCTATGCCAGCACACATGGTAGAGAAGAAAATCCAGGATTTGGGATTTTTTGCTCCTCTTTACTGATTTCTACAGTGAACATGAAAAAAATTGCTTGTAGAACTTTAAAAGCATCTCTGGTATTCCTTAGGGGGGAAAATTACTCTTTTCTAGATTTTTTTCCCTAAATAGGGCAGATCTGCAAAGACAGAAGGATGAGGAAATGCTAAAAATAACTTTCCCCAATTAGTGGTAGCCAAACACATATGGGAAGATGGAAATAGTTTTCGATGGCCCAGAGCAAAACTGTGATGCAAAATGAACTCCCCAAGGGCAGGGGGTAATTAGAAACAGCCCCGAAAATGTACTCAGGACGCTGTGGGAATAGTTAGCGAATGTTGAGGGAGGTGATTATGGCCTTGCAACCTCTTGGAGCCTGTGGACATTGAGGAACTGACTCTAAAAATATTTATTCCTGTTATTTTTTTTCACAAAGGCATGGGGGCTGGGCTCCTTCTTGGAAAGTCAGAAATTCCAGATCTTCTAACACAGATTCTATGGAGGGGAGTGTGGTCTGAATTGCACATTTCTTGAAGCCCAGAGGCAAACGGCTCTATTGCTGTTTCTCGGGGGAGGGATTTTGTTTTTGACTCGGGCGTGTGGAGAAGAGCCACCTGTGGGCCATGGGCAGCGACAAGAGGGCACGAGAGCCTGCCAAGATCAGCATCACTCTGGGCTTTGGCCCAACTGACCAGCCGGTTTCCCTGCCTTGGAAATTGGGGCTGCCGCTCAGCCAGCTGGATGGGTGCTGCTGCCAGGGCTGCCTCCCCGGGTGGGGCGGGTCAACAGCTATGACCACAGGGGCCTCGGGACCCGCCATGCTGGACAACAGGGAACCTGATCTGACTGGAGGGGCAGCTCCGCCATGCCCCTGCCAGTTTCCCTTTTACTGGCTTCCATGTCTGTTAATGATCCTGGAGAGCCACATTCTCCTCCCTCTTCTCTTGTTTCAGTGCAAGATACTCAATCAGCACATCCCTGATGAGAGCAGTGGTGGATAAAATGCTGTATGTATTTCTTTGTAGTGGTCAGCAGCCAGTACCATAGCCCCACACTTACCCCTGGGGACTTCTCCAGGTTCCCCTTGACCCTTCCCAGATTCTGAGGGGTGAAGGGCTCATGCCCAGCATAGGTTGTCCTTCAGGAGTCCAACAATGTCTGTGGATTGGCCTGCATCCATCTGGCATGGTTGTTCAGTGTTGTGAACTGAACCCGTGCGTGCACCTGTTCTTTCTTTTTCTTTCTCCTCCGACCCTTAATTTCCTACCTAGAATCCCAAATTCTGCTTTTGCCCACCCCCTATTCTATGCTCCCTCAAACCTACAGGCCAGTCCTCTTCCTTCCAGAACAGTGGGCTGGTTCTCCTTTCCCATGATGAAGAATGGCTCACTTTCCTCTGCTTTGGTCCTGGCAAGCGATGGTTGGACAGTGATCACCTCCCCCAGAGGAATCTGATCAGGGAAGGGGGAGGGCTCTGGACACATCACACAGGCAGCCTGTCACTTACATCACAGCCAGACTCCCTAGGTTTTTGGGAATCATCTTCTTGAATGCCTCTATTCAGCCAGCTCAAGGTAGAGCCTCCAGACTGACCTCTTTGCTTCCTGTCTGCTAATCAGTTTATGGAAAAAATGTAAACCAAGCCTCACTGTTCCCAGAAGAGCCTGCTTTCAGACAGTCTGCAGCTCCCTCTTCCCCTCTGTGGTCTCTCAGTTATAAACCCTACTTTGCATTTGTCCCAGGCAATACCCCCACTCACTCTCCTCCTTCCCATGAGAGCATTGTTGTAAGCAGACAACCAGCTAAAGGTCTCTGAGTCATTCTGATGCCAAGCATCCCCATGTCTCTTCTGGTTCTCCTCAGGTTCTCCAGGTTCAGGGAAACCTGAACTCAGAACTAACAACCTCGTAGTCATTGAAGAAGCTGCAGTTTCACAAATTACGTGGATGGCCACACGCCTTTCCTGAGTACCCACCACGTGTGAGATTTGCTGTGCACAAAGATGACATGTTGAAGGACAACGTCCTTCTTGGGGCTTGAGTTTCTGGTTGAGAGAAAGAAGAAATACAACTTACAGGGAGATGGAATGAAAAATGACAGGAAGGAGTCAGAAAGGAATGGCGGCAGAAGATGAGATACTACTCTGGTTGGGGGGACTCCCACGGCCCATGTTGAGAGGAGGGTCCTAGAACTGAGGAGGAGGCAGCTGGGTTTGAATCGTGGCTTTGCCAAGGTGTGTGCGCCCACCATACCTCAGTTTCCCTGCTTGTGAGATAGGGTCATCAGGAGAATTACGTGAGATGGTGCTCATCTTGCACGTGGCCAGTGAGGAATTAGTAGAAGCTGTCGCTGTGTGAGCTTCATGGAGGAGATAGGACCTGGCCTGGTGCTAAAGCCAGGATACACGCGGACAGATGCCCAGGAGTTTTCATGGTAGAGCCGGGGACTCAGAGACAAGCAAGGCACGGTTCTTACTAGGAAAGGGCTTCTAAAGAACTGACAAATCCCATTCTTTTGCGCTGATAAGATAAGTGATGCCAACCATTACAGACACCGGTGTTTAATAATAGCGACTAAAGAAAGCTGCTATAGAAAAGACAAAGCACGAAGGTGTACACTGTAGTAGCAAAGACTGTCAAAGGGCTCAAAGGATCTTCCCTGAGTTGGGTATTTCTCCCCATGGTGGCTAGGGGGCGATGGAAGCCCACAAAACAGGGAGATGTTCGCACACAGTGTTAACTGTGCAACCGGCAGGTCGGCCCTGGGCCCTACTTTGCTTACCTGAAAAGAGCATCCACCCCCACTCCCACACCAAACACCCCACATGCCCACCCTTTCATCCTTCACTCTCCAAATATTTCCTGAAAGACTAGTATGTCTCAGGCTTGCATAGGTACCAAGGAGCAGAAATGTATGGAAAACTCTATAGATGTTGAATACTGAGTCTTTTTTGTTTTTTTTTAAAGATTTTTCTTTTTTTTTCTTTCTTTCTTTCTTTTTTTTTTTTTTTAAGATTTTTATTTCTTTATTTAACAGGCAGAGATCACAAATAGGCAGAGAGGCAGGCAGAGAGAGGGGATGGGGGGAAGCAGGATCCCTGCTGAGCAGAGAGCCTGATATGGGGCTCAGTCCCAGGACCCTGAGATCATGACCTGAGTTGAAGGCAGAGGCTTTAACCACCCACTGAGCCACCCGGGCACCCCTTGAGTACTAAGTCTTAAATGTGGCATTGATCTGTTAGGTTGTCACATCTGAAAAATGCACGTGTTAAGATGAGGTGTCATTTGCACACTTCAAGGCTCTTTTAAAACTTGTACCTGTCTAAATACCATTCAAAGTTTTGGGGACTGCACTCAGTTTGAGGAAAAGAGGCCCAACTGAGCAGTGAAGTCTGGATAGAGACTGGCTTTGCCATCCTAGAGTCTCGGTTCAGCTGTGGGTTGCAGCACCATCAGTGGCCTGAGCTCAGATGAGCTATTTAATGTCTCTGAGCTGCAGTGCTGCAGCTCTCATGCATGGTTGTATGCATGCAGTGTGCGGCATTCAGGAGGTGATCAGCAGGTGTTCATTCCCGAGATTCTGCTCTCTAGGAGGAAGAGAAAGGAGGCAAGTGAGGAGCCACGTACTCCATGTGCTTGGCTGGGGACACAGCCACTGCCCAAAAGGCATTGTCTCCATAGGCATACACAGGGAACATCAGTTAGTTCAAATGCTCCAAAACACTTGAAATCAGAGGGGAGGGAATCCAGATAGTCTGAAATATGCTTATTACAAGGCGAGGAGAAGTGTTTAGCCCAACAGACATGTCTTGAGGGCTCCAATGATGCGCGGCAGGGGTCAGGGATGGGAAGACCGAGACAAGATGAGGTGGGAATCTGGCCAAGTGCAGAAGCTTCGGGAGCAATGGTGTGACACCTGGGCAGAGAGTGTGAGCCACAGAGTGAGGACGTCTGCTCCCCGGCTTCATGTGGCTTTATTAATAGCTTATGTCAGCTGGTTTCTGGGTAATTGGGTTTGATGGCTCAGCCTGGATTTGATTGACATGTGTGCTGAGAGGGGCTGTGGGGGGAAATCTTGAACTTGATTTAGTCACAATGAATTTTACATGTCATAAAGTATTTTATGAACTGCAGGTTCATATGCAGGTGCCCTGGATGACCTCAGAAAATGTTTATTTTTGAGGATAGGAAGTTTGCTGTTAGAATGGGGCTTGTGAGAAGGGGCTTGGGTTCAGGACTCTCACACTTGACTGCGACTCTAATTTTGCTCCTTATTATTCATGGGCTGTTAGACATGCACCTGATGACTTCTAAGACAGAGCTTGTTGCCAAGTTCCAGGGTGGTCCCTCAAATTCCTGTCTCTGGGACTCACATCCTAGATAATTCCCTCCCCCAAATGTGGTGAGACTTTTGAGTATGGTGGAATATCATGCCCATGATTTTCTTACATGGTATGACAAAGGTGAGGAGATTTTGCTGAAGTAATCGAGGTACCATGTCTGTTAATGTTGAGTTACTAAAAGGGAGATTATCTAGGGTGGGCCTGACCTAATCAGGCATGCTCTTGAAAAGAGGGTCCAGAGGTCAGAGACAGAAGTCAGGAGGATTTTCTGATGGCTTTGAAGAAGCAGACTGCCAGGTTGTGAACAAGACCACATGTCAGAGGATGACTCCAATGGAAGGTCAACAAAAATGTAAGGACCATGTGCAGCCTCTGTAGGGAAATTTGGCTCTCATTTCAGGAAAGTCTGTCTTGGAAGACCACAAGCAGTGGGTTTGATGAGATGAGATCACAGCCCAGCTGACGTCTTGACTACAGCTTTGTGAGACCCTGAGCAGAGGACCCATGAAACCACACTGAACTCTTCATTATGCAAAAGTGTCCATTTAAGCTTCGAAATTTATGGTGATTTGTTCCTCAGCAAAAAAAAAAAATGAACTTAGAACTCATATTACCTACTTTACAGGGCTGTTGTGGGGATTAGGAAAGAGGTGTGCAAGGCACCCAGCATGTAGGAGACCACTAATTAATGATAGTTTTTAGACCGGTAATGGGTAATATCCCACTGTTTTTTAGGGAACATAAATCTCCACTTTTGGAATGGATCTGGCGAGGTGCTAAGAAATATTGAGAGGACCAAGGGAAATGTTGTGTGTACCACACTCCTAGTGTAGTGTCTGCAGACGGCGGCCTCAGTAAACAGTACAGGATGGCACTGATGATGGCGATAATGACCATCCTGACTCACAGTCATGGTGGCTTTCATCCTGGTGAGAATTAGGTCTATTTCTCAATAAAACACAGATCTCTTCCCCCTTAAAACCACTTCAGCTAATTAGCTCTTCTGGCAAAAGTACCAGAGACTATTACCATTACCTTACTGTCCACAGATAGCCATGAACCTTAGACATAATCTGGTCCGACTTCTTCAGTTTACCAAAACACCTTGAATATGAAGCAGGTGTTTTTAATGTCACAAAGCAAATTAATAACAGAATCAGGAATAGAATTCAGGTATGTTGACACCAAGGTCATTCCTACAGAATCACATATTTATTTCTTTTCTGAAAATGTCCTTCTTTTTAAGACACAGAGCAACTCACATTTCAACTCAAAAATTGTCAGCATTCCCTTGCAAAAGTCACCTTGCATGTCAGTTGTGAACGTTCATTTCCAGCTACCACTCCCAAAGATTTGTTATTGATCTTAATTAATTGAATTAATCCTTATTGAGAGCCTGCTGTGTGCTATATTTGGAATCAAGTTTGTTAACCTGTAGTCCCAAGTCACACTAAAATTATACCCCAAGTTCCTTGTTAGATTATTTGCCATAATGACCCTCTAAGTAGGTGCTGCGGAGACGACCATTTTTTTAAATTTATTTTTTTTGAGATTATTTATTTATTTATTTGACAGGCAGAGATCACAAGTAGGCAGAGAGGCAGGGGAAGAGAGAGAAAGGTGGAAGCAGGCTCCCTGCTGAGCACAGAGCCCGATGTGGGGCTTGATCCTAGGACCCTGGGATCATGACCTAAGCCGAAGGCAGAGGCTTTAACCCACTGAGGCACCCAGGCGTCCCTGTGATGACCGTTTTATAGGTGAAGACATTGAGAAATAAAGAGGTTCAAGGGGTGGTTGCCAGAGAGGAGGGGGCTAAGGGGCTGGGTGAAATGGACAGAGAGGCACAGGCTTCCAGGTAAATGATGACTAAGTCACAGAGACGAAAAGTACAGCACAGGGAACATAGTCAATAATATTGTCATGTCATTGTCTGCTGACGGATGGTGACGACACTTAACCGAAGTAACGAATAGAATTGACGCATTAATATATTATATGCTTGAAACAAATGTAATATTGTATTTTAATTACACTTCAATACAAAAATAGATAATAAAACACTGTGTCTCAAACTAGTGAGAAAAGAAAAAAGAGGTTCAGGGGTTTGCAAGGCCAAACAACTGGTAAGAAGGATTTGAGATTTTGGCCAAATAATAATAATGAATCGGACAAGTAGAGAACCAACCCCCTTCTGCCTTCAGCCCTGTCACTGGGGCTCTGCTGGATCTGGGGTGGTGTTCAGGCTCGGGTCCCCAGGACTGACAGCACAAAAGCTCCCAGCATGGACAATGAGGGAGGAGGAAATGTTGAAATGGCTCTCCTGGTTTTTTAGTCCCTTCTCAGCAGAATTCTTCTTTTTCCTCAGCAGACATTTCAGAAACTTGGTCAGATACCGACAGGAGCCTAGATCCTGGGGGTGGAACCCCGCATTTCTCATTAATGACCCTGTCTATCCAGGGCTGAGCCTGCCACCCACCTGTAAGGAGGGCAGCTTGCAGGAGGTGACCAGGCTCTGGCTCCGTGGCTGGGGTAAGCTCATGAGCAGCGACAGGTGTTTCTTCATGCCTCCTGTATTTGTAGTGAGACCCGGAAACGAACCCCATGGGGAAGACCACCGAAGATGGAGGAGAATCTTCTGGACAGCACGAAGTCTAAAGCCCTGCCATATATTTATTTATTTTTAATTTTTTAAAAAAGAGTTTATTTATTTGACAGAGAGAGCGCGTGCACAAATAGTGGGAGCAGGAAAGGGAGAAGCAGGATTCCCACTGAGTAAGGAGCCCGATGCAGGACTTGGTCCCAGGACCCCGGGATCGTGACCTGAGCTAAAGGCAGATGCTTAACCGACTGAGCCACCCTGGTGCCCCTGAAACCCCGAGGTTTATAAATCTCTCCCTTCTGCTACAGGGTCCATCTCCATGGGCATTGCCTGCAGACCCTGGGTTTATGGATCTGAACATGCAGGAACAGAGTCTCGGTTTGTGGGGGAGACTTGGCATTTCATGAAACAAACTGTTGCCAAGCATCTCTTTGGGCAGAACACTTGGAAATAAAGTCTGGAAGCCTGCTGACACTCGGGCCTGGTGCCTCCCACCCTTCATCTGCTCTCAGTATTCTCCTCTGCTCTTGCCCTCGGGCTCCTGTGCTCTCTTCCCTCCTCATTTCCCCTTCTCCAAGGCACAGGAGTCAAAGAATGGAGTTCGGTCTCTAGGGTTCTCCATCTCAAGTGCATCTCCTTTCAAAACCTTTTCTATTACCGTGGATCAAAATGCCCTTGCTTCTACGCGAAGTAGATCTAGGCTCAGTGGTACCAGGGGGGGACAGAGACCATAAGCTCCATACACGCCCTGGTCATGAACTTCCTCTTCCGGTGTGTACCAGTTTCTCCTTACCGTGTGCAAAACTCAAGTGAGTAATATTGCCCATGATGTCTTTGTGGGGGCTCCTGTGTCCCAAGTATGTGAGCATTGACCGTGGCTGTGGGGGGGGGGGGGTCTGTAGTAGTCCCACTTCCTGGGAAAGGCAGGGAGGCCCGGGGAGGTTAAGTCACATGCTCAAGATGGCCCCAGGACTGGAAATGGCAACTGCCCCATCCGGCCCTTCTAATCCCCTTCAGGTTCTTCTTTCCTTTTCTCTGTGGTGGGGACCAATTCCTCATTTCTTCTGTAGCTTCCTTGTTCATTGGGTCTATTGCATGTGATCTATCTCCCTGCCTCTTCCCCAGGCCCCAGTGGGAGGCCACCTGCCCTATGAAGGCTGGGGCTTTTGTCAGTTATATTTGCTAGGAGATCCTGGTGGCTTAGAAGGGGGCCTGCTTCCCAATGACAATGAATAAATAACTTTTTAAGAAGATTTAATTAATTTATTTGAGAGCGAGAGAGCGAGAGTGCTTGCATGGGGTGGGGTGGGATGAGGTCCTGGCAGAGGGAGAGGGAGAGAGAATCCCAGCATTCTCCCCGCTGAGCGTGGAGCCTGAGGCAGGTCTCAGATCTCAGGATCCGGAGATCATGACCTAGGATCAGATGCTTCACTGACTGAGCTACTTAGGCACCCTAAATAAACATTTTTAAAAAATGAATGGATAAAAGTAGCTAAAGCAAGATTTCTAATGACGAGTTTTACCCCAACTTTAGCACCCAACTTAGGTGTCACCCAAAGTGTCTTTTTTTTTTTTTTTTAAATATAGACCATTCATCTCTTTTGTATCCTGTGAAGAAATAGTGTTTGGAAAATTCATGTAGATGAAGCAAGCTCTGTGTCTTTCATCTGAACCACGTCCTGGGGCAGCTTTGGGTGTCTTTTTATTGACACCTGACCAGGAGGTGTATTTAGTCGCTGGTCGCCCCAGAAATCCATATCCATTTTAAGAGCTGAGCTCTTTGAACACCAGTGTGGAACGCATTAGAGCTACCTCGGGACTCACATCAGTGTCATGTTCAAGACTCACTTAACGGGTATTCATGTTTTTCCTCATTAGATTTTTCCATATGGCTTCCAGCTTCGCATGTGTTTCTACTCCCAGACAGTAGCATTTGTAAACACTGACATCTCTCAACCTCTTCCCCAGCTCTCCCTGCCAACTGCCTTCCAAAAATGAACCCAACTCTGACTTGAACACATGTTTATGTGTATGTCTGTCTTGTGCCATTTTTCCCCATATGCTCCTTATATGGGAATGTTCTAGGATTTTCGTAGATCTTTTTATGTGGGCTTCAATGTCTGCTTTAGTTGCTGTCTTACATAATTATTCTCTCTATTCATATAAAGGTTTGTTCGTTTCCAAAGACTTCACGTACATTTCTCATCCAACCCTCCCTGTGCCTGGCCTGTGAGGTTAGCAAGACAGGCATAATTATTGGTGATATTTTATAAATGAGTAGTTTGATGCTCAGAGAGGCTAAGTGTCTTTTTCAAGGCAACAAGGTAGGAGGAAGCAGAAGTGGGACCAGAGGACTTCGGAGGACATGCCCTGGCCTTTCCCACTGTGCTACTGGGCCTGGACCCCTGTTGGCCTCATTTCAAGTGTTGTGCTATGTATAATTATGGGATTAAAACATATTTTTAAGGCTGGTGTTCTCTGCAGCTAAAGTAATAGTCCATGTGAACAGTGTATAAATAATTGAGCTAAGGGAACCAAAATGTGATCCAAGGGAATGAGAGAGGCTGACGGGTTATCATGTGAGGCACAAGAAGTAAATAGCTTGGAGGGACAGAAGATACAGTCTGTGGGTGAAAGACCAGGGACAGACTGAGGGAAAAGGAAAAAGAAAGCCTTCCATGGGTCTTGTGTTCTTCACTTTCAAATAAATGATCTCCTTTATTCCTCAGACTAAACTCATAGGGAGATGTTATTAAAATTTCCATTTAATTGAGGAAGGGATTGCAGACCAGAGAGTTTACTGCTTTTTTCTCAGTTGGGAGAGCCGGAATTTTAAGCAGCTTTTCTGACTCTAAAGACTGAATTTTTTAAAGTGTGAAACCTAGATTATTTTTCCTCCAAGATTCTGAAGTCCGTCTGGTTTCTTGCATTATATCTAAGTTCTTCTCTAGTGACAATGGCTGCCCTCTTGGCTTCTCCCTTTTTATAAAGAGCCCTAGAGGCACCCAGTGGCCCACATGACAAATACGAGTTCAAACCCAGCTCTATCACTCACCAGCTGTGTGAATTTAAGCAAGTTTCTTCCCGTCTCTGTGCCTCAGTTTGTGATCTGTAAAATGGAGATAATAATAAATCTGGCGCATAGAATTGTTTTAAAAATCAAGGGAGATGTATGTCAAGTACTCAACACAGAGCCCAGCACCAGGAAAACCCTCATTAAATATTAGTTGTTGTCATCATGCTGTATAATAAAACATTTGTCTGTTCTTTGTCTCAGGTTCTAGACTCCTGGAATTTCCTGAGCGCTAGGAGCCCATGGACCACACCTGAGTTAAAGCTAACAAGGTAACTCGGGATGGGGCCAGTTGTGGTGTCAGCCTGACCTCCCCACCTCTGGGGAGGGAAGACGGAGTTCGAGTTCAATCACAGGGCCAATGATTCGGTCAATCATGCCTCTGTAATAAAATTCCAGTGAAACCCTGGATACCCAAAGCTGCCCCAAGGTTAGTGAGCATACTGCTGTATTGGGAGGGTGACACGTCTTGATTCCACAGGGACAGGGAGTGGAAGCAGCTCGCTCAGGACTGTTCCAAACTTTGCCCTATGTATCTCTTCATGTGGTGATTCCTGATTTGTTACTTAACTTTTTTTTTTTTTTTCTAAAGCTCTTGGTATGAAACCCAGAGTAGGACTTGAACTCTGAGACCCTCAGACCAATACCTGAGCTGAGATCAAGAGTCGGATGCTTAACTGACTGAGCCACCAGGTACCCCCTGATTTGTATCTTTTATAATAAAGCTATAATCATAAAGATAGCACTTTCTGAGTTCTAGGAATCATTCTAGTGAATCATTGAACTTGAGGGGGTCACGGGAACCCCAAATTCATAGCCAGTTTGTCAGATGTAGAGGTGGCCTGGGGACCCCCAAACTAGCAGCTGGTGTCTGAAGTGAGGCAACGTGGATGGAGCACGTGCCCTTCACCTGTGGAGTCTGTGCTAACCCAGAGGGGTGAGAGGCAGACGTGACCACCATGTTGCACACTGTTCTCATTGGATCAGGCATCTCCTGTCCCAGAAAAGGAAACACCTCCCAGAAGGCCAGGTTCTAGGTCATGGGGGCAGGAAAATAGACCATGTTCAGTCAGAAACTCAAGTTTCTTAGCATTTAGGTCTTCTCTAAAGGCTATGAAAGAGGGTGTCTTTGTGGATTTCCAGGAAGGGAGGTGGGAGTGTGGAGCAGAGGTTTGCGGAGCGGGGGGGCCTCTGGAGTAATAGAGTTAGAATCCTATCCCAATTTGTTCGTAAATAATGCTTACTTATTCTGAGGACACATTAATTATTTCTGGAATTAAAATAGTGCTGCTACTATTACTATTACTACTACTACTACTACTACAACTACTACTGCTACTACTACTACTAAACATTCCAGGTAGCTTCCAAAGTGGCTTATTGAAAACTGGCTGTTTTGAACCACCCTTCCTTTTCCTGGACATTTGGGGCCCTTCTAAGCTCTCTCATCTCCAAAGCAAATTCTCTTAATGGCAGTCTCCACATCCTGGATGCCTTCCAAATATTCCTCGTTTGTATGGATTTCCTGGTCCAGGCTCCATTTAGAGGCCTTGCCCCAGCTCTCCCTGTTCACAGGCCTCGGTCCAGGTCAGCACAGGGCGACACTGGATGCTCACCCTTCTCCCCATGGTAGGTATCCTTTTCTCTCTCTCTTTTTCTTCAGAGTTTCAGATGTGCCTCTGTGTAAAAGCCTTCTGCTGCTTCTTGCCAAGATTTTTTTGCCTTTCTTCTAAATTCTGCCTTAAGACATAAATCTTCTCTGAAGTCTTTTATGGAGATTTCTGCACCAGAGTGTTCCTATGATTTGTAGCAACTGAACAGCTGTCTTCTCTTCTAGATTTATCTTGGAGGACAAGGAACAGCAGATGAGCCTATGGTAGAAGAAGAAATCGGGAGTATTTACTTCAGCAGTTCTCTAATAAAAATGAGGTTTTCCTTAAAAACAATGATCCTGTTAAAAACTGACAAAATGAGCTCTCTCCAGGTGGTCCGAGGTCCCTGACACATTTGGCTGGGGCAGCTGGGAGCTGGTGGGGAGACCGCTGACACAGAGCAAGGGTGGCCAGATACGGGGATGTCCGATCTCCAGCCCTGGAGACAGATAGCCTCAGTTGTGAGGAGAAGGATGTCCCCAATTCTTAGGTGCCCACAAACTCAGTGGCTGTGACCTGAGCCCGCTCAGTCTTAATTGCACAACCCATTTGGACCTGACAGACAATAGCGCTTCTGTCGTAAAAACCAGAGCGAGGAACAGTTCCAAATATTTCACAGTTTTCTCCTCTAGCCATCAAATGACACCCTTCAGAATTCCACCTTCTGAGAGCCAAAGCCTTTTCTTTGTATCCTGATCCAGTCTCTTCCCTTTTAATGGAGAGAGTGCCACTGGACCCACCTTTGGATGAGCAAAGCTGCTCTCCCTTGTCTGGCTAGCAACCAACTTAGCTTGGTTTTTCTGTCTCTGGTTATCTTTGTTCAGTTTCAAAGCTGTTTCTGCTATTTAAGAAGAGAAGTGCCCTTGGGTAACCTTACCGAAACTCGGTCCTCTCAGATGAGGATAAAAATAGAACTATCCTCAGAGAATTATTTGAGGATTAAATAAAATAATCCCCATAAGCCTAGTACCTGGCACATAGTAAGCACTTTATAACTGGTAGGGGGAAAAACAAAATGGCTGCAAAATAGACGGAAATCCCTAGAGTGCCATTTGACTTGGACACCTTGTTAACCCTGACGTTAGTGAGTACAGGAGGCTTAGTACTTATTTCGTCCACTGTGTCATTTGACTCTCATGGCACCTTTCAGGAAATTTGGAGTGGATGTTACTACTATCACCTCATAGACGAGTAAACAAAGGCAAGGAGATTCTATGGGTCTTAACCTGAGGTTACCAGTGGGTTAGTGGCAGGAAGCCTTCTGACTAGTGTTGGTCACGCAGGACCACGGTACCTCCCTCTCAGAACAAAATGTGAACAAAATGTGTGGATGAACAGTACTTGGTTGACCCAGTAGGCTTGGTTGTCCAAACTCAGCACATTCTGAAAGCTCTAGTTCTTGATTGGCTCCTGAGAGAGAAATTTAAGTCCTTGGAATATCTTGCCTGACAAGAGGGTCTTTATTTACCTGGGGCACTAGGCCATGCCAGGTAATCTGTGATCGTACTGCGATTTATGATGGGGGCTTTGGCCATTCTGCCCCAGTTTGGAGATGCTAGATTCTAAATAGCTAAGGTCAATCATGAGGGTACCCCACGCCTATGTGACTGACCCTAGTAAAATCCCTGGGCACCAAGGCTCATGTAAGTGTCGCCAATTGGCAATATTTGGCTCATATTCTCACACTTTGTTCCTGGGAGAAGGAGGTGCTGTCCACAGGGCTCTGGTGGGGACAGAAGACCAGAAACTTACTCCTGGAACTCTCCTGGGCCTCTGAGACTTTTCCCTTGGCTGATTTTATTTTATGTACTTATTTATTTTTTAAAGATTTTATTTATTTGAGAGAGAGAGAGAAGGGGAGAGAATCAGCTGGGGAAGGGGCAGAGGGAGGAGAAGCAGACTCTCTGCTGAACAAGGAGCCCAGTGTGGGGCTTGATCCCAGAACCCTGGGATGGTGACCTGAGCCTAAGGCAGACACTTAACTGACTGAGTCACCCAGGCAGATTTTAATCTATATCCTTTCACTGTCATAAGCCATAAACATGGGTAGATCAGCTTTTCCGATTTCTGTGAATCCCAGAATCTGAGTGTGGTCTTGGGGACCCCTGATCTACTGGGGAACCAAGGATTTGCTACCTCATGACTGGGAGCAAGACCTGAGATCTGGGAAGCTACGTTTCTGCTTGGAAACATGTGCATTCCCCCCATCTGAACCCTGATAGACCATGCCAACCTCTCCTTCAATACCCAGACTTCACATCATAGCCTTTACAACACTGGGTTCCAAGTATCACCAAGCTATTCAGGCTTCCCTTACTGTGGCATCCCATGCCCTTCCCTGAGGCCAGTACTTCATGAGAGCAAAGAAGAAGCATTGCTTGTTCTTGGCTACACTCCCTGAGATAACATAGTCTCCAGCATAAAATAGGTGCTCAGGAAATACTTGATGCATGAAAAATGGAATGAGTTTTATTTCCACTGAATCTTTTCCCCACCTGTTCATCAGGAATTTGTTTGACAGTTCATAGCTAGGACTTGGACTCATTCCTTGCACATACACAGGGATGAAAAAAATCAAGGTACAGTAATTGAGGGAAGAACTAAGCATTGGGTTTGGGAAACTTTTGGCAAAGTGGCTTAAATAATTTAATTGTACTAGAATCTCATGTTCACATCATTTCCGTGCCTTCACCTTTGGGCAAGCAAGCATGCACGTGAGCACACTGATCCATCTGCTTTGTTCTCTGGATTTTTTAAGTTGACTCTAGAGGAGAAAGCCTGGCAGGCAACCCAAGGCTTTAGGTGCCTGTGGGCCACTGAAGGCTGACTTCCCTTGTTGTGTGGTCTCAGGCAAGTCATCTCAGCTCTCAGTTTCCCCTTCTGCAAAATTAGTTGGTAGGACCAGCTGATACGCCATCAGAAGCTTTATCTTTATCACGTCGGGCTGTCTGCTTCTACCAGCTTCTACCATCTCATGACCATATAGCAGAATAACATAATGTGAGGAAAATGCTCTGTGCTCATGCATAAAAGATGATATTTAAGGTCAAATTCTGAATTCCTGTCCTTGTCAGTTTTTTTTTAAATTGTGGTAAAATCTATACACCAAGGAACTTTCCATTTTAAGCATCTTTAAATGTATGCAATAGTGCTATGCAACCAACCCCACCATCCATCCACAGCACTTTTTCATCATCCTAAACAGAAACTTGGTCCCCATTAAATCACTTGGCATTCTCTCTTTCCTGTGGCCCCTGGCAACTGCCATTTTACTTTCTGCCTCTATGCATTTAACTATTCAAAATACCTCAGATAAGTGAAATCATAGAATATTTGTCCTTTTTTGACTGGCTTTTTCACTTAGTGTAAGAGCCGCAAGTTTCACCCTTGTTATAGCATGTGTCAAGATTTCTTTTTTTTTTTTTTTAAGGCTGAATAATATTCCATGGTAGTATGGATGTAACAATTTTGTTTATCCATTCATCCTTTAATGGGTCCTTGGGTTGTTTCTACTTTTGGCTGTGGTGATTACTCCTGCTATGAACAATGGTACATTCAAACATCTGTTCGAGTCTCTGCTTTCAATTCTTTTAGGTGTATACCTAGGGGTAGACTTGCTGGAGCATATGATAGCCTATGTTTAATTTGGGGAAAGCTGCCAAACTGTCTTCCTAGCTACTAATTTTTAAAGTCTGTCACCTCAGAGTTTGCAGCAACAAGATTTGGTCATGAGGTTATTAGGTTGCTATTAGAACTGGCTTCTGTCTGCCAGCCAGGAAGAGGGCCCTCGCCAGACTCTGCCGGCATTTTAATCCTGGACTTCTCAGCCTCTGGAACTAAAAAAGTGACTGTCCATTTTTAAAAAATAATTGGTGTTGAGGTCCAGGCCAATTTAGAAAGTGAGACAGTTAATTCTTTAGAAGGAGATAGGTTCGGGGGGTGGCATCCCATCCCAGCTGTGTGATTCTGGGGAAATCATCCACCACCTTGACTGGTGGTTTCCACATCTGTGAAGTGAGCATATGCTTTATTCCCCAAGGTCATGAAGGGGAGTAAACACACAGGAAACATTTTGTGTAATGCCCGGCATAGAGTAAAGGCTCAATTGAAGATCAACCCCCTTCATCCTTTGCATTTCATGGCCACACCTTCTCCACTTGAGTCCACCCTCTGTGCCCCACAAAGTCTGTCCTTCTGCTCTACTCTGCTTAGAACACTTGTCTTTGTTGGCCCATCTCCATTCTTTCCAAGCCTCCCTCTCTGCAGATCCCATTTGGAAAGGAGTTGTTAACATGCTCCTGCCAAGGGCTTAGTAGTCCATAATTTAAAGCATGTCCTCTCTGGGGCACCTGTTTTTTGTTTTTGTTTGTTTGTTTGTTTGTTTTTAACAGAGTTTGATCTTGCAACCAAAGGATGTGTCCTAACAATATTTCAGACACTTGGGATGGAAACGTAAAAGGTAGTGATGGGACGGTCAACCTCTACTACGTAGCTTAGATCCTACTGAAGACCACACTGTGTGCTCTCCCTGGCCTAAAACAGTGTTGGGATAGACGGAATAATTAGACTGAAAAACTGAACCATATTGGTCGGAAAAAGGGAGGTAGCACACATTTCTGACCAAACTTCTCAGAGGCAAAATGACATTTCCATGATTGAAATGTTCAACTCACAAAACCCCTGAGATATGGTAATTAACAGTCAGCAAAGCAGACCCATACGACTAAGTGACTCAGTGAGATCCCATTCTGAAACAAACACTTGAGACTAAGGCAATTTGATATGAAGCTTTTTTTGCCGGAACTCCTGGGGGTCAGCATAAAACTTATCCTCATATGGTTTGCAGGTATATGAGGGTGAAGTGAATGAATTTCAACCAGAAACTAGGCACAGGCTGTCAAAATTAATTTTTGTATTGCATCTTTGTGCGAGAGGTTGTCCGATAGATGTAGTTTGTATTCTAAAATGTTGGAATTTCTGGGGCATTTTGATGGATTATGAAGACAAAGAATATATTCAAAACTGAGCTGGTTTTAGAAATGCTAGAACATATGGTACCCATCCTAGTGAAATTCACTGCCAACACAGGAATCAACAACAATAGGAGTTTTGGGTGAGGTGAATTGGGAGATGCTGCCAAAAAGTGGGCTCTTCCTGTCCCTGTCCCTGCTGCCTGTAGCCTCTGGCCAAATGTTGCCCATAGATGAAAAACAAGGTATCCCAGGAGGTTGCTAAGTGGATGACGCCATGTGGGGGAGCTGGGTTTGCCCCACTGAGTATGCCGCAGACTTGACAAGGCACATATGGTGCTCATTCCTGCAAATGTCAACCCCTCATTTCAAAACCTAAAAATGAAATAAAGTGCATTTTAAACATTTATGCACAGATCAATCAAGAATATGTTTCCATGGATGTGAGTTTGATGTATGAAGCTGTTTTCATACTGTGCCTTGCATATTCCCCTGATAATCTGCCTTGTTCTGACCTGCAGGGTGCCAGGGGAACCGACTCACTATAACTGAAAGGCATCCTGGCTTTCTGCTCTGATGCCAGTGAAACTGCAGACTGAGTAGACATCCTCCAGTGGCTCTTAACTTTTAGGTGATGCCTAATAAGATTGATACCATACAACAATCAAAATCCAGGCAAGAAAATATTCTCAGGAGCCCTTATGAATTTGACAAAATATACAGCCTCTTTGCCTTTACCTTTAAGTGGTCATTGGCTGTATTGGTCAGGATAGGCTGGGTATGCCACAGAACAAAAATCCTTCAACAAAGATATATTTCTTGTTCATGTCATATGTCCAACACAGGTCAGCAGGTGTAGAGGAGTGATCTGTTGTGACTCAGGAACTCAGGCTAACAGAGGCTTTGTTGTCTCTAATGTGGCTGGTGGCCTACGAGGGAAATCCTGCTCTATCTCCTATCTTCAGTTTGGATCAGAAGTGACACCTGTCATTTCTACTTGCAGTCACATGGCCCCATTTGATGGCAGGGAATTTTGACCTGTAGTTTTTCATGTGCTTGGGGGAGATGAGACTTGGAAATGAGCACTAATAATGTAAATTAGATTTTAGAATTTCATTCATTTGTTCACTCATTCATTCATCCATCAAATGAGCCTGTGCTAAATGCAATTCTAGGCCTCATGGATGATAAAGGCACATATAAAGTACACTTGCCCTCAAAATCAGGAGACACCATGTTTCAGGCTGGCAGAGGGGTGGTTGGAGACTTTGACCACCCACACTTAAATGATTATGTCATTTGGAATCTCTCTTTCCCAAAATATGGAGAAGGATTGCCCAAAAAAAGGGAGATCAGGCAGCCCCTGACAAGAAAATGCAGGAATTACAAATGACCCTTACCATCAAGGACATAGCAACCAACCAGCCTCTCACCATCTCTGCTGGAACTACACTTCTGGGCCCTGGTAACCAAAATTGAGTGGAAGAGGTAGTGTTCACAGGAATGCTAGATGTTAAAAGCAAGAATACCCTGGCTGATGATTTAGAGTGGGCTTTGAGGCAGGGCTGGATCTCCCAGTCATGACTGCTTCTCTTAACATTGTCTCAAAATTTCTTTTCATTTTGTCATCATGCCTGACAAATGGATTTGAGATTCACTTTGGTTATTGAACAGCTTTGTTCAAAAATATACCTACTGCCCAGAGGATTTTGAAGCTGATGGCTTTCAAGTGTGACCCTCTTCAATCAGATACTTTTCCTTTCGAAGACCTAGTTGAACTTGGGGAGAGGGATTTGATTGAGAGCCAGGGATAACAGGGCTAGTAGGGGTGAAGGGCTTGGGCACCACTAGTAAAATGGGGGCTTGGAGAAAGAAACATGCTAATCCTAGGGAAGGAGGTGGTGTTCAGACCTTTGGGGGTGACTGCACCTTGGACAGTGGGAGGTTAGGGAGAGTAACTTGCTGAGTACCTGTTCAGTGTCAGCACAGAGCTGGGACCTTCACATACATTCGTCTCATTGTCTCCTCCCAAGAGCTCTGTGGGTTAGCCGTTGGCTCCACTTTATAGGAGAACAACCAAGGTTCAAAAGACAGTAAGGGATTTGTTCAAAGGGCTGGCAAAGGCCAGAGAAGGAATTGAAAGATCCAGGCCATTTCCCTGATGCCATTTTCCTTCCGGTCCCTGACCTCTTCCTCACTCTTACAGTACTGATCTCCTGGTGTCCGGACAGGACTCAGGTCAGGTCTGGAAGGACCAGAGTCCTCTCATCTGGTAGTCAAATAGACCTCGATGGGCCAGCTCAGAGACTCCTTTTTTAGCTGATACTTTTCTTACAGCAAAAGGCACACCGAGCTCCAAGTTGCTTGCTTACAAATGCATTAGGAGGGGGGAAATACAACAGATTATGGAGACTGCTTAAATAATTAACTCCCTTAAAAATCGCCAAGTAGGGTTTAAATGTTATTTTAATAGTTCTGGGATGGATGGATGACTGTCAAAAGTGTGATTATCCTTAACTAACTTCTTGGTGTGAAAAATTCAGAGTCTGACTTAATGAGGATCCCAACCCTCACCTTTTGTGCACTTATACTTCTCTATGATTGATTTAACTAGTCTAAGTCTTCTCCATGTTATCTGTTGAAATTGTCTGGGAGTCGGTCATGGATTTTGGAATGAAATGTCTTCATCCTAGGTTCTGAAATAATCAGAGTATTAAGATGAATAGGGACCGGAGGGCCTGGCTGGATCAGTTGGTAGAGCATGCAAATCTTGGTCTCAAGGCTGTGAGTTCAAGTCCCATGTTAAGTGTAGAGCTTACTTAAAAAATAAAAAAGAAATGGATAGGGGTCAGTTTTCCTTGTTAATTTGGAGGTAGGACACCTGGGTTCACCTGGGTTCCTTCTAGAGCTGGATCTGCCTCTAGTTAGTGATTAATTAAGGGGATATCATTCAACCTGTCTGAGTCTCAGACAGTCTGAATCTCAGCCTGAGAAATGAATGTGATGAACTGTAGGATTTCTAAGTGGGCTCAGCCCTCTGGGATTCTAGGATCTACAAACAGCTGGGATCTCTGAGAAGACCAGTTCTGGATGAATGTGAGGTTTTGTGTCATTTAAATTAGGAGATGCCACATTCTGGCCAACTTCCTGCTGTCTGGGTGGGCATATTATTTTCCATTTGGCAGCTGTTCCGGTGTGGGATCAAATATTCTAGACAGAATAATTTCTCAGAGCAGCAGAAAGGCTGCCTTTGGTTCTCCAGGGGCTTGGAAAGTAACAAAAACAGGTGCAGGAAACAAATAAACCATTTAATGTTGTCATGACCTTTTCTTTGGATAGATTTGATCATCATTATGTGGCCTACCAAAGCATCCTTTTGAGGTTAAAGGAGTCACAAGAAGGTGACCTGCTAGCAACTTCCTTGGAAGAGAAGCAGCTCAACAAAGAACTTTCACGAAGGTCTAAGAACTTCAGGATTAAAATAAAGATAAGGGTTTTTCTATACCTACAAATTAGTGTTTTTCCCTTGAAACCTTGGACACCTTCCCGTTCAAAGAGAAAACCCCACATGTTACGTGACATTTCCTTGCTTTTCTATGACACTTTCTCTTTGGTCATTTCAGGCTGTTTTGAGAAACCCAAACTGACTGAAAAACCAAGTCCAAGCAATTGTTTGGCACCACGAAGACAAAACAACCTGTCTCATGAACTACAGACCACTTCTACCTTTCCCTCGATGAGATGGGCCCAAAGGGGACGCTTGCCTTCTTCCAACTGTAGGCAAGAATTAAGAGGGTGTGAGCAGACAGGAACGCAGGCTGGTGGTGCACACATGGAGCTCTGCTTCAGCAGACTCTGACACCCACTGCAGACAACTGTGGTTGAGGGTTCTCGTTACAAATGTATTCTTTGGATTGCAAAAGTATTTTGCTCTTTTGTCACTTTTCTGCGATCAAGTCAATGCAATGTGCTATACGCAAAGTCCTCTATTAGGAGGTGTGGGCACAAAGATGTCTAGGAGGCAGAATTCCAGCCCTCAAAGAAAGAAAGCCCAGGGGAATCCAGTTGTGGGGTGGGGGGGGGGTGTTGGTAGGGGAAAGGGAAGGCGCTGGGGCTGGTTGAAGGGAGCTATCAATGGGCAAATATAGAGCAGACTGAACACAACTATATGGTGTCCGGGATTGGGAAACAAGAGGGACAATCAACTCTCCAAGAACATGTTTACACAGTTTGTAAGGCATGTTTAAATGACCTCTATTAAAATCACGATACACAGATGTTAACGGGAAGGGGTAAGAAGGCAGAAGGATGAGACAAGCAGACAAGGAGGTCTCAAGGGTGATGCATGTTTATGTTAACTATCCCACACCCTAATGAAGTGCAGGGTCCACCCCTCTCTCTATGGTTGCCTTACTTCTGGTGGGTTCCTCCCTTATGGTACACCTGGCTGAACCTCTGTGGTCCTGAAATGATGAAAGAGATAAGCAGAGTCCTGAGAGGGGAGGGCAGGGCCAAAAAATGCCAGTGCTGTGCTGGGAATGTTGACTAGGTCAGCTGGGTGGAGGACTCTGGTTTGTGGAAGCGAATAATAGAAAATAAACCAAGAAGAATAGGAAGGGATCTGATTTTAGAAAACCTGAAATTTCAGCCTGAGGACTTTGGACTTTTATCAGTAGTCAGTGGAATGTTTTGATCAGGGGAGTAATAGGATCAAAATAATGCTTTAATAATAGGAACACCCTGCCTGTATTTGAGAATTTATTTACAGAGAAACTACCAGGCAGAAAATCTTGATTCCGTAGGGATGAAGCAGAAATTCAAAACTAAGTTAGCAACCATTGCCATGACCCTTACTGACCGCCCTCTCATTTGGCCTTATCCCCTACTCTCTGGAACTACAATTACCATTCCTGTGTGCTGAGCTATGACCGGGTAACTAGATCACAAATCCACTGGAAGAGTCAGGGAATAATGCATAGTAATAGCTCACGACATGTTTCTTATTAGAAATGATGACAAGACAGGAAGTTATAATGGAAACCAGTGGGAAAAGAACAAAATTTGTGAACCCTTGATTTGCACTTGACTTTAGGGGAGGATCTGTTGCTCAGGGAATAGAATTTGTATTTGAGACATAAGAAGTCTATGTGAAGAGTTATGTTGGCTTCTTTTAACACCCATGACATTATGAATATATATATATTTTTAAAGATTTATTTATTTATTTATTTGACAGAGAGAGATCACAAGTAGGCAGAGAGGCAGGCAGAGAGAGAGAGAGGAGGAAGAAGGCTCCCTGCTGAGCAGAGAGCCTGATGCGGGACTCGATCCCAGGACCCCGAGATCATGACCTGAGCCGAAGGCAGCGGCTTAACCCACTGAGCCACCCAGGCGCCCCTATGAATATATTTTTAAATCCATAAAAATAGATTTAAAAATATGTTCATGAGTAACAACAACAAATTCCTACTTCTCCTGGTGGGTTTACCTCCTCCATTTGCTGGAGGGATCACAGTGGTTCTCAAATGACAAATGTGGACAGTACATTGGCCCTTTTTAAGAGGCCAATGTCTAAATTCATTAAAAGGGACATTCCTATCCAAATTTGGTTTTTCCTCTAAACAGCCCAGGTGTACTAAATATTGTTCTTCATATCTTCTTCAGTGCATGCCTTACAAACTTGGCAATTACTTCAGAATGTGGAAAGGCCAGCCAAAAGTTAGCCATTAACTCACCAAGAGAATTCTTATTCAACTGAATAGATACAGACAAAGTAAATAATTTTCTAAGTAAAATAAAGAAGGGAGGGTCATCAAGGAGCTCTTATAGGAGTAAGAAAGTCATTGATAACAGTTGTTATTTCCTCTCTCAGGTGAGGCAACAATTATTTCCTTGATTGTCAAATATGAAGTGTGTTCATTGATACATTTCCTGATTTGTTTCTTAAATGTTCGCTACGTTTGCTCTGTTGAGAGAAGGGGTGGGTTAAAACTCATTCAGTTGACACATTGAATAAAGTTAAAAAAAGAAAAGAAAACAGGCGAGCACCAAAGTGAGAAAGGTTGGATGTGTTGAATTTATTCTGGATTACTATTAGCCATCTCTGTTTTGTGTTGGTGGTGGTCTTCCCAAAGAAACCACCAGAAGCCCTTGTTGATCAAGCAAAGCAGATCGTGTTAGATCTATAGCAGGATAGGAGAACATGGCATTGTTAGTTTTCTTTCTTTCTTTCATTTTTTTAATTAAAACAATTTTTTAAAAAGATTTTATTTATTTATTTGACAGACAGAGATCACAAGTAGGCAGAGAGGCAGGCAGAGAGGTGGGGGGGAACAGGTTCTCTGCTGAGCAGAGAGCCCAATGTGGGGCTCGATCCCAGGACCCCGAGATCATGACCTGAGCTGAAGGCACAGGCTTAACCCACTGAGCCATCCAGGTGCCCCTTTCTTTTCTTTTTAAAGATTTTATTTATTTATTTGAGAGAGAGACAGAGATTGAGAGAATGAGTCGGGGGAAGAAGAAGAGGGTGAAGCAGTCTCCCCACTGAGCAGAAAACCCAATGCGTCAAGACCCTGGGATTATGGGATTATGACCAGAGACGAAGGCAGACACTTCACTGACTGAGCCACCCAGGAAGCCACAACACTGTTAGTTTCAGAGTGCTGAAACTTCAGAGACATGGAGAAATTAGGGTAAGGCATAGGGAGGTTGTTTGGGCTTGGATTGAGTGACTTTAAGGGGTGTCTTGCGAGGCAATGAATGGGATAGATTGGTTAGTTTGAGACAGCATAGTTTTGAATTTGGTGAACCTAGGAGGCAGGGATCTTGAAGTCAACCTCGAGGAGCAAGCCGTTAGTTTGATAAGTCAGTTACTTTAACTGGGTCACAGTTTTAGCCCCAGGAGCAAGCATCGCACAGAGCAAATACAAAATCTTTTATCTGCCAATGGTGCTGTTTGATGCAGAGGCAGTTCTCACCATCACTGCCCACTTCTCCAGCTTCTTTCCCACCAGTTAATAAACATCCCGAAGGGATGGTGGCTTGGTGGCTCAGTGGGTTAAGACTCTGCCTTCAGCTCAGGTCATGATCTCAGGGTCCTGGGATCGAGCCCCACATTGGCTCTCTGCTCGGCAGGGAACCTGTTTCCCCCTCTCTCTGTGCCTGCTTGCCTCTCTGCCTACTTGTGATCTCTCTCTCCCTCTCTGTCAAATAAATAAATAAAATCTTAAAAAAAAATATATATATATATATACACACACACACACACGTGTGTGTGTGTGTGTGTGTGTGTGTGTGTATACACATATGTACACATACACATATATATATATACAGCTTCGGCTTTGGGATGCATATATATATGGCTTCTTTCATATATATATGCATCCCAAAGCCGAAGCTGGGAGGAGAGGTGCAATAGCCCCTCAAGGGGTTCCTGTTGTCGTATGGGGAGGGGCCTCTGCAGAATTTGCCAGCACAACAAAAGGACTGGACCTCACTAGGGAAGGGTGGGCCAGCTCTTGGGCCCAGAGGGTCCAGGGGCCTCTGTTGAATCCACATCTTCAGGCCATCATTTGAGATGTTTCTGTCCCACACTTCAAGATGCCAGGTTTTCCCCACCAGGGCCCAGGCCTTTGGATAATAGAGCTGCCTTGGCGAGCACTGCCACCTCCTTGGAGCTCCAGGACCCTCACAATGAGCTCTTCAGCCTGCACGTCGGCTGTGCCTGTTATTCCTCCGCAGGAGATAAAGGCCCCTTTGAAAGCTCTCACAGAGACCCTATGTCAGCAGGCCTCAGTAGCTCATTCTTCTTCTGCCGGCCACTGACCCAGCCTAGCGGCATCCAGCCCCTGGTGCTGTTTCTGCAGACATATGTCACCCATGTTTTTAAATGCCTGCTTGCACCTGTCACAGCATTCTCCTCCACCAAAACATTCTCCAGGTCACCATTGGTGAAATCTTGAGCAACTGAGCCAATACCTTACACTGGGGACTCTCAATGCCCCATCTGCTGACCAGAAGGGCAGACTCTTCACCTGCTGAGAGGTGGGCGGCCCAGTTCTGCATCCCCATCAAATTGCCCATTTCCTCAGAGCATTCCTGTCCCCCCCTCCTTGTGTTATTCTGGATCCTTCAACAGCAGATGCCATGACAGGATTAATTGTGCAAGAAATTGGTTGGGGGAAGAGAAAATTGGGAGAGCAATTGGGGACAATAGAGGAGTGGCCAGACCACCAAACAAGGCTGGGCACAGTGACAGTAGGAGGAGGGGAGGGAAGTCTAGATGGAAGCTTCCAAACGGCTTTGACGTTCTCAGGGAGGTTCCCCTCAGACCCTCAGGAAGGGCCTGCCTTACTGTCCTGCTGCGCAGGGTCATGGCCAGGCAGCAGATCTTGGTGTAAGATCAGTAGTGAGTTTCAGAGTTGGGCACCTGGGTCCCTTGTCACCCTCCAGGCAGAGGAGAGACACAGCTGCCACACGCACACAGACGCACGATGGATAGATGTGGAAGAAAGCGCTCCTTTTGCCTTCTTGCAGTCATCCAAATATCAATTTTAACTGAGTAAAAAGCAGAAGAGTTAAGTTTTGATGGTAATGTACTCTATAATTGCTAGATTAGAATTGACATCTGACTCAATCTCTTGGTTTCAATTTCAATTTGGAAAAAAAATAAAATGCATGTGATTCATTTAAAATGTGAGCATTTCCTGAGCTTAACATTTCAAGGATCCCATGACCGAGTCTCCAGCTCTTTGACGCAAATCTGGACTCAGGCCACGTGATCTTCCTTGGCGTCACTGCCCACGTCGTTCGCCTGTATGAGTCTACTTTGGCTTTGCATCCCGTCTTATCTAGTGCTCCTTTTCCTTTCATTCTTCACAAAGCAACATCTTGCTAACTATTCAGGTTCTCTTTAGTCAACCCAGCAAAGCAAATGCTATTATCCTTATGTCTATACATTGTATTAGTCTTTTATGCTATGTAACAAACAGGCATAGATTTAATGGCTTAAGACAACATGCGTTCATCCTCTCAGTGTCTGTGGGGCAGAAGTCCCACTGGCAAAACTTCATTGGGACCTTAGCAAAACTGCTTTTGGGGTCTTGTCAGGGCTGGGTTCTCATCTGGAGGCTCGAAAGGAGAAGGGTCTGCTTCCAAGCTCATGCACGGTATTGGAAGGATTCTTTTCCTGGTGGACATAGAAGTTATGGTAGCTTGCTTCTTCATAACTTTCAGGGAGAGCAAGACTCTAGAACATATCTAACAAGATGGAGTCTCACGTAACAGAACCTGGGGGTGGCATCCCACCACTTTTGTCCTATTCTGTGGGCTGGGGTAACTCATTGGGGTCATGGTGACTGCCCTTAAGTTCTATCTGCACACACGTGTGGAAACTCAAACTCAACCAGATCAGGTAATATGCTAACTAGCAAGAGGCAGATGCCAGACTTCTTTTTTTTAATTATTTTTAAATTTTTTATTTTTTCAGTGTTCCAAGATTCATTGTTTATGCACCTCACCCAGTGCTCCATGCAATACATGCCCTCCATAATACTCACCACCAGGCTCACCTAACCCCCACCCCCTCCCTTCCAAAACCCTCAGTTTTTTTTCTCAGAGCCCACAGTCTCTCATGGTTTGTCTCCCCTTCCAATTTCCCCCAATTCACTTCTCTCCATCTCCCAATGTCCTCTGTGTTATTCCGTATGCTCCACAAATAAGTGAAACCATATGATAATTGACTCTCTCTCCTTGACTTATTTCACTCCGCATTATCTCTTCCAGTCCCATCCATGTCGATACAAAAGTTGGGTTTTCATCCTTTCTGATGGAGGCATAATACTGCATTGTATATATGGACCACATCTTCTTTATCCATTCATCTGTTGAAGGGCATCTTGGCTCTTTCCACAGTTTGGTGACCGTGGCCATTGCTGCTTTGAACATTGGGGTACAGATGGCCCTTCTTTTTACTACATCTGTCTTTGGGGTAAATACCCAGTAGTGCAATTGCAGAGTCATAGGGTAGCTTCAGCTTTAATTTCTTTTTTTTTTTTTTAAGATTTTATTTATTTACTTGGCAGAGAGAGAGATCACAAGTAGGCAGAGAGGCAGGCAGAGAGAGAGGGGGAAGCAGGCTCTCGGGGCTGGATCCCAGGACCCTGAGATCATGAACCGAGCCGAAGGCAGAAGTTACCAGAGGCACGCAGGCACCCCTCTAGTTTTAATTTCTTAAGGAATCTCCATACTGTTTTCCAAAGTAGATGCCAGACTTCTAACCATGTTCTAGCTAATTGAACCTAACAGCCATCTTCTTGACACTAGACTGTATTCATTTATTTCATTATATTTGGGTGATATGAAGGGATGTAGTTACTTTGATTTTCCTCATTTACACAGCTTCTTCTATGCTTTGGGAGGGACCTGGGGTCTGGGGTGGGGGTGGGGGTGGTCAAAGTTTATTGAGCTCTGAAACTTATGAAGAGTTGCAAACTAACAAACCTGGGCATCTCCCAGGGCCTTAGGGGGAGCCCTGTGGAACCCACCTGGCAGAAGCCCTAATCTTAGATAAGACAGAAAGTACATATACACTTTCTCTCTGGGCTGCAGAAATTATGCACGAGCCCTTGGTTCCCCTACTCTCCTATCCCCACCGTACCTTAGGAACACCATGTTCTACCCTGCTGCCTCATGCTGCTTTAGGTCTCCCTGGCCACTGGCTCTCTCTCTTTCCAGATGATCATTCAAGTATCACCTCTCCTCTCTCCTGGACACCCACGCCTCCTCCTCCCCTTCAGCAGATGACTGAGCATCCCACCACACAGAGAAAATAGAAGCCACCAGATGGAGTGGCCTGCCTCTCTGTGACCATCTCTGCAAACTTCCTTCCACCTTTGCCATTCCAATCTTGGTCCAGAGAGAAACGGACCTTCCTCTGAGTCGAGGTGCCATTCCCTCTTGAGCTCAGGATGCCGCCTGTATCATGCCTCCTGACTTCTCGGAAAGCTCACATTCTGGGCCATTCTTCTTTTTTCTTTGCATTATCCCTTTTCTCTTTTATATTCAACTCCTCCCTCCCAAGGGCTCTTCCTCATCTGTTTTTAAATCTGCAAACCAAGCCAATCCAAGTCAGAAGAAAAGAAAGGAAACCCTCCCTTTCCCCCTGCCCTGAACCTACTGCTACCCTTTCTCTGCCCACCTCTCTGCAGCTCAGTCTCTCAAAATTCTTGATTATACTTACTGGCTGCAATTCCTTCCCTTGCCCACCGCTCCAATTCTGTGACTGCACTGGCTCCATCTTACTTAGCTAACCCATGATCCCTGGGTTTCCCTCGTCATGGCACCTGCTCCAGGTGAGCTGTGACAGTGCTGATGAGTCAGTCTCCAGCAATGAGACACCCTCTCAGAGGACTGCCATTAGACACAGTGACATTGTAGGGAGGCGGGGCTTGAGGTGTCCATTGCGCAGGTGTGCCTCAGACAGGTCCTCACAGGGGCAGGATGGCCAGCGGGAGGAAGTTTCCAGACCAGTATCTCCCTGACGACGCAGGCTGGAGCTCCTTTTAAATGACTGTCTCCGCAGTGCAGTTTGTGGATTTATTCCTGGAACTTCAGCCCAGAGTCTGTTTTCTTGCCTTTCCCAACAATTCTCTAAGTTGCCTATGAGTTTTAATAAATCTCTTTTATTTAAATGAGCTAGCATGGATTCTGTTGTCTGAGACTAAGAACATTGACTGAAACAGTGACTTTTTTTTTTTTTAACTGATGAATCATTTATTTGGACAAAACAAAAATGTGTCTACCTTATTTCTTTTTATATAGAAACTGGGACATTTCAAATATATTAGGTGTTTTTTTCTCTTTTTCAACAGAATTCATTTCCATCTGGTCCCAGGAACTGCTTCTCATTTTAGGATTCATATTTTAGTAACACATATGCACCAGTTACATCCACAAGAGCATATTTGAAACTGGGGTAGTCATTCATTATTACCGTGACCATCCCAAATTATAGTTTAAAAAAAAAAAAAAAAGTCCTCTGGCTCACCATGTCCTGCTTTTTGAGTCAGTTCTGGTCTTCTTTGTACAAGCCTCTATGTGGCCAACTGTGTTATTATCTCCTTTAGACAAAATTTTGATGTTTATCTTTTGCATGAATTCTGATTGCTCTATGAACTACTGGAATGGCTCATCCTTGATTAATTAATTAATTAATTGGTGGGGAGAGAGAAAGAGCACAAGTGCTGCTCGGGGAGCAGAGGAAGAGGGAGAATCAGATTCCACTCTGTGCAGGGAGTCCACCGGGGGGCTTGATCCTAGGACCGTGAGTTCTTGACCTGAGCCGAAGGCAGACGATTAACTGATTAACCGAATGAACCACCCAGGTGCGCTTTTTCCTTAAACTTTAAAAGCAACTGCTTCACCAGCACTAACAGGGTTCTCTTGGAAATTTGATAGGGACAGAAGGTCTATCCCTTTTTGGGGTACTGCCACTCTTCACTTCCATGTTGGGATGTCCCCTGCCAGTGAAGAGGGCTAATCACTGTCCTAATCTTCCCTGTGTCTCGAGGCTCTTCCTCCTTCTGTTTCTGTCACACCCCCACAGGGTTGGGTCCTAGGTCCCTACATCTTCTCACCCTTCTGCCCCCATGGACTCTCTGGTCCATGTTCATGGCTGTAGTCGGTCCCTATATAAAATGATGCATGGGTGGTATATATAGGTAAACCCTTTTCTATACATAACCAGAGAGATGGTTTCTTTTTTTTTTTTTTTAATTGATGTGTGGTTAGTATGCAATAGTATAGTAGTTTCAGGTGTATGACATAGTGATGCAACATTGACATATATTATGAGGTGATCACTGAGATAAATCTAGCTACCATCTGTTTCCATAAAAGTTGTCAGGTATTGTTAGTTTTATATTGCTACCATAACAAATGAGCATCAACCTAGTGGCTTAAGACAATATCCGTTTATTATCTCACACTTCCATGGGCTAAAAGTGCTGGTGCAGTGAGGCTCAGGGGCATCTTCTGCTTAGGGTCCCACAAGGTCAGAATCATGGTAGCAGTGGGATAGTGTCCCCTTTGGAAGATCTAGGGGCGAATCCACCTCCAGTCTTATTCAGGTGTTGACAGGATTCAGTTCCTTGTGCTGAGAGGGCTGAGGCCCCTGTTCCCTTCCTGGGAGCCTCTCTCAGTTCAAGGCCACCTGAATTCACCATGCTGCCCCTCCCTCTTCAAACCAGGGAGGACATATTGAATCCTCATGCCTTGAATCCCTCTGGCTTCTCCTGTAGCCTCATTTTTTCTGATTGCTCTTGAAGAAAATTCTTGGCTTTTAAAATTTTCCTTTTTTTTTTTTTTTAAAGATTTTATTTATTTATTTGACAGAGAGAGAGATCACAAGTAGGCAGAGAGGCAGGCAGAAAGAGAGGAGGAAGCAGGCTCCTTGCTGAGCAGACAGCCCAATGTGGAGCTCCATCCCAGGACCCCGAGATCATAACCCGAGCTGAAAGCAGAGGCTTAACCCACTGAGCCATCAGGCACCCCAAACTTTTCCTTTTTTTAAACAATTTTTTTATTGAGGTACAATCCATATAACATGAAATTCACCATTTAAAGTATCTAATTCAGTGGTTTTTAGTATAGTCCCAATCTTATGTAACCATCACCATTATCTAATTTCCATCACCCTAAAAGGGAACCAGGTGCCTCTTAGAGGTCACCCCACTTTCTCCTCCCTGTTCCCTGACACCCACTAATATTTTCAGTCTCTATGAATTTGCCTATTTGGGCATTTCATATAAACAGAATCACATAATACGTGAGTTTTTTGTGCCTGGCTTCATTCACTCAGAATGTCTTTAAAATTCACCCAATATTGTATCACATATCAATGCTTTATTCCTTTTTTTTATGGAAAAATAATATCCCATTGCATGGGTGTACCACATTTTGTTCATCCATTGAGAATTGCTAGGTTTTTCAGTTGCTTATACCCTTCGCTGTTGTGACTAACGCTGCTGTGAACACTCATGTACAAGTTCTGGTATAAACATAGGTTTTCATTTCTGTTGAGTATGTGCCAAGGAGTGGAATCCTGGGTCAGATGGTAGGTAACTCCATGTTTAACCTTTGAGGAACAGCCAAAATGTTTTCCACAGAAGTTGTACCATCTTATGCTCTTAGCATCATTGAGCAGAAATTCCAGCTTTTCCACATCCTTGTCAACATCTGCTATTTTCCTTTTCTTCCTACCTTATTACAGTCATTCTAGTGGTATCTTATTGTACAGTTAACTTGCATTTCCCTGAAGACTAATACTATTGACCATGTTTTCAGGAGCTTATTGAATATTTGTCTATCTTCTTCGGAGAGATATCTATTCAAGACCTTTGCCACATTTTTAATTGGATTTTGGCCTTTTATTATTGAATTGTAAGAGTTCTTTATATATTCAGTATACTAGACCCTTGTCAGATTTATGACGTGCAAATATTTTCTCTCCCTCTTTTCACTTGATTGATAGAACCTATGGTGCACAGAGGTTTTTCACTTAGATTAAATCCACTACATCTGATTTTTTTCTTTGATTGCTTGTGTTTTGGGTGCCATATTTAAAATTTCTTTGCTTTTAGGGCTAACGTAATTATATTGGACTCACATAGATAATCCAGGAATATCCTTTAAGCCTCCTAACCTTAATCACATCTGCAAAGTCCCTTTTGCCACATAAGATAACATATTCACAGAATCCCGGGATCAGGATAAGGACATCTTTGGAGGATCATTCTGCCGATAACAGCCAGTGCCTTGACAACTGTTTCTAGGTTTTTCAAGCCCTTCTGATTCAACATGTCCACAATATAGCCTCGTCTAGTGTTCATTATCCTGGTGAATTATACCATCTATCCATCTCAAAAGCCAGAGTTCAAAGTCATTATTGAAATCTTCCCCTTTCTGACTTTGTCATGCCCTACTCTCTGGCATATGTCCTATGCCAAGTTTTCTGATTTTTCCTTTCCAAATTTCACACATATTTATTATCTGTCCACTTTCTCCAATTCCACCAATCTTATCTACTTTTATTTATTTTTTTTTGTTTTTTTTGTTTTTAAAGATTTTATTTATTTATTTGACAGAGAGAGATCACAAGTAGGCAGAGAGGCAGGCAGAGAGAGAGAGGGGAGGAAGCAGGCTCCCTGCTGAGCAGAGAACCCGATGCGGGACTCGATCCCAGGACCCTGAGATCATGACCTGAGTCGAAGGCAGCGGCTTAACCCACTGAGCCACCCAGGCGCCCATCTTATCTACTTTTAGCTAGTGTTTTTTACTTTTAACAAGTAATAGATGTGTCTATAAGAGTAACACATCTCTAAAACACTGAAAAGTGTATAAGACACACAGCATTCAATAAGGGTTAGCTATTCTATTGCTGCTGTTGTTGGTTCTGGATAGAGACAAAATCCCTTAACAATGCCTGTGAGACCCTATGTAGTTGGGACCCTCCCTGTCTCCCAAACGTTATCTGACAGTGGTCCCTATTGCTCTCCACGCTCCATCCAGGCTCACCTTTTCTCGATCTTTGTATTCCTCTGTTTTTCCTCTCACCCTGAGAACTTTGGATTTTACTTCTCTTTCCTCTCCATCTGGTAAGTTCTCATCTTCTTCAGATCTCCATGTAAGTGCCACTTCCTCACAGAAATCCCCCTTCTCCTTAGGTACTCACAGTATGGTGCCCAGCTTCTAGTCACAGTTGCAATTTTTTATTTTGTGTCATTATTTGATTTATGACATTCTTCCTCACTATACTGGAAGTTCACCAAATAGCTCTAGCATCTAGCACAGCACACGGCATGAACTAGATGCTCTGTAAATATTGGTTGATTAAATATAAATTTTTACAGAATCCAAAAACCTCATGGCTGATGATCAATCATCTGGTTTACCCTTTCCTAATGCTGAAATGAATGAAGACCTCTAAACAGTCCTGACAATTTTGGCCAATTATCTCAATTATTAGCTTCCTAGACTGTTTGCTGGAGATAGTGGTCTGATTTCCTATAAATCTGACTTATAGATAATATGTTGGTTTCGTAGACTGGTTATTATAGATAATGGGTTCTTTTTCCAGATGTGGGTCAGAACTCTATTTTTGTATATGGTCTGGCCATTGTCCATTTGTATACTCTGTCTCTCACTCATATATCCGAAAAAGGGGACCTAGGGGTGTTAAGAGACTTGTCCAAGTTCACCCAGCTTGTAAAGAACAAGTAATGTTCTAACTAGTAATGTATACCTAACTCTGCCACCTCATCCCACTCATGCAGAAGGCTGTCTATGCCTGTGATGCAAATATGTCTTGTATGTAATGTCCTGTAATGTATGACTCAAAGGAAGAGTCCTTTACAATATTGTTAAGGAGATTGAGGAGAGACGATAAAATAAGAAATGTTAAGCTGAGGGTGATGAAATGGCATTTAGTCCTACTGTTATAAAAATCTGCACATCTTCCCTTGAAAGGTGAGTTAGCTTCCACTTCCCCCCGGTGTGGTAAGGAGAATGCAGACTGATTCATTTAAGTGCAGTCCTCTTTAAGCATTTAAGACTTGAGTTGACTGACACACAGGGCAGCACTGGGCAAGTACGCCTCTGAGGAAGATAATTGTGTCAGGCATGGGAAGACAGAACCATAATTTGTGGACCTAGGAAAGGATCGCTTTTAGCTTCAGGGAATTTCTCAAGGAAGCTCTTGTCTGGAATTAGGTTGACTGAAAGATGAGTTTATCAAAAATCTCAGTCCCTGTGATTATCATCAGAATACAAGCGGCTGCTCAGTAGCCCTGTGGAGCAGGGCCCTGTGGGAGCCGGATTGCTGGATTTATCTGCATCTGGTTGTTGAGCTCAGCAGCAGAAAGGCATGCTGGGAAGAGGCCCACCACAGGACCCATGGAGCTCTCTCTTCAAGAGCCTGTCAGAGACAATGGTCAGGCCACTGCTGACTTTAGCCTGGTGTGGCTTGTACTCAGGCCAAATGGAAAAAAAAAACTCTTTCCAAACTCGAAATATCTTCATTTAAGAAATAAATATCCTTTACAATTGTATTTTAAATTATAATTTAGTTTGCTATGTACAAATACTATAAATACACAATTATAAATATAAAGTTGTAATAGTTATAATAGTGATAATAAATAAAAATAAAATTACTGTCAAATCAGCTGCTCATATATCTAAAGGAACTATGCTAGTTAAAAAGGAGTTTTCCAGCTCAAAGGAAGAACTTAATAATACTGCAGAAGGGTTAATCTGAAGCCATTTTGCAGGGTAACAAAGAGAACAAAGGATAAAAAGAATCCAGTGCTACTTTGCATGATAACAGGCTCTCGGGACTCCTAAACAGGTGGGGGCCTGTTTTGGAAAACCATTTATTTTGGAAAATGTTCAAAAGAGTACATTCTTTGCAATATTTTATGCCAAATCTCAGAAATTGTGTCTTCTCACTTGTAAATAATTCATCGTGCCTCTTTACCAGATGAAAACTTTGACAACAAAAAAGGACCACGAGTACACTGAAAAAATCAACAATTCCTTAATACCATCTAAACCTCAGTCTATGTTTAAACCTTAGATTGTCTCAAAACTGTCATTATTAAGGTTGGTTTGTTTAAATCATGAACTCAACAAGATCTAAATATTGCCTTTAGTTGACAAGCCAGCAGGCGCTTTTGAATGAAGGAACACATTTTCTTACGGTTGGTTGACGCCAGGGAAGGAAAACCAAATTCCTATGAGTCAGGCAGGTCACTCTAAATGGGTGAAATGGATTTAAAACACACACACACACAAACACACACATTCATTCATTACATTTCATTACAGATACTCTTTGAATATTAAACATCTAGGAATGAACTTCACTTCCAAAGACATACGAACCCCCCCCTTTCACCTCCCCACCCTGCTTGGTGATGGGGTTCAGGAGTTCTACTCCCAAATATGGCACACTGGCACTGTGAGTGTTTGAAGCGGAAGGAGTTTGAGTAAACAGCAGAAACAACGTCATTCTGACCTTCCCCTAGTGCTTCTCCTCGGAAATAGGCCAGCCCTCATGTGAGGGGTGCACTCCCCATACCCAGAGGAAAGGAGCATCTTATCTCTGAAGACAGAGGCACTTGAATCCTAACCAATAAGTCTTGTAAGTTTCCAACAGTTCCCTACATTCTCATCCTCTATAACCTATCCTATTTCTGCACAACTGCCTGTCCTTAATCAATTCCAGCAGAAAAACACACACATCTAACTATTTCTTCTGGTCCTTCTTTCCTTTCTTTCTTTTTTTTTTTTTAATTTATTTTTAAATAATCCCTACACCGAATGTGGGGCTCAAACTCACATCCCTGAGATTGAGAGTTGCAGGTTGTAAGGACTGCGCCCTTGGTATTCATAGCCTTAAAAAAGCTCTCTAGTCAGGGATGCCTGGGTGGCTCGGTGCGTTAAAGCCTCTGCCTTCAGCTCAGGTCATGATCTCAGGGTCCTGGGATAGAGCCCTGCATCGCATTGGGCTCTCTCTCTCTCTCTCTCTCTCTCTGCCTGCCTCTCTGCCTACTTGTGATCTCTGTCTGTCAAATAAATAAATAAAATCTTCAAAAAAAAAAAAAAACTAGTCTGCAAAAAAAAAAAAAGTTCTCTAGTCAGGTAAAATTTATATTAAATATACTTATATGCTTTTTTCTTGCTAATCTATCTTTGTCAGTTTGATTATCAGAACCAGCCCAGGGACCGTAAGATGGCTGAGAAAACTTTTCTTTTCCCTCCCCTACATGGGTCTATTTTTGCTTTTGATAGAGATGTGGGCACAACAATTAGCTCATTTTCCTGGTAGCTCTATGAATAATTAAATCTCCACTATGACCGTAAGATAACTGATAATTGGTTTTTGCCTGTCTGGGGAGACCCTGGATGTTTGGACCATCTGTGTAACAGAGAGGAGAGCAACTAAGGGGGCAGCTGTATTCACGGCACGGCCAACGCCATCACTATGGCTGGCTCTGAGTGGCCCCCTCTTCCTGGTCTTCTAGAGAAGCTAGAAATTCAGATATTTAAGGGAGAGCTTCTGAGTGAAAATGCTGGCAGCTGGTGAAAATGGAAAACAATATAGACATGCACACTTGTCATCTTTCAGCAGTGTTTCTGGTCAGTTTCCCTGTGCCTGCTCCAGGAAAGTGAATTTTTCCAAAGTAAATCCCCCAATGGGTTACTGGACTGTCTTTGAGTCGCTGCCATCAGCCTAATCATGCTGAATGATCAGGCTCAGCAGAAAATGGTGTTTTCCTGTCGAGATTCAATGTGTTTCCAGTCTTTCTCAGCCCTTGCAAGAACAGTCGGCTGCCCAATGTTATTGTTACATTCTGACCAGCATAAATCCACTTACTTACTGCAGCCTGGAGAACCCAGCTACTTGTACCGTTCCTGAATGCAGGCAAACAAAAGTGTCTTTTTGCATATTTAAACCCAGCAAGTTATTAATTGAAGTCATATAAACTCAGTTTTTTGGTACCCTTATATTCACATTGTGAACAGACGTATTTCACTAATTAAGATCCAGCACCTTGCTGGAAATGCTCAGCTTGCAAAAGGCTGTTGCCAATCCCACATATATAGAAATGTGGTGAAAACCCTTACTTCGTATTTCTCTAGTCTGATGTATATTGTGATCCAGGGGGAATGAGGTAAAGTTTGTATTTGAGTTCCCTTTGGGGGAAGGGGATGATTGTGGAACACGATGTCTCTGTAAGAGAAGCTATTTTCATGCATCACGGAAACCGTCTCTTACCCACGGGTGTGCTAACTATAAATCGCTTCATGTAGAAACTTAAGCGGCATTTCGTTAGCCAAGTGCAAGTTCCTGTTCGTACTCGAAAATGATAAGCCTGCATTTCTTTGAAGAGAGAAAGAAAGAAAGAAAAAGGGTAGAGCGAACACAGACCGCATACTATGTCTCCAAGTAAAACACGCCGGAAGAAGCGTAGATTCTCTGGTTTGTGTTATTAAAAATCAACAGAGGCATACTAGACATTTTTAGAATTTATTTGAACAGAAATGTATTGGCATAGGGCAGAGCCAAACCGGAAGTGGTTAGCAAACCCTGGAAAGACTTCTTTACACAGAGAGAAAGTGCACAAGCAAAGTAAGGGAATTATGGACGGGCTAAAAGCTTAAAGCCTCCCTGGCTCTTTGTGTTTGGTTGTCTTTAGCATTTTGATTTTGTAACCTTGAGGCATTTACAGGCTTTGATTTTCATTTGCTTCCCATAAGGCCACCACCATGGCGTTCCAGCCACCTCAGTCTCATGGCCTCCTTGTTTCATGAATTTAACATTGTGTAGTTTGCAGCTTGGCGTTTGATTTCCGGAGTATCTGACCGAGAGCGCAGCCCCAGCCACCGGCTCGGAGAGCTCCTCAGGGAGCCTCAGGCTCCCATCCCTGGCCCGAGCTGCAATCCCAGTAAGGGAGTCTCTCTGCTGTACCTCAAACTTCCGGGATGAAGAGAGTTGCAAGGAGAAAGGTTGATGCAGAATCCGCCGCCTCTTTCTCTGGCTGAGTGCTTGTCATTTGAACCTCCCGCACCTCCCTTTTGCACACCTACTTGGCTACAAACAAAGCTTCCAAATGGCTCAGAGTGAAATTCCTCCCTTCCTCCCACTGGGTCTGAGCATAGCTGGCTCACTTCCTATGTATGTTGTTCCCCAGACAAAGTCCGGACGCTTCCTTCTCGAAAAGTCAGATGGTTGTCCCACAGCTGTGCCTGCGGCAGGTGGCTCCCTTCCCTGGTCCCATCTCCCACCCTCCTTCCTTCACTCTGCCAAGGAGCAAGGCTTCCCAGGCTGCATGCTCCCCCTCTCACTCCTTTGCTTTACCAGTACTCGCACCCCCTTCCCTGTGCGTCTGAGTCTTCCCCCTCCCTGCGAGGAAATCCCAGAAGCCTGGACAGGTCCTTCGTCTTGTAAATTCTTTAATTTCTTGTAAATTCTGCAGAATCTTACAGGTGTGTTTCTCAGCTCAGGAGGCTGGTGAGATCTGTAACCACACCTATTCGTGGAGATTGTGTGTTTGGTTTTCTCAGCATGTCATAAAGAAGTTTCTTCCCTCTAACCCCTGCTCCTCCAAGTGTGTCCACAAAGGAGCAGTTCTGGCTAACATTGGAGCTTGTTGGAAATGCCCAGTGTCAAACTCCAGCCCAGACCTACCTCAGCAGAGCACCTGGTGTTTTTGGTGATTCGTGAGTACCCTGAAGCTCGAGGACCTCCACTCTGAATAACCAGGGATGGCCCTGTCTTGATGATGGAGCAGACAGAACTCCCACACCTGCAGCTTTTAAAGAAACTGCCTTTCCCCCGCATCACTGACTTGGAACAGCCCTTCGGCAAGTGAAATAGTGCAGCTGTGGACTTTAGGGTCTTAGGGACCCAGGCCCAGTTTTGGGGGTGTAGGTTTGTCAGATGGATGAGAACAGACTTCAGGGCTCTCATGCTGAAACTTTTTTTTAGATTGGTTCGTAATCCCCAAATGACTCTAAAACTGACCTTGACGTAGCAAACATTTAATTCGGACAAGCACCCGTGTCTGGCCCTCACTTTGTCCACAGTACACCTTTCAGGTGATCCTGGTTCCCAGACAGCTATTCTGCAATATTCTGTGCAGTGACAGTGACGGATGCCCTGCCTAGAAGGCTTAATTTACCCCACCCACTGTGGGAAAACTGGTTGCCTCAACTTGCATATTTTTTGAAGATTTTTATTTTTTTATTTTTGATCCTATGACCCTGGGATCATGACCTGAGCGAAGGCAGAGGCCTAACCGACTCAGCCATCAAAGTGTCCTTCAGTTTGCATATTACTATCCATATACCTGATCTATAAATTTGTTCTTCAGATACTCTTTTGAACCAGCTATATGATTTGCTTCCCTCATGAGTTAAATAAAATCTTTTTTAAAAATCTGAATGAGAGTCATGATTTTCTCCTTTTTGAAAATAATCTTTTAACGGCAACTACTTTTCTTCTCTCGTTCTAGTTTAAGGTAGGGGTTCTCAACCTCGGCAGTATTGACATTTTGAGCTGGGTCATTCCTTACCAAGGGGCTATTCTACACCGTTCATAGGATGATTAGCAGAGCCCTTGGCCTCTACCCACCAGACATGCAATGCACGCCCCCACCCCGAGTCAGGGCAGCTGAAACTATCTCCTGACATTGTTAAATGTCCCCGATGGGGCAACCCTCCCCTATTTGCTCCCCCTCCCCCAAACTGTGAACCACTGCTTTACAGTGAATAAACAAGACTATGAATCTTACAACTATTAAACTGACAGATATTCTCTCGACGTTTCCCTAAACTGTAAGAGAGACGAGGAAATCTGCTGGGAATATCATATTTCAGAAATTATGAAAGGTCATGAGAGCTTTGGGAAAAACAAACAATGCTGAAATTCAAAACGGAAGTCAAGAGGCCAAGAGGTTGTTTTTTTTTTTTTTTTTCCTCTCATAAGAGACTTGGTTTCAGTGCCCTGAGATCCTGAAGAGCTGGCTGGGGGAGCCCACCAGCTGCCAAGAGAGGGGTAAGTTTGCTTTGGGATTCTGTGGAGTTAGAGACTCCATGCCTGAGGTTGGTGATGGGTTACGGAGCTGTTTTGTTTGTAATGTTAGTCATCGTATAGTACATAATTAATTTTTGATGCAGTGTTCCATGATCCATTGTGTACGTATAACACCCAGTGCTCCATGAAAAGGTGCCCTCCTTAATACCTACCACCGGGCTCACCCATCCCCCCACTCTCCTCCCCTCTAAAACCCTCAGTTTGTTTCTCTATGAGAGTCTATAGTCTCTCATGGTTTGTCTCCCCTCTGATTTCCCTATCTTCATTTTTCCCTTCCTTCTTCTAATGTCCTCCATGCTATTCTTTATGTTGCACAAATAAGTGAAACTATATGACAATTGACTTTCTCTGCTTGACTTATTTCACTCAGCATAACCTCCTCCAGTCCCATCCATGTTGATGCAAAAGTTGGGTATTCAGCCTTTCTGAGGGTTGAGTAATATTCTACTGTATATATGGACCACATCTTCTTTATCCATTAGTCTGTTGAAGGACATCTTAGCTCTTTCCACAGTTTGGCAATTGTGGCCATTGCTGCAATGAACATGGGGGTATGGATGGCCCTTCTTTTCACTACATCTGTAACTTTGGGGTAAACACCCGGTAGCGCAAATGCTGGGTCATAGGGTAGCTCTATTTTTAACTTTAAAAAATTTTTTTTTAAATATTTTATTTATTTAGTTGACAGATAGCACAGGTAGGCAGAGAGGCAGGCAGAGAGAGAGGAAGAAGCAGGCTCCCCACTGAGCAGAGACCCCGATGTGGGGCTCGATCCCAGCACCCTGGGATCACGACCTGAGCCGAAGGCAGAGGTTTTAACCCACTGAGCCACCCAGGTGCTCCTCTATTTTTAACTTTTTGAGGAAACTCCACACTGCTTTCCAAAGTGGCTGCACCAGTTTGTATTCCCACTAATAGTGTAAAGAGGGTTCCCTTTTCTCCACAACCCCTCCAACATTTGTTGTTTCTTGCGTTGTCAATTTTTTCCCCTTCTAACTGGCTTTGATTAGAATTTCCCTGATGGCTAATGATGATGAACATTTTTTCATGTGTCTGTTAGCCATTTGTTTGTCTTCTTTTGAGAAGTGTCTATTCATGTCTTCTGCCTGTTTTTTGACTTATTTGTTTTTTGGGTATTGAGTTTGAGAAGTTCTTTACAGATCTTGGTTATCAGCCCTTTGTCTGTAGTGTCATTTGCGAATATCTTCTCCTATTCCGTGGGTTGCCACTTTGTTTTGTTGACTGTTTCCTTTGTTATGCTGAAGTTTTATCTTGATGAAGTCCCAAAAGTTCATTTTTGCTTTTGTTTCCCTTGCCTTTGGAGACATGTCTTGAAAGAAGTTGCTGTGGCTGATGTCGAAGTGGTTACTGCCTATGTTTTCCTCTAGGATTTTGATGGATTTCTGTCTTTCATCCATTTTGAGTTTATCTTTGTGTATAGTGTAGAGAATGATCCAGAGTTTCATTCTTCTGTATGTAGCTGCCCAATTCTCCCATCACCATTCTTATTGGAGACTATTACCTTCTTATTGAAGAGACTGGTTTTTTTTTTCCATTGGATATTATTTGTTGAAGATTGTTTGACCATAGAGTTGAGAGTCCATATCTGGACTCTTTGTTCTGTTCCACTGGTCTACATGTCTGTTTTTGAGCCAGTACCATGCTGTCTTGGTGATCACAGCTTTGTAGTATAGCTTGAAGTCAGGCAACGTGATGTCCCCAGCTTTGTTTTTCTTTTCAATATTTCCTTGGTGATTTGGGGTCTTTTCTGCTTCCATACAAATTTTAGGATTGTTTGTTCCAGCACTTTGGAAAATGCCATTGGTATTTTGATCGGGATGGCTTTGAAAGTATAGATTGCTGCAGAGCTGTTCTTACCTGAGGATGACCCCTTGGACAATAGGTCATTTTAACAGTCCTATGTTCACTCACTTGCTCATTCACTCATTCACTGGCCTCCATCACGGCCCGCAGCTGTGCATCCTGACTGAGAGGAGAGAGGTAGGGATGCCCAGATTCTTTCTCTCTGTCTTGGGAGCATTCAGTTCACAGGCAGAACGACGATGTGGTCTCATACCCTCGAGGGTAACTTCTCTATATAGAAGGCTGTGTTCTCATTGTGGACTTCCTTTTATACAGCGTTCATAATAACCCTTGGAGGTAGGAATGAGTTATGATAGCACCCTTGTCAAAATCATTTGGCCCTAAATGCCAAGGTCTATTTCTGGGCTCTCTGTTCTATCCCTTTGGTCTATATGGCTGTCCTTAAGCCTGGTGCCACACCTATTTTAGATTACTATAGCTTTGCAGTAAGTTTTCAAATCAGGAGGTGTGAGTCCTCCAACTTTGTTCTTCTTTTTCAAGACTATCTCGGCCATTCAAGCTCCCTTGCAATTCCCTATGAATTTTAGAGCACACGGCCCTGCAAGATTCAACGGCACACTTGCCAGAGCACTGTCTAGTATTGAAAAGTGTAGCTTCTGTTCGATGTGCTGTACTTCCTCTACTAAATTATCTAATCAACAGTCAATCTCATTGCTTTTGACTTCCCATCCTTGTGATTAACAGAGAACTTTCACATATCCTGAAGATGCTATCATGTCCCCCTGACTGAGAATTACTGTCTTCTGGGTATTTCCGGAGCCTAGAAGATTATTGTCCACTCATTTCTTTTATTCTTATCTTAACAATATTTTTTGCTGACTTTAACTAGAACATTATATGATGATAATGAATATGCTTTTAAAACGACACTCCCTTGGTCCTGACTCTGTGAGGCAATGATTCTCTGCCCCTCCCCCGTTCAGAACTACTGACCTGTGGGGACGAGACAGACACCGGTGTGGATAATGGTTCCTATCAGAAGATCTAAGGGCTGGGCTCTTGATTCGGAGAGTCTGGCTGCCTCAGATAAGAGCTAGCTCTGAGGTACTTTCTGAGACATGTGTAACCTGCAGAGAGACCACTCCGAGAGAAGGGCCATCATGAGCTTCCACAGACATTCCCTCCTTGACAAACTGATCAGACTCCTCTGAGCTCTTTCTCAGCCAGACCTCAACTTTTTGGGCTTCTGTGTTTGTCTCCATAACAACCAGTTTTAGCAAGAATCCCGGTAAGTCTGACAAATCCACATGAGTCCTGATACGTTTAGGAAGAATCCCCTCCCTTTGATATTTGATCACCCTTCCTATCTGACAGGTTCCTCTCACACAACGTCTCCCTAGTGATGGCTGATCAGCCTGGCCTGTTCAGCCAGAATCCCCCCCATATCCCTGAGGTTTCCTCTCATAACTTCCATCCACCAACTCTGCTCCCCTGCCCCCACTCTGCTCCTTGCCTATCAATCCTCCCTTTCCCTTGTACTTGGAGTTGAGCCCAACCTCTCCCTGAACTACAACCCCCCACTACAGTGTCCTTACATCTGTCACTAGAGTTCCCTGAACAAAGTCTGCCCGGCCATTCTCTAACAAGTGCCTGGAATAATTTCTTCTTCAATAGTGCCTCTTCATGAGGAGATGAGGGACGCATCTCCCTCTGGTCTCGGTATCAGGAGACGTTTGCTTCTTATGAATGTCTGGTTTGCTTTAACTTCTGGAAGAAATCACTATCTTGCAATAGCATTTTTTCCCTGTACCAGGCATGCAGAGCAAGATGGCGTGTGTTTCTTTGTGTTACTCCCCTTCTGGTTTTACTATTTTCATGCCCACTGTTTTTCTGAGCTCTGTTCCCTTAAATATTTACTAATCTCTAAATGTCATAAGTTTTTTTTTTTCTTTTTTTTTCCTTTTTTTTTTTTTTTGGTCAGCAGCCTCAAACCTTTATGGAACACAGTTCATGTCAATAAGTCTTCAAAAATAGATTGAAGTTGGCCTTCAATAAACTTGGTTCAATGAACCTTCAATGAACTTGGCCTCATGCTTGCCCCCAGAGTGGGACCCAACGCATCCAGTCCTGTATTGGTTTGAAGGGTGGCCTCATGTCAACGCTAAGCCTTTGTGGGATGAATCTTAGCAAAATTTTTAATGTATAAATGGGGAAAGCCTAACTTTGAAAAATAATCTCATAATTGGTCTACTTGTCAGAGGGGTCAAAAGAGAGACTTATTAAGTATAGTAAGTATTTCTAGTCGTTTAGGTGCCGAAGTGGACTCTGCTCCCCACCCCAAACAAGTTCTAACACTGAATTAGTTTAACGCTCCTGGGTCTGCCTTCCTTTCCCACAGATCGCTGTTTGTTTGGAGAGAATCTTGAAGCATCTGAACTCTAAGAATACAATGTAAAAACAAAGCTTTCTTAAGCCCATCAGTGTTTTAAAAAAGAATAAAACAACCAAACATAATTGTGGTCTTTGGCTAACTTTCTAGAGAGAAGAAAACAAGCCATCTGGTGTAACAGGCTGCTTTGGGGACAGCGGATCACAGGGCCGAATGAAACATTCATAGTAATTAGTGGCTGCCCCAGAATAGAAACTTCAGCAGTGCTTTTCCTGTTGTTATGGTGACAGCCCCCCCAAACAGCCCACCCCTCCCCTTTCAGGGCGCTCAGCACTTTCTGTGGCCTTCCATCTGGTGCGTGTCCTTGTTGAGTGCAGTGAAATTAAGTTGATTGCTCATTTGTCACCCCACAGTAGCGTGTGTGTGTGTGTGTGTGTGTGTGTGTGTGTTGTGGGAAGGAGGATGTGGATTGGAAGACATGGGGGTGGGGAAGCCTGTCCCCTGTGCTCAGCAGGAGGGACAAGAGAGCAGCTGGCACACCAGCCCAGCTCACCAGACAGGTGCTGCCAGGGGCTCAGAACTCACTGACAGCCCGCAGTGCCTGGGCGATGATACAGGAGAACTGGCCTTGGTTCAAGCAGGTTGTTAACCTGTCAAGAGGAGAGGAGGAGGCCTGGCACCCAGATCTTTGAGTTACCGAGACATCCTTCATACTCACCTTCTACTTCTAGGTGGCCGTGTCATTTCAAGGGGTTCTTTTTTTTTTTTTTTTTAAGATTTTATTTATTTATTTGACAGAGATCACAAGTAGACAGAGAAGCAGGCAGAGAGAGATGAGGAAGCAGGCTCCCTGCTGAGCAGAGAGTCCGATGTGGGGCTCGATCCCAGGACCCTGGGATCATGACCTGAGTTGAAGGCAGAGGCTTTAACCCACTGAGCCACCCAGGCACCCCTCCACAGGTTCTTGAGAAACTGCGAAGTCTCCCAAACTTTTGTTGCTCTGCTAAAAATCTAAGAATTTGGCCAGGAAGTCTGATTCGCTCCAGAGTGTAAAGTAGATTGTCAAGTAGAAATTGGGCTGCTTATTTTCCTTAGGGTCTCGTTCATTTTGGAGCAGGGTGTTAAAGACATTGATTTGAGCACCAATATTGTGTGCTGATGTCCACAGGGGCCCCAGGCGCTGCAAAGAAAGCCAGCTGCTTCGGAGATCACTTCTCTACCAGGCACTTGAATCTCAGAGGATACGTGACACGCTCAGGAAAGATGTGTGTTAAACTTGGCCGAGGCTATGGTTTCCTTGTCGTTAGATCTGTAGGTTTTGGATGTTTTATTCCCTTAATACATCTCCCCCATATTATGTTGCCCCATGGACTAGAGAGTGCATGAAACAGAGAGAGCTGATGCCATTGATGAGGGCTGCTTAGTGAAGAGATTTCCCGAGAATTCAGCGTGGAGGCTGAGCCATCAGAAGGAGAGACTGCTAACAAGGGGCACACTTTCACGGTGCACCTGTCCTCCATGTGAATCTCAGCCTCGGGCTCTGTCAGTTAGACCGCTGGTTCCCTCCTTGCTGAGTTTTTGTGATGGTCATAGCCAGCTTCAAGGTTACTGAACTTGATGCATCCATGTTTATTTTCATATTTTTCTGCCAGCGACAGACTCTGCCATTCATCCTGCATACTTAGTTCTAAGGACACATTTCTAGCTTGAACTTTTTATTTATTTAAAAAATTTTAAAAAATATTTTATTTATTTATTTGACACAGAGAGAGAGATCACAAGTAGGCATAGAGGCAGGCAGAGAGAGAGGGGGAAGCAGGCTCCCCGCTGAGCAGAGAGCCCGATGATGTGGGCCTTGATCCCAGGACCCTAAGATCATGACCTGAGCCAAAGGCAGAGGCTTAACCCACTGAGCCACTCAGGCACCCCTAGTGTGACCTTTTTAAACAGATAAGCTCTGCATAGGCTGGGTACGGTCCTGTGAAGGCGATCATTTGACCAGCAGTTCTGAATCGTAGACTGTTGGAGCTGGAGTCTCTTAGGAGTCAACTAATCACACTTGGCAGAAAGGCACACTCAGGTCAGAGAGCTATGGAGCTGGGCCTGGGGTCCGGCACCCCTCTCCCTCTGTAGCCTAATTGCATGAGAGTTGTTTGCACCGGTACGGTGGAAGGGAAGTTACAAAGAGATGTTGCAATTTCTGGTCTAGTTAGAAAGATGAGATGCGCGATTAGGCCCCAGCTGGGGATGTCCCAGGGCTGTGGGAGACGAGTGTGAGATTGTGGGATGTTCCCCCCTGGGGGCTCAGACTGCCCACCCCTCGCTGTGTCCCTGGGAAAATTATCTGAACTCTGTGACTTTCATTTGTGCAACAGTAAATTAGGATTAAGAATACCTTCTTTGGAGGGTTGCTGTCGAGATTGGAGGAGATACCGCAGAGCCGGTCTGGGCGTACTGCCCAGCTAGAGTAAACGCACAGTTTCATTAGTTATTCTCATTAGTCAAGCTCATCCCCACCGCCCCTTCCTGCCCGGCTCTTTACTCACTCATTTCTTAGACCTTAAGCTTCCCCTTCAGGCTCTCGGTAAATAGACGGTACATCTCTCTCTGCCTGGCAGCTGTTCGGGTTCCAAGGGCAGATGGCCAGCGTCCTCATGCCATTAACATCTGACAGTCTTTGTGAACAGAAGTGGCTTGACCGGCGTGACCCTCAGTACCAGACTCCTAGTTTCCATCGGCAGTCCCCAGCCCCATAGGGGCGGTCCAGCCTCGCTCCCCAGGGACGGAAGCAGGCTCCAGAAGGCAGGGAGCCAGCATGGGTCCCTGGTGCCTTACCCTCTCAGCTGCTTGCCAGTCCTTCTGGAGGCCCCAGGTTTAAGCCTGCTTATCGTTATCTTTCGGGATAACTTCATTCAACAAACATGCCCAGCGCTGTGCTCAGTGCCAAGCACACGTAAGTGAGTAAGAGAGTTCTTGTCTTTGAGTTGCCCAGGAACTAGTGAGCTAGATGCCTAGATAGCAGCACAGGGCAGACAATCAGGTGTGGGAATGTAGTGGTGTTATCCCAGAGGGCAAGGTGGCACCTGTCCCATTTGCAGGGCTGACTCCTGTTCTAGCACCATTCCTAAAAGGTCTTAGGTTCTTTCGTCCTCACCACGTGGCTACAGCATGGGTGCGTTATCCTCATGTTAATGGAGAGGTTAACCACCTGGCCAAGGTCACCCGGGCTGGCTCTATGTAGTTGGAATCAAAATTTACCCACTATATCAGATGCACAAAACCAATGCTACCCTCTCATCTGTGACTGAGCTCTTCCAGTACTGGATGAGATTCCCGCTGGTTGTAACACACACTTAAGAATGTCTCTCCCCCTCTCCCAGCCCTCTCCATTTAAAACAATAATTTGAAGTTCAACTCCTTTTATCTGGGCTCTTTTCTTCATCCTTCTCTAAGGATGGGCTTAAGAAAGGGCCTTAATACTGGGATGGGGGTGCGGGTAGCCGAAGCATGCTTTAGAAAAGGTGACTTCCAGCTTAAGTCTTGAAGATCAAGGGTTCGGCTCATCAGTTATGAGTGGTGCATAGTGTTAGGGATAAACGAGGCAGCCGGGGGAATGGAATGTGGGAGCACACAGCAGTCTGTGGAACTGCATAGATTCATTTATTCACTCATTCCGTAAGTGGTTTCTGAGCGGGCACTACTTTCCTCTCCCCAGCCGTGGGGCTGTTGGGTTGGGCACCCCATAGACGGTGGTGCAGTGTTTGCTAGGAAGAGCACAGGAGACTGGAGGTGGTAGGGGAGACAGTTACCTCTGAGTAGATAATCAGAATTTACTAAATAAATGGACATAGGCAGTGTCTTCTGATGGAATTTGTCTGGGTCAGTGTCTCAGTTATGTTTTGCTGGCCAACAATGCTCCCCACCACTGCCACTCCAACTCAGTGGCTTAAAACAATTGTTTTATTATCTTTCTCGATCCTGCCTACTTAGTTGGGTGGTCCTTCTGCTCCTAACCATGTCAGCTGGGTCTGTAGTCAACCAGGGCCATGACTGAGCTGGTTAGTCCATAGGCAACTCAAGCGAATTCCTGCTGTCACAATTGCAGTCAGATCTTTAAACTGCTAACAGAGGCTAAGGGATGCGTATTCTCAAATGCAAATCAGTCCATTATGACACGCAGTGACTGTGGGCAGGGACCCTCCTCAGGACCTTGGAGAGAGGCTAGACCAGCCTTGCAACGCATTATAGTGTTGATTGTTTAATGTGTGTTTTTTTTTTTAAGATTTTATTTATTTATTTGACAGAGAGAGATCACAAGTAGACGGAGAGGCAGACTGAGAGAGAGATAGAGGGAAGCAGGCTCCCTGCTGAGCAGAGAGCCCGATATGGGGCTCAATCCCAGGACCCTGAGATCATGACCTGAGCCGAAGGCAGTGGCTTAACCCACTGAGTCACCCAGGCGCCCCGATTGTTTAATATTTAAAATTCCTTGGGATAAGAAAAGTGTTTCATGTTCAGTTACTGCTCTGTCATTAAAGTTCTATCACATACTTGGGTTTTGTGGTCTGTAGGGATTTAGAGTCATCTGTGGGTATGTATTGGAGCATTCAGGAGCATACACAGAAAATAAGACAGGCTTCATATTATTAAAGACCTTTTAATATTAATATAATGTTTCTTCGAGGATTTGTGATAAGAACTGTCCTACCCATTTTCCACGGTAATAAAATGAGACAAGGTATGTGAAAATACTTTGCATGCCATAATTATCACTAATAATCACTCAATAAATAAGTGACCACACACTGTATAGATTTTGTTTTTACTTGTGTGCTTTCTACACCGTGTTTTGGTCTCTGAATGACATTTTCTCGGCACTTGGGGAGATCCATTGGCCAAATTGAGGTTGTACCAATTTCTGTAAAAAATTGACAATATTTCTAAATACATATAACAAACAGCCTTTGAATTGCTCAAAGACTCAGGATTGATGCTGACCATTTTCTTGCTACACTGCTTCACATTTTTCATCTATAAGATTGGACTGAAAATCTAGGCTTCAAAGAGTAGTAGGAAGGCATTAAGTGAACAATGCACAAAAACACTTGGCAAATATGTAACATTGAACAATTGCACCACTGTACTACTTACTATGATTATCCCTCAAAATATCCTGGGGTGTAGTATTACCAGTCCTATTGTCTATACTCTAGATCTTTTCAACTTCTCAATGTCAGGAAATTTATTCTCAACACTGAGATTTATTAAGACAGAGCTTTATTTCCCCATCTTACAACACTACAGGACATATTATTTCAACTACGGCTAACATAAAAATGTTGTTCAATTACACATATCTTAGCCTAAGTGAACATACATCATTATGTTATACACACACAATTTGTAAAAGAGTCATCAGTTACAAACGCATTAGCCTGTACATTGAAGTTAGCCATGGGAAAATGCTGCTGTCACAGAAAATTGGACTCTGAAAATAGATAAATGTTCAGATGCTTCCTTTTGAAATAGGAAGCATTCATCTTGTGACAACATTGGTTTACAGTAGCTTTATTTCCATTATGGAAGTGCCAGACAGGCAATTATTGTCCTTGAAGAATGTAAGGACTGGTTACTTCATCAGCACAGAAACAGTCATCCTGTTACATGCCAGATATAGTCTGAAGTCCTAAATGCCAACTCAGCTTCTTGATTTAAACTTTTTAAAATTTGTATATTCTTTTGATATATAGCAAAAGCAATAATACAAAATTCAGAAGGTTTTAGAGGGAATAACATGAAACATCCCCCTGCTTCCCAACCCCATAGCCATCCCAGGCCCTTCCTTGAAGACAAATAATATTGATTTCCTTTCTTGTGTGTACTCCATAGGTATTTTATGCATACACTAGCATGTATCTCTCTCTTTCTTTTCTCCCCTGAATTGTCTCCCCACCCCCACCCGCATTTTATTTGTACCTCAGAATGAGACTCTATTTGTAGATAAGCCCTTTAAAGAGGTGATTAGGCTAAAACAAGGTCCTGTGGGTGATCCCTAATTCTCAACGAAGTTTGTCCTTATAGGAGGAGGAAATAGGACCCAGACACACAGAGAGGGAAGACCATATGAAGACTGAGGGAGAGCTACAAGCCAAGGAAACAGGTTCAGAAAAAAAAAAAAAAAAACAGTCCTGCCAATACTTTGATCTCAAATTTCTAGCCTCCAGAACTGTGAAAAAAGTTCCTGTTTTAACCACCCAGGTGTGGTGTTCCTTACAGAGGTTGCAAACCCACGCTCCCCCTCCTTTTACAAACCTGTTAGCACACAATGCCCACTTTGCTGTGTCTTCCTCTTCACTTACTTTATGGTAAAGAAGTACCTTAAAGCTTCCTGTTTCATTTTACAGGAAGCCCGAGTTAACAGCAGGAGCTTCCAGAGTTCCCAATAAATGTGTCCAAATGCCTGGCCTATCCCATTTTTCCATCTAATTTAATTTTTGTATCCATCCAGTGTAAGAATATGGATTCTTTTTATTGGACAGATTTAGCATAATTTATCTGGCCACTTTCCCACTGATGAACACTTAGGTTATTTCTAATATTTTGCTATTAAAAACAACACTATAGATAGGGGCGCCTGGGTGGCTCAGTTGGTTAAGTAACTGCCTTCGGCTCAGGTCATGGTCCCAGAGTCCTGGGATCGGGCCCCACATCAGGCTCCCTGCTCATTAGGGAGCCTGCTTCTCCCTCTCTCTCTGCCTGCTGCTCTGCCTACTTGTGATCTCTATCTCTATGTCAAAAAGAAAAAAAAAAGCACTATAGATGGATAGATAATTTTGTACATAAATATTTTCATACATGGACAAGTGTATCCATACAATCGATTTCTAGAAGTGGTACTGAGATTAAAAAAAAAAAAAAAAACCTGAAAGGACTCCATGAAAGACTGCTTTTCTGGCTAGGACCTACAGCTCCTCCCTTACATACACCTTACAGAACAGATAATGAATGGCCTCCTTGTAAAGGTCAAGGAATTCCTGATTTGTTTGGAGTGTTTCAGCCCAGGAGATAACATCTGAGGAGCGACTGGGTGGGGTCATCATGAGTATTTTCCAAGACCCCTGACTCAGCAAGACCCCTGGCTCCAGGGCACGAGTGACTTCTTTTTTTAAAGATTTTATTTATTTATTTGAGAGAGAGACCGTGAGAGAGAGCATGAGCGAGGAGAAGGTCAGAGAGAGAAGCAAACATCCCATGGAGCTGGGAGCCCAATGCGGGACTCGATCCTGGGACTCTGGGATCATGACCTGAGCCGAAAGCAGTCTTCCAACCAACTGAGCCACCCAGGCGTCCCAAAGAGTGACTTCTGGAGGTTACCTGAATACTGGCCTTTGTTCCTGGATGCCCGAAAGGACATGCACACTGGACACCAAGCAACCCAACATGCTCGTGGCTCCTATAGGTAAAAATGCAGGTTTGTGAGTTTGTCTATGAACAGTGCATGAATTTCATAGCCTGTATCTGTAGCCCGAGTTAACAGCAGGAGCTTCCAGAGTTCCCAATAAATGTGTCCAAATGCCTGGCCTATCCCATTTTTCCATCTAATTTAATTTTTGTATCCATCAGGGTTTAAAGGCATGGGATGTATTCTTCAATAGAAAACTATGAGAGTCTTATTTATGTATTTATTTATATCAGAGGGTGAGATCCATCATCCGTGGAGCACTGTGTGCTGGAGATAGAGGGGGAGACAGGCTTCAAAAAGCCTGTGATTGATGAGGGTAGGCACATGGGAGCGAAGCATTTAGCCTACAGTTTTCATGGGAAAAACTGAGTTAGAACTCAGAACCTAGGTTGTAAAGTGAACCCATGAGAACCCATAGACAAACACTTCATATTTTCTTTCTCATTCTGTCCAGAAAGGATTGGTGCTGGTTTAAGTTTTTATTAACATAAGGAAAAAAAAACAGTAGAATACTATATTCACAAATATAAAAATTAATAAAATGTTATTATTCATAAAATTAGCAATAAAGGATATTATACATTTGAACACAGATTTCACCCTGCGGTCTGAAAGTAAAACATTCCTATGAAACATTTCCAAAGCCAAAATGGTACACAGCAAAGAAGCAATTACCATTAATTTATACAGAGAAAAATTTGAATGTTTCTAGACCTCTGTTGGGCTTTTCTGATTCCTTAGCACACATCTTGCTAAGGAGTGAAGCAGATAAATGTAGGTAAAGCACATGCTCATGGACTGTTCAGAGCTATGATGTGGGATGCTGAGATGCTGAGTGTAGCCCCTGGGGAAGGAGCTGGGCAGGGCCAGTCTTGCTGCTTGGCATTTGTGCTGCGTCTGTACCTGCTGGGCTCATTGCAAAACAAATGCTGAATGCTATTTTTGCTTTTTGGGTAAGAGCAAAAAAATCTCTTTGGGTTTTTTTTAGTTAGCGAAACAGGTACTACTGTACACCCTTTTTTAAAGCCAAGTGGCATAATGTGAAATTTTTTTTTTTTTTAAAGATTTTATTTATTTATTTGACAGAGAGAAATCACAAGTAGATAGAGAAGCAGGCAGAGAGAGAGAGGGGGAAGCAGGCTCCCCGCTGAGCAGAGAGCCCGATGCGGGACTCGATCCCAGGACCCTGAGATCATGACCTGAGCCGAAGGCAGCGGCTTAACCCACTGAGCCACCCAGGCGCCCCATAATGTGAAATTTTTAAAAAGATTTTATTTACTTATTTGATAGAGCGAGTGAGAGAGAGAGCACACACAAGCAGGGGGAGCAGGGAAGGGAGAAGCAGGTACCCCACTGAGCAGGGAGCCCAATGCAGGACTCGATCCCAGAACCCTGGTATCACGACCTGAGCTAACGGCCGATGCTTAACGGACTGAGCCACCCAGGCACCCATAATGTGATTTTTGTAAAGCAAAAAACTTTCCCTTGGCAGAATGATTCATAAAATATGAAACCATTTTATTAGCTCAGGCACAGCAAAGACAGATAACAAATGTACCCAAGTTTTTGACTTATAAATTCAAAAGGTCTGATGTAGAACAAGTGGAAAGAAGAAAAGTTGGATGGAGTGATGTTCTCGTAGGGTAGCTTGGGGTCTCACTTTTGGAACCAGGACTGGTCTTCTAGCACCTAGAAACAACTGCCTCATCCACCAATGGGTCCCTCCCTGGAGACTGCCCTCTGCCACAGACTGTCTACCCTGAGCTTATGCCTCATTCCCGTCCCCAGAAGGTGGCTCCTGGTCAGTGATAGGCTGATGTGGGGCATATACAAGCCCGTCTTCTTGTTTTGGTCTGGGCTCTGAAGGACTGTCCCAGCTCCCTTTGAGACGGGCTCAAGCTGCAGTTTCCAATGCACTGGTGGTCAGCTTCTTTTCTAGCCCCTACTCTTGCCTTCCTCACTTTTGGAAATTAGAACAGGGAGAAAGAGCCTATGCCAAGGAACTGCCCAGGGCTCACTGCAGGACCGGGAGATCCAATATCAGAAAGTATGATATGCACAGTTGTTGACCCAGCTGTGGTTCATGGAAATTTACCTTGGAAGGTGTGGTAGGCAGAGTTCTGAAATTGCTGCTCTCCATTCCTAGCCCTGGTGGACACATGTCTTCAAACACTGGTCTCAGAACTGCTGTATGGATGTTTTTCAGATAAAATTAAGTTTCTGGATCAGCTGGCATCAAGATAGAGAGAGTCTCTGAAGGCAAACATGGTATCTAATCACATGAGCCCTTTAAAAGCAGAGAGTTTTTTCCATCTGGTTACAGAAGAGGAAGTCAGAAATTCAAAGCCTATGAAGGACTGGTGTGCTCTTGCTGGCTTGAAGATGGAGAAACATCTCTGGAAAGGACAGAGATGATGTCTAGAAGCTGAGAGCCCCTCTCAGCTAAGAGCCAGCACAGAAGCCAGGATCTTGGTCCCATAATCACAAGGTTGAATTCTGCCAACGACAAGAATGAGCTTGGAAGTGAATTTTCCCTAGAGCCTCCAGACAAGAACTTTGCCAATATCTTGATTTTGGCCTTACTTTGGGTGGGGGAACCAGCCATGCCATGCATGACTTCTAACATGTAGAACTGTGAGCTAACAAGTGAGCATTGCCTTAAACCACTAAGTTTGTGGCACTTTGTTATTTATGCAGCAGTAGAAAGCTAATACGGGGGGACAATACAATGGGAGGGTCTCAGGATAAGCTCCTACCCATTACAGCAAACTGCACTTAAGTCGGTCCAATTTGATAACATCATCTCCTGAATGTGACTAGACCTGCATCCAAGAAAAAAGGGACCAGGAGGTCTTAATGAACTTTGGAAAAACAAAACAAAGAAAACAAAACCTCACTGGGTCTGATTAAATTTATCTGAGACTAGATCAAGTTTGCAAAAAGAGACAGAGTAAGGACTCAAGTTAAAAATTAGTGTGAGATCTAAAACCAGAAAACTAAAAGAAAACATAGGCGGTAGTCTCTTGGACATTAGCCTTAGCAACGTGTATTTATGGATCTCCCTTCTCAAGCAAACAGAACAAAAGTAAAATTAAACTAGTGGAACTACACCAAAATAAAAAGATTTAGCACAGCAAAGGAAATCATCAACAAAACACAAAGGCAACCTACAGAATGGGTTGATCGTTTGCAAATGATATATCTGATAAGGAGTTAATAACCAAATTATATAAAGAATTTATGCAATTAAAGGCCAAAAGAACAAACAATCTGATTTAAAAATGGGCAAAGGACCTGAATAGACATTTTCCCAAGAAGACATCCAGATGGCCAACAGACACATGAAAAGATGTTCAGCATCACTCATCATTAGGGAAATGCAAATCAAAACCAGGATATCACCTTACCCCTCTCAGAAAGGCTAGTATCAAAAAGGCAATAGATAATAACTGTTGGTGAGGATGCGGAGAAAGGGAGTCCTTGTGCCTTACTGGTAGGAATATAAGTTGGGGCAGCCATTGTGGAAAACAGCATGGAGGTTATTCAAGAAATTAGAAATAGGATATGATCTAATAATATCACTACTGGCTATCTATCCGAAGAAAAGGAGAAAACTAACTTGAAAGCTATATGCACCCCTATGTTTATTGCAACATTATTTACAACAACCAAGATATGGTAACCACGCAAGTGTCCACTGATAAAGGGATAAAGAAGGTGTGGTATATACATAATTGAATATTATTCACCCATAAAAAAGCACAAGTTCTTGCCATTTGCAACAACATGAATGTTGTTTGACGGGCAACATTCAAATCAGCCTAGCGGGTCTTAGGCTGAGTGAAATAAGTCAGAGAGAGAAAGACAAATACCATATGATTTTATTTACATGTAAAACAAAACAAAATAACAACAACAAAAAACCAAAACAAATGAAGAAACAAACAAAAAACCAAACAGACTCTTCATACAGAGAACAAACTGGTGGTTGCTCTGGTGAGGGAGTGGGGAGTGGGTCAAATAGACTAAGGGGAGTAAGAGGCACAAACTTCCAGTTACGAAATAAATAAGTCATGGAGATGAAAAGTACAGCCTAGTGAATATAGCCAATAAAATTGTCATTAACTGTAGGGTGACAGGTGGTGACTGCATTTAAAGAGTGAGCACTAAGAAATGTGCAGAATTACCAGATCACTGTGTTGCACACCTCAAACTAATAAAACATTGTCAACTATACTATATTTCAATAATAAATAAAATAATAATAATTAGTAAAATGAAGTTCCATCTTTACCCTTCTGAGTCTATGATAGGTGAAATTTATACTTACTGTGATTTGTGTTTGGTTGTTAAAAGTGGTTAAGATTTTGCTTACCCTGTCAGTTCCACAGGACAATGATACATTTTTCTTACACTGTTGCAGGCTATTCACATGCTAAGAAACATTCCTCCCTGTGCTAGAATCTTCAAAGACTTTTAGAGAAACACCTACCAACGGCAACATAGGGACTTTATATGGATCCTGATTCAAATAAACTTTAAAGAAAAACTTATGAGATAATGGGGAAATTTGAACCCTGGTTGAATAGTGTATAATGTTAAGAAAAACTATTGTTCATTTTCAAAGGTGTGATAATGGATATATACATGCAAGAATATAACCACTCATAATGAAAGATTTATGGATGAAATAATATAATGTCTGGGATTTGCTTCCAAATATTCAAGTGTGTGGCTGGGGACTAAGTTCAGAGCAGAGACACATTTGGTCATGAGTTGACGTGTTGAATTTGGGATGACAGGCATATGGATGTTCATTATATATGTTCATTATGACAAAATACATACTCTTTTTTATTCTGTGTATTTGAAACTTTTCATTAAAGAGAGTATGAAGCCCACTTCGGTCCCATTCTGGTTTTGATGACCGACGTCACAGATAGTCCACGCCCTCCTGGGTGCAGGGGTCCTGGGCGGGGGGAGTGCTACCTTGGCTGAGCAGGAGCTATTCCAGGTACAGCCTTTCTCTAGCTCCCTTCATTCCTCTCAAGGCTTCTTGGCAGAATTCCTACTTCTCTTCTTTTGTATCATCTCTCTTTTCTATTTCTGAACTCCATTTCATGCTTTCCCTAATTATTCCCAACAAAGAGCAACTTGAAATTCACATATGCTTCTGCCGAACATCTTGTTGCTGAAAGGGCATACGGAAATAGCCCAAAGAGCAGAATCTCTGGCAAGGAAAGCATCTGGGGAAAGATTTCTGCCTTAGTTTTCTTTAACACAAGGTTATTTAGCACCAGTCTCAGAAGACACATAGGGAACCACATTCCATTTTCTTGTTAATTACATTTGAGCTGAGATACAGAAATAAGAAAGCATTTTCCTTTTTTTTTTTTTTTTTTTTAACAAGAAGTTTATTCAAACAATAAGATGCATGGCTTGAAGGGAAGTGATACCTGAGGCTACCGTTTCTTTTAGAATAATTTATCTCTACTAAAAGTCAGTTTGCCCTACATATAACAGCTACATATAAAAAAGTTGTAAAAATTATCTTAGTTTTACAATGATAAGTAAAAAACATTAAAATTCTCCAATTAAACAATGTAGAAGAATTTTTTATGTTGTTCTTTTTTGTGTGTATTAAAGACTGAAAGCAAAATAACTTACTGGAATACAAAGATAAGAGCTGAATGAGTGTACCACAAATGGAGAAAGGGGCTATTCCCACAGAAGCAGTATTTTTCTCCATTCTGTCTCCATCTGATGTTGATCAAAACACATCATTGGCCATTTATTAAACAACAACAACAAAAGCCAGTATGCTTATGCACATGCTCCAAATACTTTACATACAACAAAAAAATCAGGAGAGGGGAAATGAAAGAATAGAGAAAACTGTATTACACAATATGATCCTAGTGAGGATATGGTAGAACCTAATTGCAGTTCTACTTTCTTCTTAGTCTGGAGGAACAGAGTTCTGGAAAGAAGTAGCAGATTCCCTTTTTAGTAGACACCTCCCACCCCCTCCTGGAACACATCAATTGTTATCTTCCTCATCCACTTCCAACTGTGCAGGTCTGTCTGTTTCATGGATTGGTTGCCCGTCAAATCAGAATCTGATCTGCCTCATTGACAACCCTTGCCATGCACAATAGGTTGTCATCATTTACTAAGTGGCATATGCCTCTTAATCCTAAACAGCACTACAGAACCATCCTGCCCCCTACCTTCAAGTTATTATGATTGTAGTTCTCAGTTCTGACTTATTCCTTGGGCTCTTTATTGGCCATGGTTAAGTCCTGAGGTCTCTTCGGCTGCAGCTTCACAAAGAAAGGATCAGGTTGGCACTGAACAAGCACAAAGCAGCCCCCCAAGAGGAGCAGATGGAGGGTGGCAGTGCTCAAAAAGCATTTTCTGAAATAAAAGATAAGTCTTTAGAACTTACTAGAATTTATTTAAAACCTACCAGACCAGGGCAGGAGAAGATCTTTATCATGGGGTTTATTTCTAATTGAATTAATTGCAAAAGAGCTGACACTTAGCCAGAGAAGTCTGAAACTCCCAGGTAACTGAAATACTTATGTAAGATAAAACTCTTAGCAGGGAAAGGCTTCCCAATACAGCCAAAGAGCAAGAACTGCTCTTTTTATGTCAAAAAAGAATAAAAGACTTGGGAATGAATTTAACAAAACAAAATGTCTACTCAGAAAACTATAAAATATTGTTGAAAGAAATTAAGGAAGATCTGAGAAGATCTCCTTAATTTAGATCTCTCTAAATGAGAGATCATTTAGATCTCTCTAAATGAGAAGATATCTCGTGTTGGAGGATCAGAAGACTCAAGATGTTGTCAAGATGTCAGTGTTCCCTGTAGTGATTCATGGCAAAGTCATTCACTGACATCCCCATCAAAATTCTAGCTGGGTTCTTCGCAGACATTCACAAGAGGATCCTAAAATTCACATGGAAACACAGGAGACTTAGAAGAGCCAAACATTCTTGAAAAAGAAGAACAAAATTAGAGAACTCATTTCTGGAAACAAAAACTGGTTTTAAATCTACAGGAATCAAGACAGTGTGTTACTAGCATGCAGACAGACATATAGGTCAATGGGAATAGATACATTTGCAGTTAATTGATTTTCAATGGGTCCAAGGCCATGAGGAAAAGAAGAGCTTTTTCAATATGTTATTCTTGGAAAACCGAATAGCCACTTGTAAAAGAATGAAATTAGATGATCTACCAAACACCATATACAGAAATTAACCCCAAATGTGTAAAAACAAACAAACAAACAAACAAACAAAAAACAAAAAAAAACCTAATCTAAAACTATAACACCCTTAAAGAGAAAAAAAATAGGTGTAAATCTTTGTGAATTGGATTAGGTATTGGTTTCTTAGATAGAACACCTAAAAGTGTAAGTAACCAAAGAAAACACTGACAGATTGAACTTCATCAAAATAAAAACTTTAGTGGCTCAAAGACACCATCAAGAGAAGTGGCTCAGTGGGTTAAAGCCTCTTCCTTCAGCTCATGTCATGATCTCAGGGTCCTGGGTTCGAGCCCTACATTGGGCTCTCTGCTCAGCAGGGAGCCTGCTTCCCTTCCTCTCTCTGCCTGCCTCTCTGCCTACTTGTGATCTCTCTCTGTCAAATAGATAAATAAAAATCTTTTAAAAAACCAAAAAACGAAAAAAAACAGGTGGAGAATCAGAGTAGACATTCTCCAAATAAGATCTGCAGATGACCAAGAAACACATGAAAAGATGTTCAACACCATTAGACATCAGGGAAGTGCGGCTCAAAATTACATGAGATACACTTCACACACACTAAGATAGCTATAATCACCAAGACCGATAATAAAAAGTATTGGCAAAGATATGGAGTATTAGAACCCTCCAGCCTTGCTAGTGGGAACATGAAATAATGCAGCTGATGTAAAAAATAGGTTGGCAATTTTTCAAATGGTCAAATATAGAGTTCCCATATAACATCCCAATTCTAGTACTTGGTCTATACCCAAGAGAAATGAAAACAAAGGTCTACACAACAACCTGTACATGAATGTGGTAGCTTGGGGCTAGGTGACCACTTCCAAGATGGCTTTGTCACAGGACAGGCTACAGGCTGACAGCTCAACTGAGTCTGGGGTCCTGAGAACTTGGGTCCTCGCTTCATGAGCTCCTCCATGGGCTGTTCTCCTTCTTCATGTCACGGTGACCGAGTTCCATGAAGAAGAAGGGGCATCCCAAGAGGCAGGAAGCAGAATCTGCTGGTTTCCTGGGGCCTGGGTCTAGAAACTGTCACCATTACTTCTGTTCCATTTTATCAGTTGAGCACTCACAGAGCCTAGATTCAAGAGTTGGAGATATTGACCTCAACTCTTGATGGGAAGTGTGTTAAAATTTTGATGACATGTTTTATGATTGCCACACCCTATGGTAATTTCCAGAGCCGGGGTATGACTCCAGGTATGTCTGAATCATGGAGTTCAAAGTCTTAAAAATTCTGCTTTCCATTTCAGATAGGAGGGGTGACAGACCCTGGGACGGAAGACTGAGAAAGCTGTTTGAAATATTTTCAGTTGGTTTTAGGAGGGGTGTTGTTGTTCTATTAACCTACTCATAATCATGACCATTTTGAGGGAAAAAAAAAAAGAGAGAGAGAGAGAACAGAACAAACTATTTGCAATATTTATGGCAAATTTCAGTGAAGTCACTTTAATGCTGAGTATCTGAAGATGGGAAGGTCGGAGATGAGGCTATTAAAGAACAAACAGAAGAAGGGCTTGTTTCCCTTTTAGCAGCAGATCTGAAGACAGGACACGTCATGAACAGAAAGAGCTCTGTCTACGCTTTGGTTGTGAAGGAGAAGAACAGTCTCTTTATAGTGGGCATGTCTTAACTCAACACCACATTACTCAGCTGGGCTTTAATCCTGGGGCTACAATCAGGCCATTCAAAATGCCATCATTATACCTGACAGATGGGGCATGTGCCAGCATGATTCAGACCCAGGAACACATCAAAATGGGAAATCGGGGCTTTGTTCAACTGTTGACTTTACGATGCAAATAGAATCCAGCCCCTTTCTTATTTTATTCTGTTATTGTTCTCCAAAGGTTTTCCCCAGAGGATAGAGAAATTCCAGCCATTGCCCTCATTTGCTTTGGAGATTTTGGGTTTTGATAGCACTACAGATAAAGATTTGCATAAACCCCAGCTGCTAGAAGACCGGCTAAGTGACTATGACTTGGTAAATAGGATCTTGGTGCCGTGGATAACATGAGGTGCTCAGGAGAGAAACTGACGTAACTGTACGGTGTTGGAGCATCATTAACGAAACAATGCACTGAGGATGTCCAGAGATGCCTTATTTTCTCGTGGTGCTCAGTAACAAGGAGAAAATAGTCATTTTTACTAACCATTAAGCTTGCTTTCCAGAGTAAGACATCCTTACTGGGATTCCTAAGAGCTACTTTCCTGGACCACACTGGGACAACTTCATGTGTGGCTCAGCATAGGCTGTATCTTGCACTATGCTGCTTCTGAGGTCTGAGGCTCAACGGGGTCCATGGAAAGGGCTCTGTAAAGATAATTCACAGGAGTGGCCTGCAGTCTTGGTAGGACAATGGTTTAAACAGTTCTGCTAAAGGAACAGGTAAGAAAGCTGCTTCACGGGCTGATTTTCTATGAGTAGTTGTCTCCTTAGGACTAGGAAGGGCAAGGAATCTGGCATAGGACAGAGAGGTCAAATGACCCAGAGAGAAGTTTTTTTCTTTTTGCTGTGTCCTGCCCTGAGTGCTCAGGGAACTACCAACAACATTCCCAGCATCTTTGCCTGGCAGGGCTGATAAGCAATTTGCTGCTGCCTTGCCCAGGCTAAACCCCTTCCGTCCCTAATGGACCAGAAGCCATTAGCACCATCGATCGCTGGCCAGGATACAGCCCCAGTTCCTCTCTGGATGATTTATGATCTCGGTGCTGAGACAGGGGGCACCGATGGACTGTCTTCTCAAGATGTGGTCCAGGCGGCGCTAGCATTCTTTCAATGCAAGCCTTTAATCAACAGCAAAGACCCCAGAGGCTAAAGAATTATAAAAGCCCGGGAGAAATTTGAGGCTAACAGTTTGTCATCAGTGCCCGTCTGAGGCTGCATACTGGGAAAAACAGCTGAGGAGTTTAAGAGAACTAGACTGGTGGAATGGGAACCATTGGAAGAACAGAGTTTTGGTTGAGTGGCTCATCTCTGGGGTAGTCAAGGTCAGGAGTAAAGTTTTAAAGTCCCCCTGAATCTCTCCTCCTCTCTGTGGCCTCTGCCGTCCCCATTTCTTCCAGATAACTGTTTGACTGTCACCTCCATTCAACCCTGTACATTTTCTGCTCCAGTACTCCCTGGACAGAGAGCCTTCCAGCAGCACCCTCACCCCACCTAAAGGGAATTTAGAGACCAGAGATTTCCTTGGGGTACTGGCAGCAGGTGGCTACTGGTTACATAAGTGCTGATTTTTTTAAATCTTTTAATCCTTGTGTTAGGTATGACACCTAACCTAAAATTTACCGTTTGAACCATTTATAAGTGTGCAGTTTAATGGTACTAAGTAGATACACATTACTGTACATCCATCCCTACAAATTTTTCATCTTCCCAACAGAAACTTTATACCCATGGAACAATAACTCAAAGGTGGAACTACTGAATCACATGGTAATCCTATGTTTAATATTTTCAGAGTTGGTCATACCGTTTTCCACAGTAGCAATGCACCAGGGTGCTAATTTCTTCACATCCTTGTCTGCATTTGTTATTTTCTTTTTCTTCATTTTTTTTCCCTAATGATAGCCATCCTAATGGGTATGAAGTGATATCTCATTGTGGTTTGGATTTGCATTTCTCTAATGACCCATCATATTGAGCATCTTTTCACATGCTTTTGGACATCTGTATGTCTTCTTTGGAGAAGTGTCTATTTAAGTCCTTTGCCCGTTTTTAAATTGGTTTTTGTTGTTTGTTTTTATCTTTGAGCTGTAAGAGTTCTTTACGTATTCTGGATATTAATCCTTTAACAGATACGTGATTAAAATTGGAATGAAAATATCTTCCCCCATTCTGTGGGCTGCCTTTCACTCTGTTGATAATGTCTTTTGATGCACAAAGTTTTAGAATTTTGATGAGGTCTAATTTATCTATTAGTTCTATTTTTGCTTATACTTTTGGTGTCATATCTAAGAAATCATTGCCAAATCCAATGTCATGAAGATTTCTCCCTATGTTTTCCTCTAAAAGTTTAATACTTTTAGTTCTTCTGTTTAGGCCTTTGGTCCATTTTGAGTTTATATATATATATATATATATATACATATATATATATATATTATAAAGCAAGGGTCCAATTTCATTCTTTTGCATGTAAATATCCAGTTTTCCCAACACCATTTGTTGAAAAGACTGTCTTTTCCCTGTTGAAAGGTAGTGGCCATTCCCTTTTGACTTTGGTAGATTCTGTTCCCCTACACTTTTCAGATTCCATGTAGGTCTAGGTAGGTTTAAGTGTCTCTGTCACAAGCCTGACTACGCTTTTCGCCTTTGGAGTCTGCCATCCACTTCCTGCATTCACAGGAATCAAATGTAGACTAGATTTAACTAGGATTTAGGTTGTCTGGTTAGCACATATGGTAAAATTTGCACACAGTCAAAATTAGCCTTGAAAATCTTTGTATCACCCTAAAATTACATTGAGTGACGCACCTTAGTAAGTCAATCACAGCTAGTTTCCTCTTCTGTGTTAGACCTGACTGCTTTTTGACAGCGGGGGTGGAGATGGAATTGGGTTTGAGCATCAGATGCAGAGATTGGTCTGCATTTAGGGACCATTTTTAAATGAAAAGTATGAATCTATAACATCACTTCCAGGATATCTAGATGCTCACAAGGTGCACTGTCCTGGGCACCGGGATCATCCTTGGGAATGGCACCACTCATTCCAAGGAACTTGTCCACTGGGTGAGGTGTGCTGTGGGCCCTAGTGCATTGTGTTTTCTCTCACTCTCTGCAGATGGCAAAAGGTTTAATTCCTATAAGTTAAAAGGCTTATTGCACGGCTCCACTGTAGGCCATAGGCAGCTGGGCAGTTGGCTTGTTTGTGGGTTCCAAAAGCATTCCTTGTCTACCTTCATCTCGCTCCTCTTTGGGCCCCATTGGTTAGAAGTACCGTGGCCTTCTGACTTGAGGATGGCTTTGGCGTCTCTCCTGGATTAACTGCTCCCTGTAATTTGGCTTTAGGATGGCCGGAACTCTTTGGTTCTTGGATTGTTGTTTGTAGAGGCTTGGTTGGCTTTTGAATTAACTTCTCAACTTGGACTGCTAGACTGTGGGCCTCAGGGTCACAATTGAAGGGCCTGCCCTTCCTTTGTCCCTCTGTGTGCCAGGCTATTGCCCACAGAAAGCTTTTCCTATTCATCCCCACCCTCTCCGGTAGAGAGAGAGAGAGAGAGAAAGAGAGAGGGAGGGAATCTGGAATCTGCTTCTCAGACTGACCCTAGATGCAGCTAGGAATCTCCAGCCTGGGGCTGGGCTCCTCTTTTCCTGAGACATCCTGGACCTTCCTGAGGAAGGAAGGAAACCTTTCATATTCTTAAAATACCACCTGGAATCTAGATGGTCACTGTGGACCCTGAAGCCACAGGGTCACTCTTCTCTGGACCCTCCCTCCATCACTCAGATTTTCAGAAAAATATCTTGTCAATTCTAATTTCCCTTTACTCTTGACTTTCTTCAATGTGTTTAATTCGATGTGTCCTAGTTAAAGGTCACTGCTGGCTTTTTAAGGAAGCTATTTGCTCCTACACTGAGAGTGTGATTAGCCTTTCCCAGTGCTGATCACTATCTTGAGGTTCTCTGGGTTAACTGGCTTATTCCTCAGCTAAATTTGTGAGGGGAGGGGTGGAGATTTTCCATGGTGCTCTCACCACTGGTTTATGGTAGGAAAACAAACTGAACGATCCAAATCATAACAGTATTTTCCACACTGAGAAGTCATGGCTATTTCCATCGATGCTAAGAAGTGGGACCATCCCACACAGGTCCACCTCCAGAGCTGGTGGAGGCCAGAGACACAGCTAACTGAAACAGAGGCTCCCACTTACTGCTGCACAAGCACAACTGGGACACCGGTGGTCCTTGCTCATCTCCAGCATTCACAGACTTTCTGATAGAGTTTTTGAGCAGCATGAGAGGTGCTATTACTTTCTTTCTTTCTTTTTTTAAAGATTTTATTTATTTATTTGACAGAGAGAGATCACAAGTAGGCAGAGAGGCAGGCAGGGAGAGAGGAGGAAGCTGCTTCCCCACCGAGCAGAGAGCCTGAGGCGGGGCTCCATCCCAGGACCCTGGGATCATGACCTGAGCCAAAGGCAGAGGCTTTAACCCACTGAGCCACCCAGGTGCCCTGAGAGGTGCCATTTCTTGAACACCTCCATGCACCATCTCTGTGCCAAATACTTTCTCTATATATGATACTATACTTGTCCAGACAATGGCTCATCTTCACAACCCTTGGAGGGAGGGTATTAAAACCTTTGATTGGGGCACCTGGGTCCCTCAATTGGTTAAAGCCTCTGCCTTCGGCTCAGGTCATGATCTCAGGGTCCTGGGATAGAGTCCGGCCTTGGGCTGTCTGCTCGGTGGGGAGCCTGCTTTCCCCCTTTCCTTCTGCTGGCTTCTCTACCTACTTGTGATCTCTCTCTCTCTCTCTCTGTCAAATAAAGAAATAAAATCTTTAAAAAAAAAATCTTTGATTTGTGGTCAGTGGAAATGGAGATCCAGATGGTTCAAGCAGCTTGCCCAGGGCCACACAGCTGGTGACTGGCAAACTCTGTACTGCTTGATTCCAAACATCTTATTTTAACACATCACCACACAAGGGGCCCATCAAAATTCTGAAGTAGCTAAATCTCATCTTTGTTGCTTTCAGCTTTTCCTCCTCCCTGTGTGCTCCATCCGAGAGGCCATAATTCACGACAGTACCTCACATCGTCCTGGGCTCTCAGATGGAATCCTGAGCTACAATTTATTTCTTAATTTTTCTCCTCACTCCGAAATAATTGGCCCCGGGGCCATCCCAGTAGGCTCAGCTCTGGGCTGGGTAATACATTATGCAAAATGGCCACAATATTAATATGAGATAGTGGCTTCCTCTGTCTTCCTTTTTATTATATGTTTGCACTTTAATGAAATGCTAGCTCAGAGGACTGTTGGTAGGAATTTGAGGTACATAACAACCCCAGAATGGAAAACATTTTTGGATAGGCTTTGTCGGTATCTTGCAAATCTCAAGAGTCACACCACAGAGGCCAAAGCAGATGGTGGAGGGTACAGCACAAGGCTGAATGCCCCTTGGCAGGGAGGGGAGAGACACCATCTCCTTCCTGCCTCCCTTTCTGTAAGTGCTGTGAGGACACGGAAGGACTTTGCGGTCTGCACTGTAAACACTTTGATGGGATCTATGAGATCAGAGACATTGAAATCACCTTCAAGGAGCCAGACAGAAAGGCAGGCAATAAAGCAATAGGGGACCAGGCTGGAGCAGACAGATGGGGTTTACACCCAGGATCCTCCATTTGCCCAATGCAACCATCACCCACTCTGGGCCTTAGTCTCTTAAGACAGAGATAACAGCACTATTCTCAGGCCTGTGAGGATTAAGGGAGTGCTTCATACGATCATCTATGCATGTCTTGAAAGAGCGCTCAGCAAATGACATCGCAAGAAGTACAAAACACCGTTGAACTGTACATTTAAAGTGGTTACCATTTTAATGAATTTTCTGGTATGTATACATTTTGGACTGAATAGTTGAGAGCTCCAAATTCTCATGTTGAAACCCTATCCCCAAAGTGAAGGTGTTTGGAGGTGGGGCCTTTGGGAGGTGATTAGGTTATGAGGGTGTTGACCCCTTGATGAGATTAGTGGCCCAGTAGGAAGACATAGGAGACAGACTGCCCTCTTTCTGCTCTTCACCACGTGAGCACACAGCAAGAGGACAACCGTAGTCAGGAACCCTCTGCAGGAATCAGGAAGAGAGCCTCCCTAGGTAATGGATCTCCTGGACCTTGGCCCGAGACTTCCCAGCCTCCAGAATGGTGAGAAATAAATGTTTATTGTATAAGCCACCCAGTCTATGGTGTATTTGTTATAGCAGCCAGAGCTGACTGAGACAGTATATTTTTACCATAATTTTTACAGAGTGCAAAATGACACAGCACTCATCCTCTGGCTCCCTTTCCTGTTCTTTCTAGATTAAGATAATTCACTGGGGATGACACCTGACTTCTTCCCTCATGTTTTAGCCAAATGTCACTGTGTTGGGGGGTAACATGCCTAATGTGGGACTTGCTTAGTTTGGACCTCATTCTTACCCAATGTACACCAAGACCCAGACTGAGAGAATCTGTCAGGCCATCAATGTCATTGCTGGGTCATGGGGGTGAGCAGATGGCAGCTGGGCTGAGAGCCCAACAGGGTCAGTGGCCTCTTCCTTACCAGTCACACTTGCTTCCTGGCAAAGCAGGACATGGGCACAAGGACCTGACTGAGTCTCAACAGATGAGCCACCCCCAGCCCCAAGGAAGGAAAATGTATTTGCAAAGAACGAATGGAGATGACATCATCTCCTGACAGAAGAAGACTGTCCCTTGGAGCAGAGAACCATCGAGCTGGACAGCGGGGTCTCAGAAGGTGGTGGGAAAGCAGTCCGGAACTCTTTGTTGAAGGCAGCCGGAAGGCATGGGATAGAATGGGAGGAGGCAGAAGGGCCAGCAAGAAAGAGTGACAGGGCTTCAGGGATGCTCAGTGACTTTGTGAACAACCTGAAAGCAGGTAGGAGACAAGCCCCGAATGTCCAAAACACACAGGTGAGTGAAGGGAATTGGGGCTTCCATTCCCACCAGTGGTGGCATCTTTGAGATGCTGTTTACAACATTCAACAACACAGAGGAGGCTCCAAAATGTGATGTTGGACTGAAGAAGCTAGACAGAAGAGTGCATGTAGTATGATTCCATTTACATGAAATTCAAAGGCACAAACAAATCTAGAGCGGTGGAAATGTGAGCAGTTATATTCTGGCTAGGGATGGCACTGTGGGTGGGAAAGGGAAGTAGGGACTATTCTGGAGTGATGGCTCTCTATCTCCACTGGGTAGTTGATACCAGGTATAAAACTCAATGAAGAGTTGAGTTTACTCAACTTACTTTACTATGCAGTTTACTGACTTATATTACACCCCAATAAAATTAATAATAAACACACACGATTATGTCCAATGTGGCACTCTCCTTGCCCTCAGAGATGACGCAACACACACACAGGTCGATGCACAAGCTCTTGTTTATTCCCTGGACGATCTTTCTTCTCCCCTTCTTTCTCCTTCCCCTGCCGGGAAGTTCCCTTGCCTTATATAGGGCATAACAGCCAATCACAGGGGTGTTCACGTGAACAGGGAGTATACAGCCAATCACAGGGCTGTTCACGTGGAGGTATCTGGGGCTCGCAGGCAGTGACGGCACATGGTGCTCATGTGATGAGCACGAAGTCACGTGTGGCCAGGGTGGATATTTTTTAGGCTGTCCATACTGCTCCGGCGCCATCTTAGGGGCGCCACCGGCGCCATCTTGGGGAGCGTGACCCTGACAGTCCAAGTATACAAAGTTTTGTGCTAGATGTCTGTGGGCATTAATCCGATGAGAATCTGCCCTAAGGAAGGGTGGAGCAGACAGTTGTATAGATTAGACAAAAGACATGGTCAAAAGTCATAGAAAAAGAAACCTGGTGATAATGTCCTTAGACAGGAAGGTACAAAAGGACACCAGAGGCTAGAGGAAGGAGGATGATTTCTAGTTGCAAGAAAGGTGTTGGGCTTCATAGTGGAGGTGGCATTTGTGCTGGGACCCTCAAGGAGTTGGGCAAGAACCTCCCAGACAGAAGAAATAGCTGAATGAAGGCAGAGTGAGAGGAAGTCTAGGAAACAGCACAAGGTTCCATTTGGTGGAGGTGCAGATCACGAGAAGAGAGCAGTGGAAGAAAAGGTTAGAAAGCAGGTGGGATCCATCTGCACAAGGGTCTTGAATGTCAGATGGAAAATTCTGGTTTGACTAGCAGGCGGTGGAGGATCTTCAGGCGGGGATGTGATACTGGTGTGATGTACAGGTTAGACTTGGAAGAAGGAGGCTTCAGGGTGAAGCTTGGTTTATAGTCATGCAGTGTCTGCTACCCAAAGAGCGACCCATCACCAGCAGCACCAGCATCACCTGGGAGCTTCTTGGAAAGGCGAACTGCCCAGTCGAGTCCCCCAAGGGAATCAGAATCTGCATTTTGGCAAGATCCCCGGGGTGTCCTTGTGCACATCAAAGTTTAAAAAGTACTGTCCGCAGATCAGATCATGGAATGATGGTCTTGTGTGAGAACGGATGGGGGATTCTGAATCCATCCTTTGTTGCCTGAAGTCCCGAGCCCAATGGAGGAAGGTATGTAGATGCTGGATCTTGGCGGGGCTTCAAGAATGGTTCATTTTCGGTGCCTGCAGAAGAGCAAATGAAACTCAGTATAAGGCTGGGGCAAAATATCCAAGGCAGGACTGCTGTCACTCCTCCATTTCTCATTGGCATCCTCCAGCAAAGTCCTCCATGGGTGAGTAATGGTAGAATCAATACTCTCGACTACAGAGAGTGGAAGCCAGGAGTGTACTTCATTTGAATTATTTATCATCCCCCAACATAAGGAATTGAAGACTTGCCAACCACTGAGTTCTTGAAAAGGTCATGGTCCCTTTTTATCTTTTTTTGTCTGTCCTTTCAGGCCAGCTCCAGCTGCCAGACTGTGTCAAGATAATTCTAGGACTTTTTTTTAAAACTATTTTGTCCACAGTGAATTTTCCTGTTTAAAAGAACTGACTCTTGAGCAGGGCTCTGTTTGGTACTGAGCACCGTGGGTGTCTGGTCAGTGAAGGCTACGGTTGCCGGGATCCCCAGTGTTTATCTCACTTGTCCTGTCCTATAACCCAGGTGCTTTGGTCCCTATCCTTGCCCCCTGGCCTAGGTGAGGCTAGCAACTTGCCTGGCTCATGGAACAAAAATTTCCCCATCAATGTATATCATGAAATGTTCAGACACAAAGAAAAGTTGAAGGAATTTTATAGTACTCACTCATCTACCCAACCACCTAGACTTTGCTATTAATACCTACTATCCTTGTTTTATTCCGTATTTATTCATCTATCCCTCTCTCCAACCATCAATATGTTTACGTTTTCAGATGCATTTCGATTTTTTTTTCTTTTGAGGTAAAATTTACGATCAAAGCAAGGCTCACAGCTTGAAGGTTTTCACTTCTTGAGTTTTGGTCATTGCCTAAATCTGTGTAGCATAAGTGCCCACCTCCCAAGTGACAGCACATTCCTCTACCTTCATGCCCTTTCCCCACTGGTTTGCAGCTCCTCCCTCACCAGACACACCCCTGAGCTGAGCTTTTTTCTATCATAAGGTATCTTTTTTTTTTTAGTAGATACTTTCCTTTTTTGCATATGTTCATTTTGTCTATTTTAGAATGTCAAAGAAATGGAATCCTATGGTAGGTACAGTGGTACCTGCTCTTTTCTGTCTGGCTTCTTTCCCAAGTGTGATGTTTTTGAGATTCAGCTGCATTGTGTTGTATATTGGTCATTTGTTCCTTTTTCTTGCTGAGAAGTGTCACGCTGTGTGAATATACCTCAGTTTGTACGTCCGTCTCTGTATGGGTGGACACTCGCAAGTCCCCAGTTTGGGATATTATTAATATCCATTCTTTTATAAGCCTTGTGGGTATATGTTTCATTTCACTTGGAGAAACGCCTAGAATGGAACTGCTGAACCAAAGGGCAGGTGTATGTTTTAGTCTACAAAACTGCCAGATACCACAATACAGCCGCCAACAATATACGAGTTCCGGCTGCTTCACTGTTGGGGCTGGTGTTTTTAAAATGTATTTTTTTAAAGAGTTTATTTATTTAACAGACAGAGATCACAAGTAGGCAGAGAGGCAGGCAGAGAAAGAGGGGGAAACAGGCTCTCCACTGAGCAGAGAGCCCGATGCGGGGTTCAATCCCAGGACCCTGAGATCATGACGTGAGCTGAAGGCAGAGGCTTTAACCCACTGAGCCACCCAGGCACCCCAGGGGCTTGTGTTTTTAATTTCATCTGTTCCAGTGGCTGAGTAGTGCTGTCTTGTGGTTTTAATCATCTCTATCTCCCTGTGGACTAATGGGATCCAGCAATTTTTCATGTGTTTACTGGGCATTTGTGAACCTTCTTTGCAAAGTATCTATTCACATCCTTTGACCTTTCTAAAATCAGGTTGTCTTTTTACTACTGAGTTGTAAGAGTTCTTGATTTGTCCCAGATACTAGCATTTAGTTTTTTGACTATTTTATCTAAGCCTATGGGTGACCTATTCATTTTCTTAATGGTCACTCGATGACCAAAAGATCTTAATTTTGGTGAAATCGAATTTCTTCTTCTTTTTTTTTTCTTTTATGGTCACTATTTTCTGTTTCCTGCCTCAACAATGTTTTCCTACTCTCAGAGTCATAAAGATGTAGGTTTTCCCTTAAAAGCTTTATTACATTGTCATTAACATTTGCGTTTAGGTTTATGGCCCATCTCCGGTAACATTTTCTGTGCAGTGTTGGGGGGGTGGTGGAGCAGATACTGATGTTTATTTTTTCCACTGGGACATCCACTTATTTTTACACCATTTGTTGAAAGGGCTCTCCTTTCTCTTTTGAATTGCCTTGGAACCTTTGTAGAAAATCAAACAAACTTTTGCTTTTGGCCAAAACGGTGTAATGTGGACCAGATTTACCACTGAGTCATAAAACACTAGAAACCTGGACAAAAATCCATGAGATAACAGTTTTGACATTGGACAACAGTTGGCGCAGGAAGGTCATTCTTGAGAGAGGGGAGACAAACGAGGTCATCTTACTGTGGTTGTGGCTGACCCACCTGGTGAGTCTCCAAGATGCAGCACGGTGAAGGGGACCCAAATCGGGCCTGGTGGTCTCCCTCAGTGGAGGAGTCAGAGGAGGGGATCAGGGAAAAGAAGGCAGCTAGAATTTCCAAGGCAGAATGCCAGAGAGGGGAAGGGGGCACCCCAGTTCTGTCAGGCTGTGCGTGAGGGGTGGAGGCAAGTAGGTGTGGTCAGGTTGGGTTGGGGGCCATTGTTGCTCTGGTTACCTTCAGGGCACCACCGTGCCTTTTCAGTCTCTGCCTCAGTGGGCAGCTGTCACGCTCACGCAGGGCCTGTGGGGTCAGAGGCTTTCTCTCACCTCCTTCGTTGGTTCCTGCATGTCCACCATGGAGGGGGCCTCTCTGCCTGTTTGTGCCCTCCTCCAGAAGACTTGTGTGGCTTGTTCCTCTGTGTCAGGCTTGTGTAGGGGGATGAGGGCTCTCAGTTTTTTGGGTCCTTCTTCAGTGTTAGGCACAGTCTCCTGCCTGGCCCTAAATTTTCTCACAATGCCTGATAGAGGCCATGACTTTCCTGGGCTGCTGGTTGTCCAATGTCAAAATCATTCTGTCACAGGTTTCTAGTGTTTTATGGCTTAGTGGCTAATCTTGTCCCTGGCACACCATCTTGGCCAGTAGCAAAAGTTCATCTAATGTTTAACCAAGGGTCCAGGGCAACACAATGAAAAGAGCTTGCATGCAAGTGCAGACCACTGCCCCTTGTATCCAGAGCTCCTTATCACCCTGAACTGTGATACTTGGGCCACATTTCAGAATTTGTTTATTTTCAAGCTATTTCCTTCCTACTCGCTTCTCATGGCAGCCATGTGTTCCTCCATCTCTCTTAAAGGCAAATCAGTGATGTGTACCACCTTTTCTTAGCTCATCACTCTTCAAACTACATTTGCTTCATTGTCTAGTGGCTTTGTCTCTTTGATGGGCTCAAGAAAAGTAATGATGTTTTTAGAGTGTTCAGTTTTTTCTTGTTAGGGTGGAAGCCAGGAGCTCCCACCAAGGGAAGTGGAGCTCTGCCTCATTCACTTTAACACACATTTGTTGAATGCCTTGCTCACTGGGCTCTGTGCATGCAGAGGAGATAAGACACGGTCTTTGCTGGCTGCTGGTTGAACAGCTCATGCACTAGGCTAGCAACATCACAAAAGGATGTGTTCACTGCTGGTATGCTTGGAAAGTGCTGGAAATGGAGAGCAGCCAGCACCCAGGCCTGTTGGGGCTGCCCTGGAGAGTTCAGCTGGTGCTGATGTCCTATTACATGGAAGAGCAATGACTTTCGGGCGGACAGAGGAGATGAGGACATTGTGGGCAGAGAATCACCATACCTATAGTCATGTAAGACATAAGAGCATGGTTGTCCCCAGCAGGGTTCCAACCTTGATTTCCAAATTTGCTGCTGGCTGCTGGATCTCCCTGACAGTCATGTCTCCGAGCCCAGGCATCTCTTTGATACCACCTGTCACCTTGATTTTCTATCAGACATCAACCAACACGATTACAAGCCTGGGCAAATAGTCTCCCACTGTTCTGTCTGAGCTCTGTTACACACTCTCGTGCTATGCAATCCCTGTGCCTTTCTCACGGACTCCACCAGACCTCAAGGGCAGCGGTGGTCTTTGCATCTCTCCCTGCCGGGCATCCGGTTGTAGCTGGCTTGGTCCGAGCTCTGAGAGTGCTGTATGAGCTAAAATCAACTAATGGTCCAATCCACCCTGTCAGGGGCCAGCCCACTCTCTGGCTCTCAGGTCTGAATGGTACTCCTGCCAAAATCCTGTCTGGGAGATGAACATATAGATTCTGGAGTCAGTTTATTTATTTCTAATTGAAGAGAGGGGGCCATCTTATTTCAGGCTGTATCTTCCTCTTGGAATTTGCAAGTCTGGTCTTTTCTAAATGTTAACTTTTCATGAGCTAAATTATTCATTCATTCCTCTAACCCAGTGACATTTTGATTGCTGCATTCACTGTTTAAATTTTGAATGATCTCAGATTCTCCTTGCACCGGTCTCGGCATAGCGATTAACGGCAAGAGGAGGGGAAGGAATTGCTTGCTCTGCAAACACTTGTCCCAACTGTACTTCTACAGAGTAAGTGACACTTGGTCCGGGGACACAAGGCATCTGTTTCAGCTGTGACATTCTTTCCCATGGGAAATGCTTGCCCGGGTGTTTCGCTCCTGTCTTTTGCTTTTGCCTCTTTGCCTCTTCCTAACAGAACAATGTCATATTTTTTTTTCCAGAACACAGCTCATTCTTGGTTGGGTACGTGGGATGAAATGATGTCTTGAAATATAAAACATGAAAAATTGTCTAACTAGCGGTGAATTTTGGAAGACTCGGGGTCACGGGAGGCAATGTAAAGGATAGTTTCTCTACATGCGCTGTTCAGTAATTACGCAGATGTTTAAAATAAGTAAAGCAGCGGGCCACTGCAGTTGTCCTCATAGTCACAGCTTTGGGGACCGAGCCGAGGCAGGAATGAAATCCCGGCAGTAGGAAGGGAAAGTGGAGCCATGGCTCCAGGAAGTCAGGGCGAGGCTGGTTCTTGAAGGCCGGGTCAGTGCTCCTCGGGGATGATCTCCCAGATGAGAGACAGCAGGTGGCAGGCAATGCGTTAGCTGTGGTCTCAGAGTCAATCTATGCAATAGGAACGAAATACTTATTTTCCTCATCTCCCCCGTTTTACATATGGTTTATTTTTACCTTTGTTTTTCAGTGAAACCATCCCACTACCTAAATTAACATGAGCTCTTTCTGGATGATCTGTTCACCTTGCTGTCCCTGTCTTATTTAATCTCTCCATCCCATTTCTGTTTGACTCTCTTTGCTTTTGTGATTTGGCTTCACACCCTTCCCACAGCACTCCTGAGGTCCTCTTTCCCCCTCTTGGGTCCCGCGACCTCCCCTGTTCCCTTCTGTCTGCTGGCGTGCAACGAGGCGGCAGTTGGCCATCTCCTTCTGAAGATGAACATGACCGAGTCTGGAGAGATCAGCAAATATTTGCACCAAGCTCTGTTTATATTTTCCTCACGAATATCCCCTTAGCAAATGTTTGGTGAATACCTACTATGGAGACAGGCACAGGAACAGAAATCCTCATATGTCTTGTCAAATCATAGGTGATATGATGTATTAGACACAAGGTGAAAGCGCTGTGTGACCCCAGAGGGCTGCCCTTCTGGGAGCTCGTGGAAAGCATAACAAGAGTGGTGATCTGGGGCAGATGGGGAGGGGGCTCGGGCTTGGAGGGCTCTGAAGCTCATTCAGTTTGGATGGACTTTTAACCAAAAATATCTTCTATTCTTTTATACAAACAAGAAATATCCATGTAAACGCATGGCTCCACCCTCCCATGTTGTGGTAGTAGATAGAGGCCCACGTGAATGCAAGTCCTGAAGCTTACATTTCACTGGCTTCATAGTAAATCTGTCACTGGAGATGATGTTTGAATTGTTGTTTTTTTTTTTTTTAAGATTTTATTTATTTATTTGCTTGACTCAGAGAGAGAGAGAGACAGCAAGAAAGGGAACACAAGCAAGGGAAATGGGAGAGGGAGAAGCAGGCTTCCCGCAGAGCAGAGAGCCTCATGTGGGCTCCATCCCAGGACCCCGGGATCATGACCTGAGTCAAAGGCAGACGCTTAGTGACTGAGCCACCCAGACCTCCCTGAGGTGGGTTTTGAAGGCTGTGTAGGAGTTTGCCAGATAAGGAAAGAAGGCAATAACCCACCTCGCAAAGTTATTAGCATTCGTAAGGGCCAAAAACGTGAAAATGAGGTGTATGATGGCACTGACTGATTGGGATGAGTGATGGGGGATGACACTGGAGAAAGAATCCTGGGGTCAAATTGAGGATGACCTTCATGTCTCAGGGGTTTTGATGATACCCTATATCATATGCTAAGAGAGTTTTACACAGAAGTATCATATGGGCAGATATGTTTTTTCAGACAACTGTTCCAGAGCAAGACGAATAATAGCTTGTTATTGGAAGTACCTAAAACCGTTGATGACTGATACCGTCTACTTACTGAGTCCACAATTACTATACTGAGGTTTCAATGAATGAATATATTTCCAAATAAAGAGATCCTGGAAACATACAATGAAGTGGATAAAGCAAGTTGTGGAACATTGGAACAGAATAATATCATTTATGTAAAAATTGTATAAATCCTATAGAACCACACTGTGTCCTGTTTATGGATGCACACACCAGAGGCTCTCAAGAACCTCACCACATTTCCCCTGAGAATAATTGGCTAATTAAGCGCTCATGGCAACACTGTAGAATGTAACGACCATCGGTAATGAGAATCAGTGTAATTTAAGTAATACATAAACATCAGCAAATGTCAGCTACTCGTTTTTTTTTTTAAAGATTTTATTTATTTATTTGACAGATAGAGATCACAAGTAGGCAGAGAGGCAGGCAGAGAGAGAGGAGGAAGCAGGCTCCCCGCTGAGCAGAGCGCCCGACGCGGGGCTCGATCCCAGAACCCCGAGATCATGACCCGAGCTGAAGGCAGAGGCTTAACCCACTGAGCCACCCAGGTGCCCCCAACTACTTGTTTTGAATACTGGATCCACAAGTACTGTTCTATCATTCTTTGTTATTATTTGTATTTTGTTCAAAAAGAAAAGAAACGATTTGGAGTATAAACACGGGATAATTAAAAAATTTTTCTTTCCTGTTAACTGATACTAGCTTGATACATACACATACAATTCTTACATTAAATAATGTAATGAGAGGTCCAGGGCTTCTTAATCAAGGATTTCAAGGGAGAAGCCCAGTGAAGTCATCTTTAGCACCACACAAACATCCAGGCTTGTTCTCAACCTTTGCATCGGTCTCCGATGGGACCCATGCACGCTTCACTCGCTGTAGAATCTGTGTTCTGATTTCCATGAGGCCTCCAAGGCATTCTGATCCACCATGGTTGGCCACACCTCACCTGTTGGTCTTTTCTAACCCAAAGACCAGAGCTGACAGAAGCTGCACGGTGAGAGGGGACAAAGGGGCTGGAGGAAGACAGAAGCCGGCCAGAACCGGGCCCCTGCCGGGAGCACCAGCCAAGGCGAGGCCTTTGGAGCCCACGAGGCAGCTAGGAACAGAGCCCGGTCCCTGCGTACCTTCCAGCTGCTCAGAAGGTTGCCTTTTAAGTACCTGGTTCCTCTGGAGGCCAGGAGGTTGCTTTTCGTCTTCACGGGAAGGAGAAAGTGGCTCTTTCTCTTTCCAAATCAGCAGATCTTGCTGTCATTTAGTAAAGACTAGAGGAACCGAGGCTATGTCAGCAGCAGACACGGCGCTGTAACTCTCGGGCCTATTCTCGGGCGATCGTAGCAACACAATGGACACAAAACTGCCCTTATTCTTTTTTCTATTAGATATTTTTTCCTAAACTATTCTCAATCTTCAGAGAATAAAGGAGTTGTCCGTTAAGCTGGGCAGTTTACCAAAATGCTGCTCCAAAGCTGAAAGACTGTTTGTCGTTTTCCTAATGCTGAGTCAGCAAGGGCTCTGCGGGGAGAGGATGGATTTGGGCATCTACTGGGATCTGGTGAGTGTTTGGGGTTTGTCCACTCAACTTCTGCTATCACCCGGAAGGGTTCCATCTTTGAGACCCTTAACCTTCAGTATTTTGCTCAGGCCATTTGCAGAGACTGCAACAAAGCCTTCAGTGGTCACTGTTCAGAACGAAGCCTGCATTTTCTAGTCTCCCTTCCAACTAGGTGTGGCGATGTGACTCAGTAGCACTCGTTTGATGGGATGTAAGAAGAAGCTGTGTATGCAGTTCCTGAAAAGTGTCCTCATAAAAAGGGGGCAATTCGTTTTTTACTCCTTCTTCCTTTGCACTGAATGGAATAAGGCTGTGATGATTGGGGCATGAGCAGCCATTTTGGACCCTGAGATAGGAGCTATCATTGAGGTTGAGGGTGACAGAGCTACCTTATAGAAGCAGTTTGCCTCCTTATGATTGTGGACACCAGCCCTGCTTTGCCTATGTTTTCATGACAGGGAAACAAGCCTGTTTTGTTTCTAGTACTGCTCTTTTGGTCTTGTGTCCCTCACAGCCAACCTCGATCCTTGTTTATTTATAGCTCTCTTTTTCACCATTATGTTTGCATCGCAACCTGATCAAGACCTCCATCCTCTTTATTCCAGATTCTCTCTTGATATTATTTCCTTCACTATCCATACTCTCTTTCCAGCCCATGCAAAATACCTCATACTATGCCTCAGAGTCCTATGGCGACCTATTAGTCCTCAGGGCCTAAAGAAATTGATCCGCCATCCTCGTGGCCATGCAGTGGGGTGTGTTCGTAGATCAGCTTCTGAAGGAAAGCCTGCTTCTCTCGTGGCTGTAGCTACAGCCCAGGGGATGACAATTTTATTAAGACCACTGATCCCGCAAAGAAAGCAAAGGCACCAAACACAGCTCTGGGCTCTGTGGTGCTTTATAGATGGCGTTGGGCTGAGCCTGAAAAAGGATGCATGCTCATTTAAGGAGACCAGTAGATATCAAAGGTTCTTTTGGCTGTTGCCTCAGCAGAAGACTCAGGGGTCTGAGAGCTCCAGCCCAGACAGCGAAGCACTGCAGAGAATGAGGGGGGACTGGACCCTGCCCCCGTCACATGGGTTAGGAGGCACCGCCACCTCCTTAATGAGAAAGAGAGTGTGATCTGCAGTCAGTGTTTATGACTCTGATATGGATGCTATGTTGGAATCTTTCTTAACGTAGATGTGAGCTCAGTCAGTTGCAGTAAACCATTTTGTTATCCTCGTGAGCTCTGAATTTAAAAACCTAGTTAGATATATTTTATATGGAAAGTAGGAATTAGAAGGGCTCCATCTGAGTCAAGAATCTCATCCCCACATCGGATAAACTGAGATAATGACGTCTTCGTGGGGTTCACCTCTGTTCACGCCTGGCACTCCCAGAATGAGGCCCAGCCTCCTACGTGATTAATGCTGGGGTACCCTGCATGGCAGTGAAGTGCAATTATGCCTTTCTCTTCCACTGGACTCCGGAGTCCCTTGACACAGGTTTCTACTGACTCATCTCCATATCCCTGCAACCAAGGCTGCAATGTAGGAGATGGTTAATGATTATTTGTTGATTGTCCAAGTGAAAGAATCTGGGTGGTAGGGATATGTAATTAGACCTTATCTTGAACACATAATCACATAATAACTCAGATGAATGGATTTATTGAAAGGAAAGATTATCCACAGGCCCTGTAAGATGAATGCACTTCCACTCATCTTAAGGTCTGTAAGATAAATATAATCCCTGGGGTGATTTAGTGATGGCACGCGATCAGAAGTCGGAAGGAAAGTTGTATTATGGTTGCCCTTGTGGTCCATGTAGAATTATGTTATGATGAATAGAATGGCACAGTAGGCCCAGAGGATCTATGTTCACAATCATCTCTTGCACTCATGTGTATGAGAAAGAACAAGTGGTACAAAACAGTGTGGTTCCTTATCCCAGGAGATCCTGGCATATAGCCCATAATAGGAGATGCTCTGGAAGGAGGAGGAAGGTGTGTCCTAGCTGCTTAGTGTAGGGTAGCCAGTTAGCCTAGAGCTATGGTTCTTTGAGAGACGGGCTGGCCCACTCAGGGGGAATTGTGGTTTTGGGGTGACACAACCCTTGGGGGACATCTTAGGTAGGGGATGGCTGTTAATGCCCAGATGGAGGTTACCAAGTAGCTCTTCCTTGTGGGAGCCATGGATCTGTTTACAGTTAGGACTTTCCAGAAAACATCATCTCACAAACTCCACCAAAGGTCTCTTATTACTCATACAGCTTCCCCACTACCATTTTCTCCTTTATTTTCCTATAAAACCATCCCTTCTTCTGATCTGGGAGACTGTCCTGGGGATCTCTGAATAGCCAGTGTCTCAGCATGAACAAGAGCATGAAGCGAATGGAGAAGGGACAGATGGGTGGCTGGATGGGCAGGTGGACAGGGAGACAACTGAACAAACAGGAAGAAATTGATGATAATAAGAGGTTAAACCAGGAATTAAGGCAGAGGCATAGAACACCTTTGTGTCATCTCGTTTCCTGGCGGATAGGGACCTAGTTATTGAAGTCCAACAGTAGCCTCAAACAGAACCGGGATTTGAAGCACGCTCTCATCTAAGCCCTTCTCATTTGCTACCTGGTGCTTGTAAATGCTTCATGATGGCATAACCTGCACAATTAAGACAACAATGGACACTGGAAGAGCGGTGATTGGGGGAGGAAAGAAATGCGTGTATATTTCCTAGAAGATTTTGAAAAATGGCTTATTCATGGGAGTCACCTATTTTTGACAAAATATCATCTTACAGAAGCACAGTACTTGACAAACGTCAGCTCACGAATGCTCCTGGCCTCAGGCCACCCCAGATACCGGTGTGCCTCTGTCCTCAATTGCCCCTGGTGTCTGGTGCAAGGGCTTGGATGGAAACCAGCTTTGTTTGCCACTGCATGTTTGCCAACATTTTCAAATGGAACCACAATAAATCTCAATATGTGTTGATACTGTAGCAAATGCTGGGCTGGACAGTTTTTCTCCGTGATAGGTCTGGTGGCAAAGCTGTCGGCAACTTGCAGGCAGGAACCCAGTCAATTCCAGCTTCCACCACGTGCCCAGGTCCAGCAGAGCGCCCAGAACTTGGTAGAGGTCAGGTGTTTGCTGAACGACTGAACAAAGGCACCACCATGAGGAGACTGGGGTGGGACATGTCTTTTCAGGTCCTGACTCCTCATATGCCACCTGTGGGGCTTAATCAGTCTTACTTGAAGGTGACCACGGAGGGTGGAGCTTCTCATCACCCCAAATGGTGCATGGGTAGGAAACAGATTACTAATGATGTGTCTCGCACACATTTAGAAATGCTACTGGAAGGTTTCTGCGCTGAGCTGGGACAGGGTAAATGGTGCAGAAGGAACACCTGCCGGCTGCTGGCTGTGAGCACAGGCTTTGGGTCAGCTGATCCAGGATCTGAGCTGCTGCTTCCACATTTATTGGCCATAAATGGCCTAACACCTCTGAGACTCGGTTTCCTCATCTTTAAGATGCATCTATAAAATTGTTTATTAAATGTGATAATACCTAGTACACAGTTGAGTGCTCAATAAATGACCACTACTGTGTTAGTGATTAGTTATAATTTCTGGATGTATTAGGCCCAGCCAATAATTGTGGGGCTCAGGCAGAGGACGAACACAAACTGGCCAGGTTATTGGAGGCAAAGGGAGATGTGAGGCTTCTGATACCTCCTTGTTCCAGTTACCCATGGTGGTCTTCTCTTGAAACAGCTCAGGATCTGCTTGGCCCATAGTGGGCAGGGTTCTCTGAGAGGTGCCCCTGGAGCAGGTAATGGCCAAGTGACTGGAAGACTTGCATGAGGGAAAGTTTGAGAAAGGACTGAGAAAGAATGACTAATGGGAAACAGGCACTATATTCAGGCCCCCAGATCATAAATGTATTAAAGGAATGATGTGTATCAGAGCACTTTGTGAAACCACGGATCTGTCCATAAACCATAGCTATTAGAATTACAATGTGCTTATTACCGTGCCGTGTGTGTGTGTGTGTGTGTGTGTGTGTGTGTGTGTGTGTGTTTATGCTAGGCAGTAGGTCTTTCAGGTTACCTGGGTTAGGCTCTATTCCTTAAATGTTAATGCTTTTATTTATATTTATTTAATATTTATTATTCCTTAATTGTCTCCCCCCGCCCAAAGTGGAAATGAGAGTGCTGGATCCAACAAGCATTTCTTGAGGGTCTGCAAATTTCTTGAGGGCACTGTGAAGTTACAAGGAAGAGAATCCCTGCCTTCATGTGGCTCACAGCCCGGTGCGCCTGAGAAGCCACACTGCCTTAATTCAGGTTCCAAGGAGGTCAGGAATAGGTCCCTTTGGCTTTCATCTCATTGCAAGTGGCAGAGCAAAATTAGTCTGCAGGAAGCTGGAAGTATAAACCAGCCTTCCTTGGCAAGCGCACAGCCACCTGCTAGGCTGCGCCACCTGCCTGGGCACACATGGGGTGTGCTCCTGACCAGGGGGAAGCAAAACAGGTCATTCTAAATGAGAAGAGGAGGCAGGTTTCTGGCCTCCAAAGCCCCATCCGCTCTATCTCCCACCTGCAGCAGTGACTTAAAATCCATTTTACCATTTCAACCCATTTTGTCGAAATGCCAGAGTCCTCTGCTCACCAGATGTCGCTACTGATGCTCATGAGTGACGTCTGCGAGGTGTCACTAGGCAACCAGGCGGCGCCCCGCGCATCCCCCAGCCGCTCTCGCAAGCGCGTCACCATCCTGCCAGCAGCCCTGCTGGCGCCACTGCGCACAGGTGTGGCCCCAGCCCTCGCCTTGACCACCACCAGAAGCAGTTTGCTGCCCATCTGGTCTCCCAGGCGGCGAGTTGATGTTGGATCCAACCTCCAAAGCGGCCACTGGCTGCTTTATGGGGCATCAGTGCCTTGAGTATGGTGTCCCAAATTTCATTAAAAAAAAAAAAGAAAAAAAAAAGTCCGCTTGGTTCTGGCTCCTTCCCTAAGTGGGTCAGGGTAAATTTAGACAAGATCTTGAGTGTCTCTGAGAATTCAATTCAATTTGAACTTGACCTTTGAGGACACAGTGTTCTCAGGGGGAAGATGTTCCTGCTTTGTTATTTTGGGGTTTTGCTTTAACCAGTTTGGCCTGGAAATGACCTCCTTCACTGAGGTGTAGCCAACAAGGCAACAAGTGATTGGAGAGATCCCCTTGCGGCTGAGAGAAGGGTGGCTTTTCATACCCAGAAATCCTCTCTGCTTTCTCAGGGCATCAAAATCGCCAGCACAAGTGACCCTACACCCTGCAGCCTGAGAATCCATAGGGATAAATCCCATCTTAGCCAAGCTGCAGCTGCTCCAGAATTCCTGGAGAGCCCAAAATGAAGAATTGGGCTTCATTCTGGTTGAATGGGGACTGGGAAAATTCTTGAAACTGCCCAATAGCAGTGAGAAGTCAATTGTTCCTATCTAAGTAAAGCAGCGAGGGGATAATAGAGTTGAGAGGAGGTGGGCTAAACAGCTCTGTCTCCCCCTCCCACGTCTGCCCCAGCCAGCCCTGGTGCTGCCCCCACCAATGTCACAGTTTTGCTCACACAGCAGGTGTGAGGTTGGAGGGCATCTGCAGCAGGGCCCTGGCCCCTCCCCTCCCCATGATAAACACATATTTTAAGTAAACAAAGTAAACCTGTGGGTCATCTCCAAGGGTGCTGGGGGCCCCATCTAATTCTGTGGTTCTATACTTTTCCTTCAAAGGATCACATTCTGTGATATAGGAGTAAATGCCTTGGGCAATTTCCCTGCCTTCTCCGGAATCTATGAAGCAAATATAAATAATGTGTCCCGAGTGCCCGAGTTCATCCTTCTGTGCAAGGAGTGATGTGAGGGTTTAACCGGCCATGATACCTTTGGAAAGTGTACCATATTAATATAAGAAACAGTTGTGAGTAACCATTACGTTTTGTGATCACACCGAGAAAAGGATTCTGGTAAATAAGTCAACTGAGGCTATGTTACAATCTTGAAAAGAGATGACGTCAACGAGATTTAAGACATGACTTAGTCTCAAGCTCCAGAGCAGAAGCAGGTGAGCTGAGTTGGGCCAAGGTCCACTGGACCACCTAAATGTGCTCCATAGTGGGGTCCTTTCAACATGGCGGCCTGGCCCCATGTGGTTAGCCCGGGCGGGCTGGGGAATGGGGTGTGCTTGAGGCAGCTGCAAGTATCTGTACAGTAAAGCCCTGGGATGACCCAGGCTTTGATAATCATCACCATGTTACCTTGAGGCAACCAACGACTTTTCTGATCCTCAGTTCCTTTAGCTATGAGGTTAGGACATCATTTACAGAATAGGCGAGAGAATGAAATGAGATGATACTCACTTGTGTTTCTTGAGCAGTTTTTGCCGGACACAGTGCTGACCCACTGTTTCAGTCCTCACAACCACCTTAGGCAGCAGCTGTGGTTATTTCCATTTTACAGAACAGGAAATCTGAACTCCATGGAAAGTAAGGACCATGCCCGCAGCACACACTGTGGGAGAGTCAGGATTTGTGCCCACGTCAGACTGAATAGACCCGAAGCTCTTAAATTTGGTTAAGACTATGGCAGCCCAACTGTGTGCTGTAAAACAGAATTAATTCTGATGGGGATTCATTCTTTGAAATTTTCTTTTTAAATTTTTATTTATTTTTATTTTTTTTTGTCTTTAAAAATTTCTGACACCCAGGTCTCACGAGAGCAAGTCTATCAGTAAGACTGGGAAAGACAGGCTTTATTTTATTTATTTATTTTTAAGCCCCGGGTGATGCCAGTGTGCAAAGACATTTGGGAACCACGAGGTTAAGAAATTCTCTTCTGATGGTTCTCGAATTCCAGCTGCACAGAACAACCAGGGAGACATCTAAAATATATGGATAGCCACACCCACAGAAGTCTGACTTACGCAGTTGGGGGAAGGGGCTTAAGTTACTCTGGGTGATTCTCAAACACAGCTCAGTAGAGATGGTTGTGCTAAGTTACAGAGAAAGCCGCCCCAGAAAATGGTTGCGATCTCAGTTACTTAACACATCAGATAAGGTTAGGGCTTGGCCAAGATGCTCTTAAGGTCTCTTCTAACCTGTACTTGTAATTCCCTGGACAATCATTACTCAACTTCGTCTCAGCTGGCTAGCTCAAGAGCAGAGCTCAAACTATACTTCTCCAACAGCAAGTGAAGGTAGGAAGAAGCAAAGGAGCAGGAAGGAGCATGGCTGGGATATTTGGCGCATCTGGTTCTGTTGCATACAGGTAGTCAATTAGTTCTGTATTAAGCACAGTTCTGCCTTCATCTATCCTCTTGGCTAAAAGAACTGGAAATTTCTTTTATTCTTTTTATTTCTTTTATTCTGAATTCAATGAATTAAGAAAATGAATTAAGAAAAATAATAACCATTTGCTTAACTTTAAATTCTCTTATGTCTTTGTTAGCATTTCCTTATGCTGTGAAAATTTGATCTCCTGCTTGGATTTCTTTGTATTATTCATACACAAATTTACAATTTTGGGGGACTATTACTGGAGTCAGGATGGGCAAAGACATGCTGTTTTAATAAGCAATTCCCAAATCTCAGTGGCTTAACACAACAAAGACTTCTTTGCCCCTCATGCTACATATTTAAAGTGGGCTTGTGTATGACAGTCCTTTGGGGGCCCAGCTGGATGGACACCTGCTACCATAACTGTCAAGGCACAAGGTAGGTGGTGTGCTTACTGGCTCTTAAAATTTTAAGCAGGAAGTGACACCTGTTGCTTTTTATTCACAATTCATTGGCAGACAGCCACACCCAACTTCCAAGGGGGTGGGAGGAGCCATTTTATTATGTGCTCAGGAGTACATGGAATATTCATGAAGAACTCTCACGACTAACACACGCTCCCTTTTTATTAGCACTACCTTGAGAACACTAGTACTGCCCAGAGTCTAACTCGCATGTCCACAGGCATGAACCCATGATAAAAAGAGTAGATGAGGTTGCTGGCTTCATGAGGAATGCCACGACTGAGAGTCTTCTAGTGGACAAGAGTAAAAGTGACTCCTTCTCCAAAATGCCATAGAGGATGGTATACTCAGGAAGGAGTAACTGGCATTCCTGCTAGGGCAGTCCTTATTCTGGGAAGACTATGTCGGGATGGATGGCAGCATCCTGAAGGTCGAGATGGATGAACAGCTTTTCTCCATCTGGTTTTCTTTCCATTTAGCATGGCGTCACATAGATGCAGTTGGGGGAAAGGGCTTAGATAAACCTACCAGTTCAATATACAATAGTCTTTGAAAATAATTGTGAAACTATCTTGGAAAATCTGAAAGGAGCATTACATGCATAACTTTGATAGTACCTCTTAAATTTTTTCTCATGCTCTTTCTTCCTTCACTATTTCCACCTGGTGAAACCTCCCACATTCTTGAAGACTCTTACCAAACAGTCAGCCTGCCGTCCTCCTAGACTATCACCCCAGGCAGAACTAATCCCTTTTATGTGCTCATTCTACATATAGTATTATGACTTGTTATATTGTATGATAATGTGGCATTTATAGAATTATTTCATTTAACAAAACATAGCACCAGCCACTATTCTAGGTGCTTAAGAAGCATTATCAGCATAGCTTACCTATTATGTGATTACTACTATTCTTATTTTTCATAGGAGGAAATAGGCTCAGAGGGCATAGGTAACTTTCCCAAGGGTGTCTGGTTAGAGAGCAATGCAGCAGAATTTGAACCAAAGAAATTGGATGCCCTTGCCCTGGTCATGAGCCTCTTGGGGGCAGAGAGGTAACATTTATGTTTACATTTCCACAGGCCAGCCCAGTCCCTGTCGCTAAGACTGATTTTTAAACGAATGAGCACAGTATTCAAATCTGTTGATGGGCTCTACCTTATTAGCCTATTTTCAAATTTCTCTGTATAATTTGTGCTGTCATAAAACCTGTTATACAAATTACCTTGATGTCATTGGGGTTATTTGGGGGTAAATTCCCCTAGGTGAAATGATTCAGAAAGTATAAACAGTTTTACAGATAATTGCTTAATCATGCCCCAGAAATTTGGGATTTAGAATTTACAATTCCACAAGCTGTTTTTAGGTGTGCCTATTTCATCAGAGTATCTTCAGGACTTTGTTTTTATTTTAATCGGTTAGAAGTGAATTGGGGGGGGGGGGGCGCAATGCAGGCCGTGGGTTGACGAATGATGAATTGCTCCAGGATCACCATGGGAATGATGAACTTTGGAGTCCTGGAGACCTGCCGAAGTTTATTAGCTCACTGGGAAGTTACAGAAGCTCCATTGGAATGGAGTGGGTTTGTTCAATCTAACGGATGGAATTTGGCTTACGAAAAACAACGGCTGGCTTGCTTTGTGTTCCCATCCCGTTCTTTGAGATTAGGTTGCTCAGGCCCTATCAGTACCTCCCCAGCCTCCCCAACCACCCCGGTGCCTGGAGTCTTAGTCGCCCCCTACAGAGACAAGCCACTTCTATTAAGTTACCCACGGAAGGATGAATAGCTCACAAGTGCCAACTTCCTTGGGAAGGATCAGACCTTAAAAACAAAACAAAACAAAATGCAACCAGACGGGAAAGGAATACAAACCATGCTGTGTGCTTTTTCTGGCCCTGAAAGGATGGGAGCGAAGAGGGAAGACCGGTTCTTCAGGGCGCGCGGCCGTGGGCAGGACAGCCGGCCCGGGCCCGGGGCCTCAGAGGCCGCAGAATAAATAAGGGCTTCCTTCACTTTTTATCCGAACCACGGCGGCAGATTCTGGAGTTTGGAGTCGGGGCCTGCGGAATCCTCAGCAGCGGCTGCTAATGGCTGGTTCTTGACGAGCAGCACGTGGCGATCCTGCTGGCGACGCGGCTAATAATAACAGGAGCGGAAAAGCGGTCCGAGTCGCCATCGTGGCTTCTACGCGTCAACACAAATGTCTTGGACCAGGATGCCTTCCAGCCTTGCCCCGTTCTTATCCTTATATCATAGAAATCTTCTAAAAAGTAATCCCCCTGCTTTACCATCTTCCAACGGATTTCTCCGCCCACCTAGCTGAAAATCCGAACCCTTTTCTGGGCGCCATGTGGCCTCTCCCAAGCCCCCCGGTGTCTCCCTCTCGCCCAGGCCACTACAGCCGCCTTCCGCATCCTGGAACATCCCAGGCGCATGCGCACTCCTCCTCCCAGCCTTACACCTGCGAGTCTCTCTGCCCGCCCACAGCTCCACGGCTGCTCCTTGCTCAGGCCTCTGCTCAAACGGTAGCTCCCCAGGAAAGCCTTTAAGGACCTCTCCACCGCACTCCCACCTGTGTGCCCGGGGTTCTCACCACTACAACGGAAGCTCTGCAAAAGCAGGAGCTCGAGTTTTCTGTTCATGTTTGGTGTTCGCACCCCCCTAGCAGAGTATCTTGCACACAAAAACCTGGATCCTTAACACGCCTGGGAAGTAGACATTATTGTTGCTGTTTTTCAAATGAATCTTCAAGAGATGGTCCAAGGTCACACTCCTGGAAGTGTTCAAACCAAAATTCAAATCCAGATTTTTCCACTCGAGGTGCCACACTGATTCTAGTGACCCAGGGTGTATTAAAGACCGGGTGTCATCAGATCCATTCAAACAGCCAGCTCGCTCATGACTCAGCCTGATTTCTTGCTATACCGGTTTCCAGGGCACACTGCATTCAAAGAAAGATGTGCAAAGGACTAAATGCAAACCAAAGACAAGCAACCTGAGCAGAAGACATACTGGGGGCCTCATGAAAACAACTATGCCTAAAAGTTAAAGACTCCGAAGTGCCTCAGTGCTTTAAGTTCACTGATAAATGTCTTAATTATTCATGAATTGCCTCCTTTTTGGCAACTGGGGAATGCAGAAGGTTGATTAAAATAACCAAAGCATGTCCTTTTGGTTTAAAAATAGACACATTACCATCAACTGATGAATAAACAAACAACATGTAAGGGCATCCATACAATGCAATAGCGTCCAACTCTAAAAGGAATGTGGGGCACCTGGGTGGCTCAGTGGGTTAAGCCTCTGCCTTCAGCTCAGGTCACAGTCTCAGGGTCCTGGGATGGAGCCCTGAATCCGGCTTTCTGCTCAGCGGGGAGCCTGCTTTCCCCTCTCTCTCTGCCTGCCTGTCTCCTTGTGATCTTTCTCTCCATCAAATAAATAAGATTTTATTTATTCTCTCCATCAAATAAATAAATCTTTAAAAAAATAATAAAAAAAACCCGAAGCTCTGACGCATGCGTGCTACAGTATGGCTGAGCCTCGAAAAGGCTATGCTAAGTGAAAGAAGCCAGACAAAAAGGGCCGCATATTGTGTGATTCCATTTATGTGAAATATCCTGAATAGGCAAATCCACAGAGACTGAAAACAGATTCATGGGTGCCAAGGACTGGGGTGACCGACTGCCAAATGCCTACTTGCAGGGTAGGCCAGAATAACATTCTGGGTTTAGGCAATGTGGATTGCTGCACAACATTGTGAATGCTCTAAAGGCCACTGAATTGTACACTCTAAAGTGGTTAAAATGGTAAATTTTATGTTATGTGTATTTTATAATTTAAAAAGACCAGTGAGTTAGAAAATAGAAAATAATAATTGTACTTCTCAGTTACTTTTTGAACGAAAGAAATATGCTTAATTCTGGCAAGTTTAATTTTAAAAGAGGATGAGGAGCACCTGGGTGGCTCAGTCAGTTAAGTGTCTGCTTTCAGCTCAGGTCATGATCCCGGGGTCCTGGGATGGGGACCCTGCCTGAGGCTCCCTGCTCAGTAGGAAGTTTTCTTCTCCCTCTCCCCCTACTTGTGCTCTCTCCCTCAAATAAATGAATAAAATCTTTAAAATAAAAAGAGAGAGAATGAAACACAAATGTACTAAATAAAAATTAGAATCATGGAGTGTACAGATAATGAAAAAGAAAAAAGCCCAGGTTGAGTATAGTTTGATGAGATCTGTCTCTGGGCTGCTGGTGCTGGTCCTGACCCAGTGGGCAGGGCACGCCCTGTGTGTGAGGGGTGCTAGCTGGGCTCCAGAAATTTTCTTCTGCCTCTTTCTTCAGAACATAAAAGCAAGTGGCACATTGAGGACAGCTCCTGAAGACATTAACACACACTCCCTGCAGGCCAGGCCCTGGTGCACCTGCTCCCCTTCAGAGCCCAGAATAATCCACTTAGCTGCCTAAGGCGTTCATTTGGGCAGGAGTCTAGAACATGATTCCATCTGACTTACAGTCTTGCTTTTGCAGGTGTTGGAGTAGTTCCACAACAAAGAGACTCAAGAATATCTATGCCCAACTATTAGAAAATTGGATGGAGGGGCACCTGGGTGGCTCAGGTCATGATCCCAGAGTCCTGGGATTGGGTCCCTCATTGGGCTCTCTGCTTGGTGGGGATCCTGCTTTCCCCCACCCCACCGCCTACCTCTCTGTCTACTTGCAACCTCTGTGTGTCAAATAAATAAAATCTTAAAAAGAAAATAAAGAAAGAAAATTGGATGGTTGGAGACGTTCCAAACCTGCTGTCAAGGTACTGGCACTGTGTCAGGTGGTTCTGCTCACCCCAGGGTCTGCTTCCAGCCCCGTGAGCCTGTCACTGCTCCTATCTGATGTACTTACTGCCACCACCTCACACTCTGCTCCTCCTGGTCTCCCAACCCCACGACCCCTCCCTGTCTCCACACTGAAATCCATTCTTCCTCAAGGTCCAACTCAAGCCCTAGTGTCCTTAGGATTTATACCACAGCATTTCTACATTTTGCTTTAGTGCTTGGGAATCTTATCTCCTCCAACCAGACTGTACCTTCTCTCTCTGATGACCAGACCTTTCCTTGTTAACTCTGGGGTGCCCTGCCGTCGCACACCGCCTTCACTGCCTGCCATACACCTTCGCCTCTATTCTGCCAGCCCCCTAGTTGTCCTCTGCTGGGCAAATGTGTCAGCAGTTGGCTCAGGGAGCGATGTGTGAGTTACAGGAAACCCATGAGATTTAGGACTCCTGGGGCTTTGGCTGGTGCCACCCATAAGAGATCTTTTTTCTCTAGGAGTTGAGCAACAAAGAGGAGTTGCTGGGGGCCACTGTAGCCGACTCTTGAGACCAGGGTCCTGAGGGCACTGTTGGAGGCCCAGCCCTGTGATGGCACTTCTGGCACTTTTCCAGCTATGAGTGCCAATGACTCCCCTTCTTCCTGCCAGCCGGCTGCTTCCAACTGGAGAAACACTAATGCACCTTCCAGCATTTACTATGGGCACAGAAGTAAAGTTTGTTGACTTGTTGGAGTATTTTTTGCATTAAAAATTGTTACTGTGGTAAAATATACATTAGCATTCACCATTTTAGTCATTTTAAGGGTAGAGTTCAGTGGCATGAAGTACAGCCGTGCTGTGGGACACCATCCATTTCTAGAACTTGCCCATCCTGAACAGAAACTGTACTCATTCAACACTTACTTCCTGTTCTTTCCTCTTCCCTTGTAACCCAGTCACCATTATTCTCCTTTTTGTATCTATAAATTTGATTACTCTAGGTACTTCATAGAATTGGAACCATACACTGTTATTTTTGTGACTGGCCCATTTCACTTAACATGACTTCCTCAAGACTCGTGCATGTGATAGGCAGCACGTACGTGCCGGAATCTCCCGGCTTTCTAAGGCTGAACAGCATATTAGCGCATGGACAGACCACAGCTCGTTTATTCGCTCGCTGATGGACGGGTTGTTTCCGCCAGTTGGCTCCGTGGGTCACACTGCCGTGAACATCAGTGGGCTGAGAGCTGTTCAAGTCCCAGCTTTCAATTCTTCTGGGCCTACGACCACAGTTGCTGGAGCACAGATGATTCGGTTTCCCTTCAGGGCCGGTCATGCTGTTCTCCACAGTGGCTGCCCCAGGAGTGCCCCAGAGTTCCAGTATCTCCATGTCCTCACCAATAGTTGGCATTTTCCATTTTAGGGGGGGGGATATTTAAAGGTGGAATATTTAAAAGTGGGAACGCTGGGAACAGAGTTTATTCTGTCAACGAGTCTAGAGAAGGACATTCGGCCTGAAGCAGTTCTTACGCTCTGTTTGGCAGCGTCACCTCTTCATAAACCCCTACTCTGTCACCCACTAACAGCCCGGAGACATCAGGGATGGAGGCACCCTCCTGGTGACTGGCCACTCCCGCTTTCCCAAAGAGGGGAGAAGGAGAGAGGCCGGGCACATTTGGACTTTGGATATGAGTTTCCTCATACCTCCATGCCTGCCATGTTTTCAGTCAGAATGAAGTTGCCTTTTCATCTACCCCAGGACACTCTTCCAGAGAACAGGGAAGCTGCGGAGCACCACATGCTCACAGTGTGCCCCAGTGAGGTGTGTCAGGACCTCCCCTCTCCCTCATTCCCCTTGCTATGGAAAACTGTCACTTGAGCCCTTAGGAGAGGGTGCAGGGCATGTGAAACACAAGGTCCCGGCACAGGCCACCATCTTGTAAAGGTTTTATTTCTACTTCATCATTGTCTCATACAGACTCTGAGGCACCATCCTTTGATTCAGTGTGGTACCCTCCTGACTTTTTGTAGTGCTTTTCCTTAAACAAGAAAACTTTGAGTAAACACTGCATATTGCCAGTTCATCGTTAACAATAATTTAAAAATGCCATTGCTGTTGTATCTCAGTGCAGGAGGACAACGATAAAAATACAGTACGAGGGATTCACAACGTATTACGGTGGGACAGGTGACTCACACTTAGGCGATGGCGAGACCACAGCAGCAGTATGTACAGGCACCCCAGCGCTTCGAACCCAAAGACGTGCAAGTCGAGTAGAGTACGTGGATTATACAGCAAATTTGGTAAGCCCAGCTGAGGACTCTGTACCTTTTCAAGAATGCGGACGTGTATCCCCTCACATAGAGAGGATGTCGGTCTTGTCGACTGGCTTCATGGCTTTTTCACTACAAAAAGTTCACTGAATCAGACAGTCTGAAGCATTTCAAAAATTCTTAAAAACCCAAGACACTGACAAAATAAAATTAACTTAACACACCCCAATTCAACGTGGAAATTAACCAAACCAAAGTGTAACAGTGCAAATTTAACAGAGAGGCAGCCAGTATCGAGAGCAAGGGTGTTCAGAATCTCTTAAAATGTACATCTTTAAAACTTTTATTGTTTAAATTTATTTATATCTTATCTAGCTTTTTTCTTGTTTAATATACTGTGTGTAAAAAAGATGGAGACAAAAATAGTTTTCTGAGCTATGAAAAAAATTAAGTTATTACAGGCACGTTTACGGTTTCGTTCTGGAAACATCTCAGGTTCACAGGTTGGACATTCAGCAGCTGTGTGTTTTTTTAAAAACATTCTTTGACCTTGGGAAAGCTAGATCTCTCCTTGTGGGCGGAGCTTGGTTGATGACGACAGTGTGGTTATGCAAATTACAGGGAATTATTCCCTGATAATCCATGCAAACTTTGCACTCGTCACAGGTGTGTCTTCTCCCCTGGTGGCTCCTCGTCGCCGAGCTCCTCCAATGAGGCTGGGTCTCCGGGTGACTGAGCCGGTGAGGCAGTGGGGGAATGTGAGGCCCAACGGGACGGAGGGCGACGGTTTGCTGGTCTCTCGGGCCTGGAGAAGCAGGGTTCTAGGGATGGAGCTAGTGCGGAACAAGGTAGTTCCTTCAAAGCCGAGAAAGAGAAAGACAGGATTACTCACACTGATAGGTCCCCTGGATTGGGGTGGTGGGGGGGCGTGGGGTGTGACTCTCCTCAAACACACTTCTCAACAGACTCAAGTTCAATGCAATGGGTCAGGGGCAACTTCAGAACGTTAATTCATATTTTGCTCCAGGAGAATAACTTAAAGTGTTAAGTGAAAAATTCAGCACAGATGATCAGTGACATAGTAATGAGAAGATAGCAACGTATGATCAAAACATGGCAATGCAATGAGATGGGTTTTTACATGGCGTCTTCCAGATTGGGCTGGAGCCTATGGAGGTGGGGAGAGCCACCCGTCACCTGGTCACATCCTAACCCAGTTGATCCCATCCTTTTGGTCTTCCTGAATGATCTACTAGCCACAGTGACCTGGCCCTAACAGGCCAGCCTCCCTACGCTTTGGTCTGTTGGGAGGCCCACGAAGAGACCCATGATTTATCCAGCTGCATTAGCAACAACACTCACCTTAAAACGAACTCTGCTACTGCTTATTCTAAGTTGACTGGCAGTGGGTTAAACAAACTCCCACGGCATGGAAAAAAAAAATGCTGCAGGCAGAAATTTTAACTTCGTTCTGATTTTCTTTAATGATTCTTCCTTACTGCAGCATTTTAAAAAGGGGAAATCAGAGTGTGCTTGCGCTTGTCACAGGGATCCTACGCCCTCGAACAGATCGTACACAACACACTCAACCAGAGGGCCAATGAACTGTCGGACTTCTCAGGGGCCTGCGCTCCTTTCCTGGTGTTAATGAGTGTAGAGCTACTTAGTCTGCAGGACAGGAAGCAAGGATGCCCACACTTGGGAGCATGCCGGTGCCCAGAAGAGAGTGGTGGGGGTGTGAGGAAACGGTGGGTTCCCTGGTGGGGGGGGGGCAGAACCCGCCCCCGCCCCAAGTGACACTCAAACGAGAAAAAGCTGAGATGGTAAGCCACTGTGATGAAGAACGACAGAGAACACAGGATGCTCAGAGCCTGTCAGAAGGGCGGCGGAAGACCGACAGAGATGGGACAAGCAAGCGCAGAGGCCAGGATGAGGACGGTTTGGTCTGCGGAGCAGGGAGTGACAGCAGAGAAGAGACAGTGAGCTATGTCGATGAGCAATGGGAGGAGGTGGGAGGGCGGAAGGCGGAGCACGGCGTGGTCCTTCTGGAAGAGTGATGGAGTGAGGTGGTTCCCGCCTCCCCCGTGGGCCCAGTGGAAAATGGCTTTAACACTGGAGACGACTCTTAAACATCTCCTGCCTCTTTGTGACTCTGCGTCCTAGCAGAGGATGGGGAAGCCTGGATTAGCAAAGCACTCCGCTGATGGGAACCATGACAACCAGGAAGACCTCGCCCACGAAGCCCAGCCTGAAATAGCTGAGATGCAAATTGAGGGGGTTCAAAGTGGGGGAGCTGTCCTCCCCTCACCTCAGCCCGCGGGTGCACATGCGCCGGGGTTGCGTGGCTTGGGAAACCTGCCACGGCTTTGTCTTTTTCTGTCTCTGCTCCTGGTATTAAGATTTGCATGTTGTGTTCTGTTTGTATTTTGTGTGTGTTGTGTAGTGTACGTGTGGGATCGTGTTGGGTATGAGGGCTGCGTTGTATGTGCCGTGTCTGAGGGCATGTGGCGTGTGTGCACTTTGTGTCATCTTGTGTGTGTCGTGGGCTGTATGTGCTGTGTAGGAGTGTGTGATGTGTGTTACATGTGTGGCAGGTATGTTGAAAATGGGGATGGCTGCTACCATAGGTTTTTTTCCCCTGACTCCACAACAGCCCTTTTCTACCTGGCTGATGCTGGACCAGAATGGGCTTTTTGATTAGACCGTGTGAACCCCTAATAGGAAGAAGTGGGGGACCATGGGTTTAAGCATGAACTTTCTCTTTAGTAGTATACCAGTATATACAAGCAAATGATCTTGTCCTTCCCTGAGAGGCTACTGCAACGGGCTGTGTGGCCATTTTATCTTGGGAGCACCTCCTTCATCATTGAGAGCCAAGTGCATTTTTGTATTTAGCATTCCGAGTTAAGACCTGTGGGTGAGGTGGGTGGGTGACCAATTCTTGATCAAAGGTTAAGTTGGGATTTTTTTCCCATGCCTCCATTCAGGCTCAGATGACAATCATGAGGCTATTTTTTTGGACCAAGGGATGGCTTTGTTGTTGATTCATCCAACAAATATTTAGTGAGCGCTTACTAGGTCACCTATGGTGATCATCTGGAAGGACAAGATACATTTGGATTTATTCCTTCTGGTGCAGTTGTTGAAAGAGAGAAAAGCCTCATCGCATTATGGTCACAGCTCATTATAGCATCTGGTGGCGTGTATGTGCCTTAGAACACCAGCGAGCAGGTACAGGCTGACTGGGAAAACGCTGGGCTCACAGACCCCCCATAGGCCAGGCCTCTGTGCCCGACACAGTCCCCTCTCCGGCCAATATCCCTTTGCCCTCTGGAAAGCAGAGAGCAGAAACGTTAGCAGGATTTCTTCACAGTGAGCACTTGCTACTCCAGGGAGCAACTGGGGATGTCTACGCCTGCCGACTGGCTCCTGAAGATGGACTCCAGGCCAGGGCAGGCTGGCAGCGGGCTCTCCGGACAGGGCAGATCCACCTGGCATGATTCGGCCTCATTTCTGAGTGTCAGATACCAACCCCAAATTACACAGAGGACCTTTCCAGACGGTGTGCAAAGAAGGTAGAAAGCACTTACGGCGTGAGGCAGGCAGGGCTAGAGTCCCCAGGGGGCAGTTAGTAAGACAGTTTGGTTCTGGACAGAACAGACAGAGAAAGAAAAGAAAAGCAAGTAGGTTGGAAAGTAGTTTTTAAAAAAGAAGAACAGTAAAGGTTTAAAGTCAATAAGTCTGGTGGCAGCTCCAGGGACAGCTATCAGGAGAGACGTGAGGCCTGCAGAAGTGGGCAGGTGCACGCGCAGGTACACAGGCCTCTCTCTGCCGGGGTCCCGGTGGTCCAGCGCACAGAGGGACCCTCACGACAGAACAGCAACAGACCTCTCCCTCCCGCTTTCTGTTCCTCCCTGATTCGCCCTGTGGCGTTTCACGTTTCAGAAACCCTTTGGCGCGCATAGGGATAGAAGCCACATGACTGCTGTATTTGAAACAGAGGATTAAATGGTCTGTTTTAGTTGCAACGATCACGTGGCCACTGCTCTCACTGAGAAGTTCCCTTCACACTGTGCACTAGACACGGGAAGAAAGAATAGCACTCCATTTCCAGATTGTTCTCTTCTTTCACACCACAACTCTCCTCTTAGCTTCTCTGCAGGGTAGAGCTGGTACTATAGCTTCAAGAGAAAAAGAGGATAAATAGAACCATGGGGGCCGGGGGAGGGAGAAAAGACAAGGGAGATTTCCCGTTGTGCCCCACCCCCGCCAGGGAGGTCCCCTGATCGGGCATCCGAGGGTGTGGACAGGGAAAGGCCCACAGCCGGGCGCTTGGGGCAGGCTGGATAATCAGCATTAGTCCTGGTGATTCCGGAATGAAAACCCAGAACTACTTACTCCATAATTTATGGAGTGGTGGGAAAGTTTCCAATGGGCCTAATACAGGAAGTCAGTTTAGACAAGGAGGAACTCCAGTGGAATCAAGAGTCAGCAAAATTCCAACAGAAAAGGAAAAGAGAGCCCACAACATCTAATCTCTGCCACTGGGCGCTCTGCGCAGGTTCTGAATCTCCGAGCTTGGCCAATCATCTCTTTGGTAGCAAGCACACCCAGTGAGAAGAAAATCTATAGCAGACATTCCACAGAGGCCCTGACTGGTAGGCGGACAGGCCTAGTTCAGTCCTGATAAAACCGGTTTCATGCCTCGTGGTTGTGATTTACATGAAGCGGTTGTCTTTCTACTATCACAGATTGCCTGGAGCGGTCACTGTAACTCAGAACCCTTTTGGGTTCCTAAACATTAATTTCTCTTTAGTTTCTAATATTAATGGAATTAACTGCAGACACAACCAGGTAATGTTTTGGGTTGGAGCCCTCATTTCACCAGATGCTTCCAGAGCCTTAAGAAGGTTAGGGCATCCACCTAAATAAGCCCTTTGTAGCAGGAAACTCACTGACCTCAGGCCCCTGGAGGGATGGGGTAACAGAAGTCCACACAAGACACCATTTGTCACCTGAGAACACTCAACCATGGTATTCGTTCTTCTCAGCGTACTAAGCAGCTTTATCACAAAGACACCTATTCCAAACGTGGCCAATATACTATCATTATGTTGAAAGAAATGGCCACTGCCATTTCTGTAGGGCACTGGCAATGCCACATGGTTTAAACTCTACATTTTGAGTTGACTGTTCCTGGGTGGGTTTCACTGGGAGCCACCGATTCCGCACCACCCCCCCACCCTGCCCTGCACCAGGAAAATGTGGAAACTCGCCTGCCTCGTCTCCCAACAAGGCTGCCTGGGCCATGGCAGGAGAGCAGGGCCACAGCCTAGGGAGTATGTCTCTCTTCTCTGACCCTCGCCATATGCAGGAGCTACCTGGAGAATGGTGACAGGTATCTGGACTCCACGGGGCTGGAGTCTGTCCATCTGGGCTAGTGGTGAGCCGGCCTCACCCTCCAGTCTGCACACGGGATCCCCGACCCAACAGTGTCTGATGGAGGCGGGGACTGTGCGCCGCCCTACCGCACCAGGCCCCTACGCGTCTGGTCCCAGCATAACCGTCAGACTTTGTTTTGTTTCACTCACTCTTGAAGTGGAAATGCGGACTGTTCTTAAAGTGGTGTGGTGTGGACATATTGCGTGTGGAAACACGTGAGATCAAAATTCAAGGCCGGCCCATTGGTGAATAATGTTAAGGGGAATGTAATAATAATTGCATAATAATCACAGGTGCTGGCATGGGTGGTCATATACAGTGTGATGGTCATACGAGAGACGTAAGGGGGATAACAGTAATCATCACATTGTAGGAAGGCAGGATTTTTGATCTTATCCATCTGCCTCACCCAGTTTTATGGCCAGGGAGACAGAGGGCTGCTACTCTGTACTGAAGCCAGCACTGGAGTCCAGACCTTTTGGGACGTTCCACGTTATCAGCCTCTCTGGTACACCTCTTGTGTTGTCCCAGATAAAGATGTGGAGCACTCAGATAGCCCTGATGTGACTCCAACACACCTCTCACACACGCACATTTCTAGGACACAAGTTCACACAGAAAGAGGACAAATTATAACCCCAAGTGAAAGGCCCAGATAGACAAGCATCAATCACCTAGACCAGAGAACCTGAGTCAAACCCTGAGCTACATCTTCAAGAAAAGATCACCAAGGACAAGAACATGAACTTTTCTTTAGGAGTAACCCAGGGCTTGTGTTTCTGCCTATCCAGTTCTCCCAGAACTTCTGCATCTTCTAGCTCACAAGAACCCATTACGGATAAGGATTCTTGAAATCAGATGACCTAACAAAACCCCAGGTTTACACATCTTTTCTGAGCATTTAAACAGAAGAGCTGGTGGGGTGAGGGTTGGAATACTCAGCCTTATTACCTCGATGGACCCTGGTTCAGCTTTGACTCTTTCTCCCGTGTGGTTGTCACTGTTAAGACTTGGGGGTGCGTGCCTCCTCTCCTCCTTTAAGGCATGCTCCAACAGCTTCTTGTTGAGGATCCGGGCTACGTTCTCAGCGAGTGTGTAACCAGGGGGAGCGGATAAGTCCTGCCTCAAGGGCGTGCCCTCTCCCCCTTCCTCCCTCCACGTCTCTGAGCCAGCCCCGATGGGGCTGGGGGACCGTCCTCGGGAACTGGGGCCTGTTTCCTGGCCTGGGCCCAGGTCTGGCCGAGGTTCTGCTGAGCGAGACCGACTCCCGGCCCGTGTCCCCTTCTGGAAGGAGTCCTGCACCACGGGGCTGTGGTCGATGATGTTGAAGAGGCTGGAGAGGCCATCGTTGATGGCGGTGTGCACGGGGCTCTCTCTTGTGGTGGTGGAGCGGGCCCAGGCTGACTCGCTGCACCCCTTTGGGGCTAGCCCCAGGGAGGTCCTGCTGTTTGGCGGCTCGGCTTTGGGGAGGGGCTTCCTTTGCAGCTTGGGAGACCCATACTTGGGGGAGCAGCATGTGCGTTCAAACTTGGCCTGCACCTTCTCGATGGCGGGGGCCACTTGCCTGCTCCTAAGGCCACGGGAAGGAGACGACGCGGGCGTGGCACCACCCCCTGCCTTTGGCGTGAGACACTTATGGGGGCTGCTGGTGATGGTGCTGCCACGTAGGGCTTCGGTCTGCAGGCCAATGTTGATGGTCTGCACGGTCTGTGTCCCTGTTGTCCGGGACCCATTGGTCTGGCAGGCCATGTCCTTGACAGGAGGCTTGGCGGGACCGGAGCATATGGCATTCCTAACGGAGAAGGCCACCTCCTTCATGTCATCACTCATGTTCTTGGACAGACTGTGTAGTGGGGAGGCGAACCCCAGGGGGGTGCAGAGGGGGCTTTCCAGGGGGCGCAGTCCTCCCTCCACATAGTCCCGGGGGTGTCTGGAGGGGGCACAAGGCCACCTGCTAAGCACGTGTTCTGAGGGACCCCCCTTTGCGTCTCCAGCGCCCCCCCTGGCTCTGCTCGTGGGAAACGGGCACTCGGGCTCCGACCGGCCCTTGCCCTCACCCCCGGCCACCACGATGCTGTCCATCCTGCGGACGGCGGGCGGGCTGTGCAGCACCCGCACCCCCGCCTGCTCGGCGCACACGTGGCTCCGCAGGGGCTGCTTCTGGCAGTGCTCTGGGCTGGTCATGGTGTCCGTGGTCATGGTGACACTCGTGGTGAGGTACCAGGAGGAGTCGGGGAAAGGCTCCGCGCTGGCCTCATTCCCTGCCCGCCCCCCCTCGGTCCTGTCTGCCCATGGCTCCGGGGGCCTCTCCTCCCAGCTCTTGCTGTTGAACTCCTCGATGTACTTCAGGTCGTCCGGAGACAGGGGCGGGGTGACGTCCTCTTTGCTGTTGGCAGCCGGCAGGCCCTTCTCCGGCAGGAAGGGAGAGACGTCCATCAGACGCTGGAACTCAGACATGGAGGACACAGACACAGCCCTGGGGAAAGTGGGAGAGAAGAGGGTGTCAGCTGCCCGCCAGCCGAGAAGCGTGCTCACCCCCGCCCCTGACCCCGCAGCTCGTGGGTCCCGCCCCCGCGCGGCCGAATGTGCGTCAGTCTCCATCCGCCTCCACTACCCGCACATCTTCCAGCCGCTCGATGTTCTCTGCTCCTGAGCCGCCCCCGTGCGTGTTCAACAGACTCTTCATGGCTCTGGAATTGTTCCGGGAGCCTTGTAGGAGTCAGAGTTTCATACAGGCGGCCCTCAACTACCATGGAACGAGCAGGAGGCTGGGGTCTGGGGGATGGTCAGAGCTAAGCTCCAAACCCACTTTGGAAGGCTTTCATTTTGGCCTGTGGTTGCTCCAAAGCAAGAAGGACACCTGGCTGACGAGTGCCTTCAATCCCTAACCCAAAGGAGTTTCCAAATCCCCGGCACCGAGGCAGGTGCTCGAGCTACTGACGGAAATACTGCTCCGTCCTGATCCAAAACTGGCAAATGGTGTGCGCCAAAGGGGTCGATATCACAACATCACAGGTATAATCTGACATCCTGTTCATCCGCCAGCCTCATCCTCTGCTGGATGAACTTCTGGTGAAATACCATTGACCCCTGAACATCACGGGGGTTAGCTGGTCCCATCCCCATGTAAGTGAAAATCACGTACAATTTCTGACTCCCCCCACACTTAACTACTCATAGCCTACTGTTGAGCAGAAGCTTTATTCTTAAGATAAGCAGCTTATATAACACATACTTTGGGGTATGTATTAAATACTGTATTCTTGTAATAAAATAAGCTAATGAAAGAAAATGTTATTAAGAGAACCACAAGGAAGAGAAAATACATTTACAGCACTGTACTATATTTACTGGGAAAAAAATCCACATCTAGGTGGACCCGTGTAGTTCAATCCGTGTTGTTCAGGGGTCAACTGTACTAAGGGTGATCCCCAGAGGCCAAAGGGAAGATGTGGAGCAAAGGAGGGAAGTGGAAGGTGTGACAGGTGGGCACGTGATTTCCAAATACGACTTCCTACAGAAACTCCATCCTGCCCTGCTGAAATTCACCACCAGGGCTCAGGTCTCCCCTCCCCCCACCTGCTCCCTCCTGTACAGCCCAGCCTGTGCTGTGTTCTTGCTCCTCCTGGATCCTTGGACGAGAGGAAGATGCCTGCAAACACTCAAACACATGGGAGGGTGAAGAGGTCTGAGCTGAAGGGACATCCAGGGTCGGGGGAGTGCTGCCCGATGGGCGTGGTTTTGGATGTAGATTCATGGATAATTAGTGCTTTCGTTCCACGTATTTCTAGTTGGTATGAATTTCCCTACTGCCTCCTATAGGCCAGGGCAGGCACCATATGAGGTGTTGGGGATTCCAAAATGCTAAGACAGGAGGTTGCTGGAGCGCTTAGGCACCTTGTCAACCCGCTGGACCTTCTGGCCAGAAATGGCTCCTGTCGGCGTGCAGGCAGGGGCATATGCAGACTCACTCTCTCTGCAACGAGACCACTTTCTCATAGGACAACATATTCCTATCTGCACACCCCAAACAGAAGTTTAAATATTTAGGGTTTCAGACCAGCACAACTGGGTCCCAGAAGGAGCGTGCATGGGCCAGTCTACTGCAGAAACCATTAATGATGGTGAGGCTAGAACTGGGGTCTGTGTACCACATGGACTGGATCACAGAACCGGCAAAGACCTGGGTACCTTTGCCCTCACCCTGGGTTGCCACCCTGGGGTAAAAAGACAGAAGGCTACAAATGATACCCATAGGCTTTCTATCTTGTTATTTCTCACTAGAGGCAAAAGTTAGTGATTTTTTGTTGTTGTTAGAAATAATCTACAAATTTTCCCATGGGCCCATGAAGAACAGCTAGCTGGCTACAACTAGCACTGAAAAGAAAAAGAAATAGGAGGGATGGGTCAGTTTATCATAGATATGAAGCCTTCCAGTAAGTGTGATTTTTCTCTTCTTGCCTCTAACCAAGTCAGGGAGTTGCTGAATTAATAATGAGCTTCAGATGCCTCGGTGGCGTGGTGGGTTAAGCAGCTGCCTTTGGCTCAGGTCATGATCTCAGGGTCCTGGGATCGAGCCTGGCATCAGGCTCCCTGCTCAGCGGGGAGTCTGCTTTTCCCTTGCACTCTGCTGCTCGCCCTGCTTGTGCTCTCTCTGTTAAAGAAATAAAATCTTAAAAAAAAAAAAAAAAAGATAAGCTTCAGAACGTTGTTCACTGGGGACTGGAAATGCCCCGTAGGTACTGAAACCCCAATCCTTTCCACATTTCTTGAACATGGCTTGTCTGAGCCCCGTTTCTGCCCACAGAGGAACTAGCCTCAGAGTTAAGCCAGTGCACCGGTCTGGGGCCTTTTTGCTCCCAGGTGTTGGATGGATCTCATGGAACAGAGGTGACGTGGGCAGAGAAAGGGAACACATCAGCCTTAGCAGCGGCCAAAACAAAACAGATACAAAACCAGGACACGCTAGAAATGTGCCAGTGCATAAAAGCGCACAGAAGAAAGTATTTGGGGGGGAAGACAGGAAACTGCTAGAACCAAGAGGGAGAAGGGCATAGTGAGGAAAACACGTGTACTTTCTTGCCTTAGACATTTTGATACGTACTTTTATTTTTTTTTTTTTAAGATTTTGTTCATTTATTTGAGAGACAAAACACAAGTGGGCAGAGGGACAGAGGGAGAGGGAGAAAGAGACTTCCCGCTGAGAGGGAGCCCAGCACTGACCTGAGCCAAAGGCAGACCCTTAACCAACCGAGTCACCCAGGGACCCCTAAAATGTAAGTTTTAATATTTCTGATATTGCGTTATTTAAGTTTTAATTTAGGATTAATTTTCTAAGTATGGATCACTTTTGAAATTAATAGCAGCAATAAGATAAAAAATAGGGGGCACCTGGCTGTCTTAGTCAGTAGAGTGTATGACTCTTGATCTTGGGGTTGTGAGTTCGAGCCCCACATTGGGTGTAGAGATTAAAAAAATAAACTTTTTAAAAAAGATAAAAAATAAGAGCTACTAAGTGAAGAGTTCTGTGAAGATAGCTAAATTTTGTTGACCACTTACTCTGTGTCAGGCATTGCTCTGTTTTATGTGGAGTAACACATTTAAGCTGTGAAGAAATGGAAACACCTTTTGTTTACAGATGAGGAAACCGAGGCACAGGGTGGTTACCAAACTCATGGCTGGCGAGAGCAGATGTGCATTTGAAACCAGGCTCTGGCTCTTGAATGCGGCCCTGGACTGTCCGAGAATGACCAGACAAGACAATGTCTGAAGGACAGAAATACACCATAGGTGTTTTGGATGGCTTGGGATGAATCCAATACCGGGCAAAATGGGAAGGAGACAGTAATTCATGGACCCGAAGTTCACAGGAAAACCAGGAGTGAGGAGATCTGGAAACAGCGAACTGCCCTGAGGAGAAGTTTCCTGTGGTGGAAATAGCATGTGTTCGTCTATAAAGAAAAAGCATGTGAGTGGGGATGGCGGGAGTTGTGTACAGGAAGTCTTTCCTCTCAGTTGTGTTTTCTTTTTTTTTTTTTTTAAAGATTTTATTTATTTATTTGTCAGAGAGAGAGCGAGCGAGAGCGAGCATAGGCAGACAGAGTGGAAGGCAGAGTCAGAGGGAGAAGCAGGCTCCCTGCGGAGCAAGGAGCCCGATGTGGGACTCTATCCCAGGATGCTGGGATCATGACCTGAGCGGAAGGCAGCTGCTTAACCAACTGAGCCACCCAGGCGTCCCTCAGTTGTGTTTTCAATGTTTAAATATAAACAAATTTGCTTAGATATGTCTTTTCAGATATATCCTATCATACAAATGACCTAAAATGGATGATAATGAACATTGCCAACATCACTCACTTTGTATTTACTTTAAGGTTTACGGACAGGAAATATGTTAATAAACTCTCCTGGTAGAACTTTAAATGCACAGTATATAAAATGTCTCCGAGCACACTGGAAAGAGGGATTCTTTCCAGACTAAATGAGAAGGGAGGGGTTTCTGTGGACTGTTCAGAGACCACTAGACACAACATTCCTTTATATACACGATACACAATTGTAACTGTTCTCACCATGACACTAACACCCACAAGAGTACAGCGTCTCCCTGGCCTTTCTATGGCAAATAATCAATAATAATAAAACAACTATGTACTCAGAAGTCTTACTTTAAGTCATTCTCAAGAAGGTGGTTACCACAGGTTCTGGTGGCAAGATAGAATTTTAAGACTGAGAGGTTTTAATTTCAGTAGCTGACTATTGTTTTCATCAGTCTTACTTACCTTTGAAGATTTCCTTTGTGATTTTCTTCTTCCTACAAAGAAGAAGGTAGATCATCTGAATCAGTTAATATGGTTGCCAGGCCCTTTCAACGTGCTAAGTAATCTGTTTTGCGCTTTGGCCACAGGAAAACCCCATTTAAAATGTACACCGAGGCCAAGTTTTGGTCAGGAATGCTCCTGCCCCTCAGCCCTTTGAAGTATAATAATAAAACCAGAACCCACAGTGTGATGAGGGGTTGGAGCTCTGGCAGTCCAGGGAGGTGCCCATGTGAGTGAGAAAAATTGGCTATATACTTTGTCATGAAGAAAGTGCTTTCCTGGGTTTCTGCAAAGGAAGCTACCTGTGTAAACTTCAAAGCTGGCTTTTGTCATGACCTGAATACATCTGAATGTGTGTGTGCGTGTGAGAGAGAGAGAGAGGAGGTGGGAGAAGGGAAGATGTGCACTCCCCCCCAGCCCCCCGCCCCGGAGAGAGGAAGGTGGCAGCTATGTCCCTCAATCTAAGCCTCAGTGTAGAAGGTGATGCAGCAGCCTCTGGCTTGAGCACTTCTGTTGCAAGCTTTGCCATGTGGAATCAGAGGCAAGCTTACAAGAACGTCTGCTCTGTGGCAGCTCAGTATGGGGCCCGGTCACTGTGGACTCCCAACCCGGGTTTGCTTCCTCTCTGCTGTGCAGCTGCACCATGGGAATTGCCAGCAGACCAAACAGGATGGCATCCTAGTGATGGCACCTGGCCCATACTGCCAAGAAGGTATTTGACCTCACAGACACCAGACCGAAGTCTAACTGGCCCCCATTTCAACACTACTTGACACCAACTCTTCGAAGTCTGCCTTTGGACAGGTTAAGTGACAGGTACAGCAGCTGTTAAACTGACTCACAGGTAATGATTCCTAAAATCCAACCCGGTTTTAAAACCCAGTTGCAGAAGGGCACCTGGGTGGCTCAGTCGGTTAAGTGTCTGCCTTTGGTTCGGGTCGTGATCCTGGCATCCCAGGATAGAGCCCCACGTCGGGCTCCTGGCTCAGCAGGGAGCCTGCTTCTCCCTCTCCCTTCACTGTGCGCTCTCTTGAATAAATAAATAAAATCTTAAAAAAAAAAACAACAACAACAAATAACAAAAAACAAAAACCCAGTTGTAGAAAGGGCATAACCACAAAAACCTGACATTGAGCTGTGGAAATCTGAGCCCAGAGTTGAGCTTACTGCATTGTTGATCTAATTTACGCACAGCTTCTAAGTGCTGGATTTCCCCCACTTTGCAGAGAATAAGAATTTATAGCATGTCATTGTTTAGTAACACTTAGCATTTCCCAATGTGAGGTACCTTCTTTGGAACAGATTTTTTTCTGTTACCAGTAAGTGTTAAGAATCAGAAGGCTGCGGTGATTTAAAGAGAGGTTGCAGACCTATACTTCCCAGAATGAAAGATCTCTGTGTGTTTTCCTGGACCTGCTCATGGGTGAGACCAGTGTCTCCAAACCCCAGACATGTTTGGAAAGTGAAAGTGAATGCAGCTCGCCCTAGGAATTTGGGGTCGGGACCACCAAGCAAAGATCTTGGCACTCTGAGGGTTTCCTGCCTACTCAACCCAGAGGCTGCAATTTGCAAAACCCGAGCCTGCTGGCCAGATGGCCAGCTCTCCTGACAACCCCTTGGTCCTGCAGCAGTTAACTGGACCCCAAATTCCAGGCCGACCTGGGGAAGGCAGTTCCTGAAGTCCCGCTGGGGCCCTCGGGCTGGAGGCTCCTCTGGCTCGTCATCCAGAGACAAGGCGTCCAAGTAGAGGTTTTCCCGTGCTGAACATCTGTCCGATTCCTTCAGCTTGGACAGTGGCCGGTCTTCAAACGGGGCGGAATCGGTGTCTGCGCAGGGCCACACCCCCAAGGGACGGGGCATTCGGGGGCTTCCCGGGTGAGCAAAGGGGTGCATGTTGCCTTCCTTTTGATCACAGAGGAAACTGCCACTTCTCCGGGGACTGTTTTCTTTCTGCAGCTTGAGGGTTTTAAAAATGAAAACAATGAGCCTCACTTTTCTGTCTATTGGTCTCCCTAGACCACTGCTTCTTCACAGTTTGGAACTACGTTTGGGTCCATCAGAAAGACTGTAAATAGTCAATGCTCTTAAAGTTTTGACCTTAATTTCAAAAGTAACACAACATTACAGATGCTTTTATTTAAAAAAAAAAAAATCACAATTTTATCCAGCCTGGAAAATGCATTAACCATACACATGAACCTATTTCCCATGAAGCTGTATCATTTCATATATATATATATATATATATATATATATATATATATTATACACACACATATATATCACACACATATATATATCATATGCACATATATATCATATACAATACAACTTCATGAGAAATTATACATTTATTTTTAAAAAACTGACATTGTTACATGACATATTTAGAACTCTTTTTTATACCTTTAGAACTTAAGGCACACTCACTGGGAAACCATCAGTGATAGCAAACTTCTGAGGGGAAATTTGATTGTCCTAACTAGCAGGGTATCCTCATTTTAACGCTATTATTCCCAAATCATTTGGAAGGGGTCCCATCCATAACCCAAGTGATGAACTGGGTTGTAACCACTGGGTGTCAAAAACAACTTCTAACTTTGCTCGAGGGGATTACAATTTAGCTATCAAGTTAAGGAAAGATCTGGACTGACTGAAAAAGGAAAAGCCACATCCTATAGAACGTAGTTGTTTGCCTGACTTGGGAAAGGGAGGAAGCAATAGTGGGGAACATACAGGCACCCCTCAAGTGAGGAAGGCCTGAGTTGGAGCCACTGTTCTGTGGCTGGCTGGCAGAAGAGATGTCCCCAGAGATCCCCAGCTCAGTGTCCTCATCTGTAAAGTGGGGACCTCACAGCTGTGAGGGGAGGAGCGCAGGGGCCACCGGCAAGGCAAGCTCAGCAGGGCTCACTCTTCGTCCATGAGACCAGCACTGACCTCCCTGGGGTCTGGGTACGCGGACACGCCTTGTTGATTTATGGCACTAAAAGGAACCATGTGGAGCAACTCAGGAAAGGAGCCAATGTGAAATCACTGGGAAAGGCAGGGAAATGGCGAACTGGGCGGATGCTGCCTCCCTGGAGAAGCCGTAATGGACTACTTCTCCCCAGACTCTCCAGAGCTTTCCTCACCGCCTTCCTTTCGAACCATGCACACAAAGGGCTGAGGAGACCCCCACCCAGGTATCTCCACGATGGTCTTTACTGGGTGACACGTCACACACCCCACCATGGCAGAAGCTCTCCTGGCTAAGAAAGTTACCTGAAGGGCGGAAGTGACATCTGGATTTTTCAAAGAAGAGAGATGATGGGTCCTCAAGGGCTGACATGGCGCCAGGAAGTTCTAGAACTCCCCCAGAAGGATTAATTTATTTTTTAACTGAGACTCTTTCACAAATTACACCTCTGTGTCCCAACTGAGGCCTTCATCCAGGAGCTGGAGGTAAGTATGGCCTGTTCATCATCAGGAACCAAGCCATGTGAAATAATCTCCATTATTAAAAGGACTTTTACTCAATTTAAGTAATTTCTGATATGGTGTGTTATCTTCATTTTCTGAGAAAGATGGAAATTCAAGCAGCCAGAGCTTCAGTGTTAGAGTCTGAGGTGGGGTCAGAGTTCAGTTAGGGAACAAGCCAGTCACTCTGGGTTTCAGCAGCACGGCCCCTCTCATCTCTTCCCATCCCCCCCACCCCAAGGCACAGTTTTTCCCAATTCTCTTAAAGATACTAAATGTTTTCTTTACAACACCAACAAACAAAAAACGACAACAAAAAGGGAACGCTTTTTATTATGTTCATCTAATGCATGTCAACGCAATTTCGTTCTAACACATGATCATCTCAAAGCTATTCTGGGCAAGGAATTAAAACGCAAGAATCACACTTGGAGCTGTAAATGTGCACCGAGGGTGTGTGTGAAGAGGAGGAAAGAATGACTAAGGAGGAGGCTTTGAACGAGCACATTCTAACTCAGCACAGGGGGAATTCAAAAATAAACACAGGCGGCCAGAAGCAATGCTCACTAAAGCTGATCAGTATTAGGTTTCCTAAAAATGAACTGGAATGGGTTTAGCTGGAGGGTATCTGCTGCTAAGATGCCTCTGGGATGTTGTAATAGAATAATGGGTCCTTAAAAGGATAGGGTTTCCTAGGACAGTCATTTCAAACCAGCCACCGGCGCCCACTGTACTTCGAATCCTGCACTAGAACAACTTTTAATGCAAATAGAAAACTGAAAAGACTTGCATTTCAAATAATACAGGAAACAATAAGCCCTCCACAGTGTCACCTTACCTGAGCTGGTCCAAAAAAAAAAGGTCGCTTTGTGAATGGGTTTTAAAAGAAAGGCCTTTCAGGCTACAGAGGTAGTTGATTTAAGAAAGTTTCTGGAAGGAGACCAGAATGACGCATGGTTTTCCCTGTAGGTCTTTAGTACAGTGGCGAGTCCTATATCATCTGCATGTTAACTGGGATCTTAATTCTAAGGAGAAATGTAGTGTGACTCCACAAAAGTTAACTATCGCCCAATCAAATCTGGACTGTGACAAGGGTTGCTGATAAGATAGATGACACGTGTTATGTGACCTTAATTGCATCCCCACAGTCATCTGTCATATGAAATGCCTCATGCAACGCAGAAATTATGTAGGAATTTAATGACACCGGACAAGTATGAAGCATGTGTTCTGAAAGTGGAAAATGGATTTAGTGTTACTTCCTTCACCAACTATATTAGGTTATCACAGTCAAGGTTACGTGGCTCACCAAGTAGTCAAATATCAAGAGCATATATTATGAAGAATGTTCACCTGTATTTCTTATTTATCTATGGAATGTGGAGTTAAAAATTAAATGAATGATAAACGAAATCTACACCACACACACACACACACTCTTTGGTCGATTTCTTCTTTCCAGAGAATGACTATAACTGATTCATTTAATTTTTGGGATTGGGCACCAAGATTTATAAAATCTTTTTTTAAAATGCTGACTATTTGGGGGAAAAGGTTGGATTTATTTTTGAAAGCCACAACTGCATATCTGAAGCGTCATTCACTGGCAGCAAATCCTCTTCTAAAAACAGTGGTGAGATCATTGTGCAAAGCCTGTGGGATCTACCACACAGATTTCAGGAACAGATGAATGCCTGGAACCCACGTGTCTCGAATCCCTTATACTCAGAGACATTAACCTTGAGGACTCACATTCTGAGGCTATCGGCTCGGCAGAACCACAGTCATTCTGACTCGAAAGACAGATGTGAACCGGAATTGGGGTTCAGCTCACGCCCAATCTTACCCTTCAAGATACAGTCTTAAAATGGGGCCACTGCTCCTCCCCTGGTCATTAACTCCTCAAAAGTTGACTATCATCAGATGTCCTACTACTTTTTCCTTTCCAAGGAATTCCTCATTCCAAAAAGTAAAAACCCTAAAAGACTTGCTTAAATTATATCCAAGCTGTGACTTCCAAAAAGGAGCTATGATAAGACCACAGCTAACAGGCAAAGGGGACCCCAGAAGGGCTGTGGCAGGGATTGTGCTAGCGTTACTGTGCCATAGGAGGGATGAACACGGTGAGGGCTCCTGGAGGGGAGGCCAAGGGGGACCCTCCCTGATAACAAGGTGCCTGGCATTTCTGAGACACTGGTTAACCAAAGCTAGATGTGATAAATCAGTGACCTCTTTGTGAGAATACGTGCTATTTCTGCCCCTGCAATTTCCACCTAACCACTGATCTGTTCAGGAGAGCACAGGCACACGGGGGATTCAATACAGAAGATTCTTCTCAAATGATGCATTTCTAGGCCAAACAGGAAGTGGCCACCTTTCTTCTGCTAGACTTTGGGGAATTCTGAAATGAGCCACATCAAAGACCAATATGGTGACTCAGGTGGGTGAGTAATCAAATCTAGGAAGAAGGTCCACTCCATTCTATCTGCAGTGTGCCTCCTTCTCAACACTTTCTGAGCCAGAGAATCCTGGCTTTTTTTTTTTTTAGTCCATTCTCCTTCTCTCCCTCCCCGACAGTGTGCAAAAACTAACTTTGGCCATTGCACCGGCATAACACAGGTATCTCACACATTTTCAAAAGGCTCCCACATCAATGCAGGCAGTATGGGTATTTGTAAGAGAGTAATAAGGTTATTTTCCTGACCTCAGTTTCTTATTGATTAATTCATTTCCTTGAGGTCTCATAAATTTATAAGTGGGGCAGGCTGAAATAAAAAATAAAAATAAAAACAAAAACCATATATGCTATATAAAAATCCAGCCAGAGAAGAAGTTTAAAACTTCATCAGTTTAATATTTAATATTTAATCTGTGCATCACTCGGGCATGACTAGAAACTATGCAAACAATCCTGAGTCTGACGCAATGCAGAGAACGACTCTCTGGGAAGTAGAAAAACAACTCCTCAGGCTCCCCCTGAATTCGTCTGGGTGTTTGAATTGTTTGTTTAGCTGAAGACAATGAGCTACCAGCCCCATCCTCTGACTGTGGTCCTCCCTAATCACAGCTCAGCAATAATCACAGGTGCAACCAGCCTCATTTCCAACTTAACTTAATTCAGCGATTTCTTTCCTAATGGAGAACAACTCCATTCAAGTTGGAGCAGCCACTGTGACCACATCTTTAGTGATAAACTTAAAAGGTAGTTTGCTTTTTGGCAGGAATCACCTTAGAAGGCCTGAAATAACCTCATGTTTCAAGCGTAGTCTTTAAATTCCTTCAGAATATTACCCACCCCCACCACCCCTGACCAAAGACATACCACACATATACACACACACACAAAGAAATTACCTACAAATTTAGCAATAAAAAGATCTGTGTAATGCAAGGGCTGAGTGTGGGTCGCCAATGCTAGAAATTCTGTGATTTTTTTACCTCTTCCTCCAGACGCCCATGAAACATTAGCCTGATTTTTTTTTTTTCCCCCCTCTAAGGGCTCTGATTTCAGTTTAGTTATCTGTACTCTCTTTCCTGTTCACTGGTCCCTGGGTACTCCCTTTACCTGTTCTATTCTCCACAGGAGCTCCTTCTTCTGCTGCTCCCACTCCTGCCGGTCTCTGTCTAGACGGTCAAGAAGTTCCACCTTCTCCCGGTTCCAGTTCTTCTCGCTGTGATGAATCTGCCAGCGCAGGTCCATGACCAGGCCATGACTGTCAGCAAGGAGCTTCTGGTGTGTCTCCCTCTCCTTTCTGAATGCTCCTTTGCTGTCAGTAAAAGAGCCTGCTTCTCCCAAGTTCTTCTCAGTCTTCTCTTCCAGCTGTCAAGGAGAAAGGACTTAGACCTTAATCTCTGGAAAATCTTACATGAACAGGTGGGGAAAATCTTACCACATTTGCATATTATCCTCAGAAACATGTTTAAGTTAAGATTTGACCAATCCCATGGTGGTGGGGGGGAAACAATTCTCATTTTTAAAGCCCTAATTACGAACATTTGACATAGAGAGTCACACAAAACATAAGGCAGTGAGTCCACTTAGCTTCCTGTGGTCTGCCTCTCAGCTCCACGTCCTGCCTCAGTTACCACCATACCTTGCCTGTCCTTCTATAGAGCTCCCTGAGGGCAGGTCCATATCTGTCCCCAAGTCCTCAGCCCCCACATGGAAATGAGGGATGGGCCAGCAGTGGGACTGACCCGTCTATAATAAATATCCATTAAACATCCTTGAGATCAAGTACCAAAACAAACAAATATGTGAAAAAACTTCCATCTAGACATACCATATTCCAATTGCTAAAAACCAAACAGGAAACCTTAGAGGCAGACAGACACAGGACACATAGACACGAATCACAGCCCACCTCTCCTCTGAAACTATCCAAGTCAGAGGACAATGGAGTGGCATCCTTGAATGGCTGCAGGGGAAACTGACCGACTTCTATGGTCAGCAACAATATCTTTCAAAAATAAAGGGGAAAAGGGCTTTCTCAACAAATTTAAAAAAAAAATCACTGCCGGCAGACCTGCACTTCAAGAAATGATGGAAGTTTTCAGGCAGAAGGATTAGGATACTAAGAGACACTCTGATCTACACAAAAAATGAACAATGCAAATGACAAAAGAAATACAAATACAAGCTCATTTCCTTCTATTTTTAAATTTGCTTTAAAGTATTACTGAATGTCTAAAGCAAAACCAGTTGCAGTGTATTGTTTGTTTATAGAAGTAAGGTATGACAACAAGAGCAGAGGACAGGAGGAGGGAGTTGGGAACACACTGTTGCTACAGAACATGATCGATTTTAGTGAAAGATCCGTGAACGTAAGGATGCATCTTTTTCTATTCTAGTTCAGCAGACTGCAGGATTTTTACCTACGGACCATGTTACTCCATTCAATTCTAATGGGTTCTAATCCATTCTTTTCCTTGAAGCCAGAAAAATGTTTTAAAAATGTAAACCAAAATGCTTTACTTCCATGATAAAATCAGGATTAATGTTTCAATCTTTGGCACATTCTTTTTCCTCATACCTGACTAGGTGCAGGTCCTCAAAGATACTCCTTTTTTCATGATGTTTTTTTCCTCTGAAACATCCTTTCTCTCCTTTTCCAGGTACTCACTCATATTCATCTTCTGAGACTCATTCTAAGCAGGACTTTCACAAACAATCCCTCCCTGAACCCTCAGGTTGAGGTGCATGGCCAACATACCCCCTACTTCCTGACAGCACTGTGTATAGGCCTGGTGGGGCACTGATCACACTATTATAAATTACAGCCCTGGTCTGGGTCTCCCACTGCACTGAGAACCCCTTTAAGAAAGGTCTTCTCCGTTGCTGGATCCTTGGCATCTAGGCCAAGGTCTGACTTGGGAGTGAACTGATAGAATCGCCAATTCGGCCAGGGACACAACATGACCTCCATGGAGATAAAATACTTAACTTTTGGTAGAATTTTCCTGTTTTGCTTTTAAGTAGAAGAAGAGTAAAGATGGGAGTATTACAAAGAAACTAGCTTTAGCCCACATTCATTGTTTCTTGGTCTGCAGTGGTTTCAGAAACTTCTTAAAATGATCTGGGCAGAAGATGAATCTTTACCTATTACCACCTGGCTTCTAAGTTGGAAGTCCTAATTTTATTTCATGGTGTCTAGTGATTCTCCCTGAGGCTTTATGTGTAGCATGCATGTGGGTGGCCACCAGGTTTCTCTAAAACAAAGATGAAATATTTTGAAATTGGCTCACATCAAAGATTAGGCCTCCTTTCTTTAGCTACATTTACATCTGCGAAAATATTTAGCTTTCTCCCCCATAAACATATTTTAAAATAGGTTTCAGCTCACCAGAGAGCATCTTACTCATTTTGTCTCCACTCCTGACTCTTCAGGCTGTGCACTAAGATAAACAGAGCCTCTAGTAAGACACCAGGAAGGAGACAGGATTTGTAACTGGGTCAGCGGCTCCAGCAGCCCGGCCTGATGCTTCCGTTTTGCCCTGCTTTGCTGCTTCCTCTGTGGAGAAGGCAGTGTCTCCACTCTACTGGGGGCTGCGAACCTGAATCCAGGGCTCCCCTGGGGCAGCTGGCCATGCCACTGAACTTGTGGGTACCAGGCCGGGTGGGGGGTGGGGGGAGCATTGTTTTCTTTTGACATGACAGGCTCTTTCATCTTTTATCAAGGCCACTTGGAAGATGTCTCCTTTCTGGGCAATTTTTTTTTCTTTTATGACCTAGCCAATTCATATAAAATTTTAATTTAAGATATGCCTCAAAATAGGACTTAGAAAGTAGATGATCAAAGATGCACAGACTTTTCCTCCCATTGTGACCAAGGGGCTGGAAGAAACCTGGAGAAATAATCAGAACAAGAGGATCTGGGGCAGGACGTGATATTGCTTATAAGGGTTTCCAGGGAGAAAACGCTTAGAAAAGAACGTTTCTGGTGATGTCTGACCTTAACAACTATGGCCTTGGTCTAAAATCTCTGAGACGGCTCTGCTTGGTTGGGAAGATGGAGGTAAGACCCCGTTCTCTCTACTCAAGCACTAAAGCCTCCATGATCTGAGACCAGCCACTTCCTCTGGGCCTCCCTTTCCTCCAGGGGAAATAAGGACTGAGATACTAATCAGATTTCTAGGGCTTGTAGTAGAAGGTCTACAAGCTCTTTTCAGTATTTGGAGAAATCTAGAGGAATACATGTTTGCCTTTTTCAAAGATAACTAGGCCACGCTCTGCATTTTCTTTGCACCTGTCTATGACTGTGTGTTCCGATCACCACTTCATGTTGGCCACCCCTTGATGGGGCTAAATACAGCCTTGTTCAACACAGAATGGAAAAATAAATGCTGCTGTCAAAAAGCGCTTGGCGGGGACTGTGCTTCATACTTGGGAGAGGGAATAGGAGGGAGAAGAAGGTGCCTTGAAAAGGCTGGAAATTATTATTTTTTTTTTCCTAAACAGGCTCCACGCTCAGCATGGAGCCCAAGACAGGGCTTGAACTCATGACCCCAGCGATCAAGATCTGAGCTGAGATCGAGAGTCAGATGCTCTACCGGCTGAGCCACCCAGGCGCGCCGAAGCTGGGGATTTTAAAAAGAGCGAGCGAGTGAGCAGGCAGCTATTCCCGGCTCCCCCCCCCCCCCCCCCCGAGTCCTAGCTCTTTGGTCTACCATCACCAAAGATTTGTCGACTGTGTCTTCTCCCCATCTGGCCCAGATGACAGAGGCCCCGCAGCGGGAGCAGGGGGGACCCCCACGGGCAGGTACCTGTTCCAGGCGGCACTTGAGCGCGGCCCACTCCACGTCCCAGGCGGCCTTGTCGCTGGCATACTGCTGCTGCAGCCGCCGCCGTGCGTGCTCATCCTCGCGCAGCTCAGTGCGCAGGTCCTCCAGCAGGCTCTTGAGTGCCCCGAACAGCTGCTGGTTTTCCACCACCTGCGAGAGCGAACATGGAGTTGGTTCTGTCATGTAAGGTTATTCTTTAGGTCATGGCATCAAGGGGGTGCTGGGTTGCGTCCAAGGGGCCATTGCAATGGGTACACAACAGGCAGAAAGTCTGCAGCTTGTGGGACAGAGCTCTAGGGTCCCTATGCTGCCAGCTGTCAGGCTCCCGGAGCTGAAGCCGCTAAGGGCCTGGTGGAACAGGAAGGGGGAACCCCACACTCAGGGCTGGTGCTCCGGGCCCAGAAACAGAAAGGAAGAAGCTGCAGGAGGCCACAGGGCGTCCGGAAGGCAGGGCTGCGAGGAAGCCCAATGTGATTTCAGACATCTGCAGTGAAGGTTGGGAATGCAGATCTGGCAAGATATAAACACTCACCTATATATGTTGTCATTTTAATACCAGCTGTTGAATCAGAAGAGAAAAAAATAAAGGTTCTGTGTCTCTTATCAACATAGGGTGGTCATACTCTAACTTGGATGGATAAGTATGGCCATGGGGGAGGCCATTTTGAGCTTTAATCAAAATCAAATGTAAATGTTTAACATGCATGATGGCTTCCTCATGGTCTTCTGAGACAGAATCACTGTGTCTCTCCTTTGGGCTGCACCAACATCACCAGTAACCATGCACCTGCTTGTTCTCCCTGTGCCTCCCCTGACTACCCCACCACCAATGTGAGTGCATGGAGACAGATAAAACCCAACCCACAACCATGTTTCCTTGGGCCCACACAATGCTCATCTCAAATGAAGTATGTAAACAGGTGTGATAAATGAAAAAAGGATTTTTATCACTAATCTGCTTACACCTAACTTAAAAGATTTTTTATTTTCTAAAACTCACCCTGCCCTTGGAAAGCACATTTCAAAAGCATGACTGCTGTTTTTGTACATTTCAGCATGGGCATTGTATCAGAAAGGCCGGTCCAAGCGAATTAAATACTGAATCAATTACGATATTTGGATAGTAAAAATGCCACGAGCTCATCCCTTCCAATCCAACAGAAAACACTAAAAGTGCATCCTGAGCTCCCAGTCTGGTTCCAGGGCCATCTTGTTGGGTTCATGTATAAGGCAGGTAGAATCAAAGCTCTCTCAGTACTGCTGGAGTCAGACTGTCTCGACTCTGGGGACACAGAGCACCTTACTCTCAGAGACCCCCCCCCCCCCCCACTGCTTGTGCCCAGGGCAGCAGGACAGAGCCCCCAGCTCTCCTCCACCAGATGGAGAGTCTGTCATGCTTCTAAAACCATCTCATTAATCCCTTAAACACCCATGCACAGAGATGAAAATGGACAGCCACCTTTGGGAAGAATTTAAGATACTCTGGCTATCTATATGTTTAGATTTAGAGAGAGTTGAATTAGAAAAGAGAAGCTCTTTAACATGAGTTTTATTACTGAAAACGCCCCAGTTTTCCCTGTAAATTGTCTGCAGTTCTAATATTAGATGCGGTAGACTTTCAATGGGGGTAGAAAGGCCTGTTTGTTAACATTTATAGCTGTTTGGTTTTTCTCCCCTTGACCGTCAATTGTTACTTGAATAGCTCTGAGACTAAAACCAGTAAGAGTACAATCTTGACAACGTCTGAAAGATTCAGCAGCCAGAGAGCCTTCTAAAAATCCTACACGTTCCTTCCAACCAAAATGTAAGTAAATTAACACTACACTCAAAGAGGTGCTCAGGATACATATACAACTGTAATAAATGCAGAATGGTTTCTTTCAACTCTACACCAAAGGTTTTTAAAAATTATGCAAGTGCAGGTGAGTCAGAAGTGTTGCAATAATCTTTTCAGAAATACATACCTTTTTGAGTACAGAATTTGAGAAAAACTATGCTTTATAGTAGATTCATACGCAATAGAAATATCTAAAAAATTTTTTATTTATTTGAGAGCAAGAGAGAGCACAAGCAGGGAGAGCAACAGGCAGAGGGAGATAGAGAAGTAGACTCCCCCACAGAGCAGAGAGCCTGATGTGGGGCTTGATCCCAGGACCTTGGGTCATGACCTGAGCCAAAGGCAGATGCTCAAACGACTGAGCCACCCACACATGCCATCATAAGCTCTTTTCATCTTTGGATTTTAAACTTAAAAAATCACTACTTTTTAAGTCAGAGTATTTTAAGCATAAAGTAATGGGACTAATTTTGATCTAGTCTCTGTGTAGTCATTTAATTCTCACTGAAGAAAACAAAGAAAATCATGTAATCAATTCTTGTATGTAATCAATATCTCCTTACGAACCTTACTTTGTGAGTATCATCAGACTGCGGGGTTTCTAGCCCCACAACAAATGGTTCTGATAACATGAGGACCAGAATTTGTGGTCCTTGAAAGGAGGAATTCACAGAAAAGTATTTTTGCAGACTCTTTTGATTCTTCTGGAAATAAGTATTTTCTGGCATTAGCAAATACCAGATTAAATAAAATTAAGCCTTAACGTTTTCATGCACAGTTGGGTCAGTATAATTATCATAATGTGCTATTATACCAGCATAATATTGATCGCCACGGAATGAGTTCAAAAATTGCTCTGGGACGAAGGTGGCCAAAGGGAGCAAGAGAGTGCACGGAATGGATGTTATTGTACTTGTGATAATCACCCAGGAGCAGCATGTGTCACTGCAAGAAGCCAGACTAGCTCTCTCCACCATTGGTGTACAACATCGAGAACTGAGGTCCAAATAAAAATTTCTGAAGACCCAGATGGGCAGGATACTTCAAACCTCTTCAGGTACAAAAACCCAATAATGAAAAGTAATACTAATTGTCTCTAATAGAGGGGGTGCTAAGTCAGGTGTGCCCATCACTCACCGGTAGGATCTCATTGGCCTCTCTCATCAATCCTGGGCGCATACCATCCCGTTCCCTGGGTGACAGTGGAGGAACCAGAGCATGCGCAAACGCAGCAACCGCCGGGCTCTCCCAGGCAGGAGGTGCACAGCGCAGACTGCGCTCCCGGTCTGTCCCACCCGAGGCTGGACAAACGGAGCCAACCTATCTATATCTAAATTCTGACATTATACACTACCCAGGCTTTTTTGTTTTTGTTTTTGTTTTTTCTTTTTCTTTAAATTTTGCCTAAGAGAAGCCACCTCATCTCTGGAAACAAATTCCATCCCCAGATCAATGGAAATAGTATTAGTAAGCCATCCTGAAAGAATGCCTTGTCTCACATTTTTCCTCTGTGGGGGCCCTTGCTGGGCAATGCTTTCAGTAAAAAGACGACCCTAATAACGTTAAGAACGGCATCAAGATTCTTTGGGCCATTTAGAGGTCTTTGGGTGAAAGTCATCTTGGCTACAGAACTTTCTGAAACTTCTATGCCAGGGGCCCAATTATGCAACCTTTTAGTTTATAGATCTGTTAAGTGTAGGTCAATTTCAATCAAAAACACCAATTTTTCAACCTCTTCAAGATCAGCTGGCTGGTTTTCTTGTGTAGAAGCAGGATAAAATCGCTGCCACCATTTCCTTTTCTGCAGGCTTAGGTTATTTCAGCCGTTCCAAGTTCATCTCTCTTTGGCAAGGCTTGCAATGATCCCAAAACTGGGATTAGGAGCTTGACTGTGCTATAAAGTGCTAACTTTATTACAGGTTCAAGGTTGGGCTTCTGCCAATAAGACTACTACCCAAAAATACAATAAATATTACTAATAGAAAGTAAAAAGGAAGCTTCTGGGAAAGAGAACACACCAAAATATTTGTGATGTAATGACAACTACTTCATAAAATCATTCTTGCCTAAGATTTCTAAGATAAGGTGTTTCATAATTCTATGAAAGACCTAAACTACCACCAACCACTTTGCTTGTCTCAGAGCTGTTAATTTGGGAGATGGGTTTAATAGAAAGTTGGAACAGATACACTGACCGGCCACTAAAGGCTGACCCACAGAGAGCCAGGTGGCCTCTACTTCGTGCTCATCTAGGCTAGCAGACATAGGCAGGGAGTTCCAGAATGCTATGGTAGCTGTGCCTGACCACCAGCACAGGCGTAGTTCCTATTTCATACTTATAAAGAGGGGGACCTCATATCCTATTCAATTCCTCTACCTGCAAGAATCCCAGGATAAGTCCTTTACTGTGAGATCAGACCAAAAGGATACATTGACACATTTTAATAAAGAAGCCATTTGTCATTCTTACTTTCATTGTTTCATTCAGATTAATTTTAAGATTCTTTTCTAAAACGACTCTCCTCCCACAGTTAAGAGAATGAGTCACTGAAGACCAGCCATGAAAATCCCCGGTAGAGGGTTATAGAGATGAGAAATTCATTTATGTACAGGGGCACCTGGGTGGCTCAGTGGGTTACCTCTGCCTTCGGCTCAGGTCATCATCTCAGGGTCCTGGAATCGAGCCCCACATAGGGCTCTCTGTTCAGCGGGGAGCCTTCTTCCCCCCTCTCTCTGCCTGCCTCTCTGCCTACTTATGATCTCTCTTCCTGTCAAATAAATAAATAAAATCTTTAAAAAAAATTTTTAAAAATCATCTGTCCTTTGGCTGAGAACATGCCCGGTGATCCAGGCCACAAGGGCTTCTCAGGGCAGGTCACTGTAATTTTCAGAGAGCTTCCCAAGAATAGATGTGGGCTTGTGAAAGAAAGGATGGACATATGTTTAGTAAGTTATAACACAGGTTATCAGCCAAAGGCTCCAAGAAAACCAGGGCAGATGTGATGAAAATCAAGTGGCCAGAGGGGAAGAAATCACTTATGAGCAAGGTTTAGGGTTTACTGCTGATCGTGGCTGATGCTGGGAGGCAGGGCAGGGGTCGGAGAGTCCTTTCCTGAGTATCCTCTAGTACTTGTGGTTCTTCACTCCTGTGCCTGTGCTATTTGCACAGTAACAGTAACAGACAAAAACACATCACCAACATAAAATGTTTCATAATCATAAGCTTTAGTCTGGTTCCTTATACAAAGAGTTGCACGTCTCTTAGGGGAGGTTATAAAGTTGTAGAATCTGAAAAATGAATCATGGTACATACAAAATTGAAGGTAAAAGTGATCCAGGCTCAAGAGGATGGCTTCTTTATTGGGAGGGGGGAATAAAGTCAGAGCAGATCAGTTTCTGACGTACAGAACTGTACGTTTCTTGTCTGGCAGAGGTGCTCTTTCTGGAAGTTTCCACATCTTGGGCAAAGCAAAAAAGGTGGGCACCAAGGTGAGTCAACTGGGAGGCCCAAGGTGCCAAAGGTACTCAATCTACAAGAGAGAGGCTGACTTCTACCGAGGGGGGCTTCTGAAGGCCCTGAGCCCCAGACGAGTCCTGGATGAGCTGAGTGACAAAGGTCCTGGGGAATAGATGCTAGCCATTTCTAAAGCAGGTCCTGAGGGGGGAATCTTCAGGGAGCCGCTGTAGGTGAAGACTAACGTGAAACATAATTTCATTAGCTCTTGCTCTGAATTTTAAATTAGGTTCTATATATTTATGCTTAGCTGCTTTAATAAAGAATATTATATCCCCTCCCTGGATGAAAAAGTAACTTCTCTCTTTGAATAAATTAATCCAATTCATAGACAATTAGCTAGTGGAATCACAGGGCCATAATGCTGGGACTCTTAGTCACTTTGCATTAAAAATCTTGATTTGGGGAACTCCTAGTAAGCATAAAATGCCTATGTGGGTCTCAAAAGCTTCATGTCGTGGCCAGCGTCCCGGAGCTCAGTGAGAGCGATACAATAAGCTCTTGCCTATTTTCCAGCTCTTCCAGAAGTCCGGGCAAACTGAAAGTGCTTTCTGTTCTCGAGGACAATCAGGTCGCGGCCGCTAGATCACTAGACCTGTAACTAAAAATCAGTCGATGGGGAACATTCACACGGCTGAACATTTTCCAACCTGATGATCTTTTATGAATTATTCCCAAGGGTGACTTGATACACACACATTTTTCTTTTTCTTTTTTTTTTAACCACTTTGGACAATGATGCATTTTGCCATCCACTGTGTTCAACTGTGAGAATGCTCACTATGACACACAGCGGAAGTCCAAGGCCTGGGGAATTAGGTCCCTGGCGTGTTTAGCCTTGGGACAGGAGGTAGGCCACGTCACCGTGCTGCTTATCACCTTGGCAGGTTCTCAGAGTTTCTGAATAGGGTGCGGCTCTCTGGGACACGTGTCCCTGCTCTTGCAGGCAGGCTGCCTAGCTAATACCCATGCCACGGAAGGGCAGGCAAATCTGCTAACGGAGAACGTTCGCTCCCAGGCTACCAGCTGTCGTACAGTAGAGCGCATTAATCTTCTGTCCTCGGGCGGACGGCTTCGTGCACTTGACTCCTGTAGACAGACGGGGCCATGAAAGGCCACCTGGATTCTGCCAGGCCGCACCCTGTCCTGCAGGCTGCCCCCCGCCCCCGCCCCATTGGCCTCTTCTGCACACCATACAAAGTGGAAATTCACGACTCCCACTGCCACTTCCGAGGGGACTAACGAAAAAAAATCAGCTTTGGAAGGAGCGGGCAAAGAGAGATGATGTTAAAATATGCTGAATGTGAGGTTCCAGCTGACTGACTTTACATTATTTTCCACTCCCAGGGTAACATTTTCCGTGAGAACTGTTTAAAAACCAGATGTGTTACATTTTTTCCCTTTTCCTAAGCGTCTGGACGCACGGGCTGGAAACACCCAACACGTGACCTGAGACACGACAGGTTTAGGGCTAAGAGGCAGTCAGTCAGTCAGTGGGTGCTCTCTGAGTTAATACCAGATGCTTTAAAGAACTGCCTGACATCTCTTTGAAAAATGGTAAAAGCGGTAGGTTTTTGAGGATTATTTGCAAGGTAGCATTGTATTTCCTAACTAGAGCCATTGCTGGAAAACTCACTCCACGCGTTAAGAACTCCCCAGGGACCCTGGCATAATGACAAACTTCCTAATAAGTGTAATTAAACATTCATTTGAAAGTGCAACCTCTTTCTTGAGTCATATTATTCAGGGGAAACGAAGGGCGGATGGGCGTGCAGAGAAAACAGCTCTTTAGTTGTAAAAATCTGATTTGTCTAAGAAGAGAAAGCAGACCGGGGCGGCGGGGAGTAGGGTTGGGGAAAGACACACAGCCCTGAGGCCTGCGCTCAGACATCACGATTTTTCTCATTTGGAGCTGAGCCAGAGTTCTGATGACAACCCTCTCCCACTTGACCCTCTGAGGCTCGGAGGGAGGAGCCGCAGCTGTGGGGTCCAGCACGCAGGGTGTGGCCAGAAATGTCTGTGGTCCGGGAGCCACACCGCCCCACCCTGGGTCACTGTGCACTTCGGGCCCACCCGCACCTGCCCCTCCCTGCCAGAGCCAAGAGTCTAGGGCTTGGGGCTTCTGGCTCTGCCCTGCAGAACCCTCAAAGAAGCAACACAGGATAGGAAAAGACTCAGACCAGGAAGGCTGCGAGGAAGGAAGCTTTAACACTGGGTACTTCCCAGGGTCTCTCAGCACGCCAAAGCCGACACAGCTGCTGTTTTGTAATGGGCGGCATCAATAGTATCTTCTGGCTGATTAAGCAGGGGCTATCTGCTTAATAATTAATAAATGTGACATTTGGTATTCATAATGATTTCATATTATGCACTGAAATCCCATCTCCATATACGCTTTTCCGTTTTTCTAAGTGTCATCAAAAATAAATTTTTTTTTGAGTGGCCCAAAAAGAACTTGAAACACTTTATACATGTTTGGGATTAAAAAAAAAAAAAATACTTTTTCTTTCCTCCTTATGCAAGAGGTTGCCTAATTCGTGAGGCTGCCGATATCCATTCAGCCAAACATCAACAAAAAGAGCCCCTGTACCTTCTTGTTCTGGCCCCGAGGAGGGTGCTGCCCCCGGTAAAGTCTCTTTCGTGGAAGAACAGTCAGCCTTTCTGAAGTCACAGATCCTTCTACACACCACTCTATAAGTCCCCCTTTTCCTTCTCAGGTACGTTTGCCGGCCCTTCCAATTGATCGGATCCTACCATGCCCCTTATTGACATGTGTAAGGCAAATGGACCAATGGGCTGATGCTGAAATAAAGCCTTAATGATATGATTTCTAGCACAAGCACAGTGACAGGCCACCACAGGCGCTCAGTGTTTTCCGCTCCCCAGAACACAGCACATAAAGTACGATGACCCAGACGTAGGCTAGGAGTCTATTCTCAGGTGTGGGTCACATGAGGAGCTGGAACCTTGGCACCCACCTGCCTGTGGAGCTGTCCCCCATGTGTAGGCTGCAGCCTCGATCCGTGGTCACCCGTTTGCACCGCGGGGTGTGCAGAATGCTCTCCCATCGAAAAGCCGCAGCCTGGACTGTTGTCATCTCGGTCTGGGCTGTCCCCCTTGGGCTCCCCCTGAACTCCAAGCTCACCGAGCCTGGGGAGGGTCTCTGGATGCTCGCTCTGAAAACAGCAGGAGACAACAGTCACAGCTCTACCCAACCCCTTTGCTTGCAGCCTGGTTTATTGCTTGAGGGTAATTCTCCCCTTTATGGGTTATCATGTCTTGACTTCTCAGCCCTTTCCTGAACATGCTCAGTTAGCCCATTTCATTCACTGGCCACTTTCTTCACGGAAACAGCACACTGTGGATATGCAATCGGTCAGAAAAGATCGGAAATTTGACTGTAACTTATTTTGATAATGAAAAGTTTTATTATTTATAAATCAGTATTGATGACTGGTACGGTATTATAAGCTGGAGAAGGAGGAACTCCAAAGCGCTGATCAGCAGTGAACTTTACAACCACTTCTAGGCTTTGCGCAAAGGTGGTTTTCAATGTCAAGGTTATCTGGAAGCAGGCTGAATTAATTTGGGAGGACTTTCCTCCCCGAAGAAAGAAACAACGGTATCTGCCCCTTCCTAGGATGACTTAAAATTACGTACAGTGAAAAGCAGATGAAAACTCTGTGGGGGCTAAGAGGAAACCAATATTCACGAGGCCCTGAAGCAGCAGACAAAGGAGCCAGGGGTGTGGCTGCCCAGTGCACACCCCATGGCAGTGGCCAGAAGGCAAGGCCCGAAGGAGCCCACAGGGCTAAAGGCCACAGGGACTGAATCAGTCAGAATCAACCAGAAAGCAAATGACTCTGTGCTATTTCTGTGATGAATCTGGGAGTGCAGGCAGAAGGGGGGCGGGGCACGTATGCAAATGTCAGAGGTGGCAAAACGCAGACCCATCTGGAGCAGAGCAGAGACCCTTATCAAACCACATGGGCAGAACGGGCTCTAGCATTTAGGAACAAAAAACCAAAACGGAAAGGAGACAGAAAGATTCAGAACTCAGTCTGACAAACCAGCAAGGCTTCTCAAGAGACACACAGGACCTCAGGGTGACAATGCGCATGACTTCAAAGGTCAGCAAGGGGAAAAATGGCCACACAGCTTCGCAGCACAGTGGAGTTCGAGACAAGGGCTCTGACAACGAGGCCAGGGAACAGCACAGAATTCTTGGTCTAATATAGAACTGGACAACATGTTGCATTTCCCGTGCCTGGATTGGGCTTGATAAAATCATCCTAAGTAACAGAATGTGACTTTGTGTGTAGGGGGGTAGAGGGACAGCAGGGCCGGGTTACCTCAGTGAAGTCCTCGCCTTCCTCCTCCATCTGCTTCCCTTGCCTCCAATGCTTCAGCAGCCACCGGAGTTTGACATAGAACAGGAAAATGTTCTGCTTCAAGGACCGGAGCTCCTGCTGCATCAGATTCCTCTCGTCACTCCAGGTTCGCTCATGGAGGGTGTTTTGCAAAGCCAGGCTGTGCATTTCTAGTTCTTTCCACCTTAAGGCATAGAGGTGCTCCTCCTCCATCTTGAATGGAAAGAGAGACACGAGTGTGACGGCAGCTATTCCAATGTGCCGCAACACCAAACCAAGTTTTGATCAAGTTGCCCCTGGGACGGGAAACACAGACTCCCCCAAAGCCCAGGAAACTCCTTGAGAGGTGTACTATTTAGGAAACCTCAAGGGTTTTCCGATTCGGAAGGAAACGCTATTTCAAACCAAGGTGCTATCGTCAGTTCTCCTTGTCAAGTCTCCCGTGGTGTTTTTTGGAGGTCTCTAAGCTTCAGGAAAATCGTTTCTCGGATGGACGGCTCACAGAGGACTTCCATGCCCATTCCCTTTGCCCTCTGTTTGTGGGCCTGCAAAAGGCACACTGCAATTGGAAGCGGGGGTGGGGGGGAGGTTAAGTGGAAACCCTTCTCCTTGGTTTCCTAAGCCTTCTAGTGTGCACCACCCTCAGAAGACAGGAGAAAGCAAGCTGATGGAAAGGCCCACAGAGAGCGGGAGAGCGAGGTGGGCGGATGGGGGAGCAGGGATTGTCCTGGAGGCAAGGTCCTCGGCCACAGATGGTGGGGAGCAAAGAGGAAAGTATGCTGAGAACCTCCTTCCACACTTAGCATTCCACATTCTCATTGGCTACAAGTAACTCTTAGGGAAATAAAGCATTGCTGAAAAAGAAGTGTTTTCCATTTCTATGCTCAGTTCCTGCTTTTCAACATGGGTACAGGCGCTCTTCCAAGCAATAAACAATGACTATGTCGGTAATGACTAAGCAAAGGGGTGTGAATAGAATCTTATTGCACAGAGAAGGGCACAAAAATAATATCAATAGTAGCTAAATGAAAGCTTTCTGTTCCACAGACTGGGGGTGGGGGTGGGGTAGGATTCTAATGCCAGCCTTGTAGTTATCAGCTGTCCTCTCCCAATTTAACACTCCCTCTTGGCCAAACACCAAGGCTTTGAGTTTTGTTTTGTCTTATTTTCCTAAAGGACTCCATTAGTGCTCCAAAACCCATGGAGCTGTGACTACGGCTGCCTGTGGTCGACACCATCCTATGTGTTAATGCCAGTGAAGAAGGAGGGGCAGCTCTGGGAAGACCCCGGCTGTGCACAGAGACTGGCGTGGTCACTGTCAAAACACCAGATCTTTCCTGCACTGCAAGCTGGGAGAACACAAACATAGTGGTGATTTCATTCCCCATCTCGGCAGCCCTCAGAGTCCCACCGTGGGTTCTCTTCCCGGTGGGCACAAGAGCAGGATGAGCGGGGAGGGGGGAAAGTCTTGTCTTCAATACACTCCCTTGTCTTGAACCCAAGTACTACCATACCTGGGACCCTGCTATTTTGCTCTTAGCATCTCCAGGGATAAACTCACTTCCAAAGATAAACTTTTGGTGCAGGGAAAAAAAAAAAAAAGTTAAATTATTTAGGAAGTGAGGGCTCGTGTCTGTAACTCCCTTCTCCTAGCAACTCTGGGAATTAACAGATTCAGGATTTAACAACTCTGATTTAACAGATCATGGATAATTAGCCAGTAACTAAGCGAGGAGAGTTAATAAGGCCGCAGCTCAATCAATGGCAGTTTTCTGAAGACAACCGTTGAGGGTGGGCCTGGTATTTCTCTCAGAAAATTTACCTAACATTGGGAAAGCTTACAAATCTGATTATTATGATTATTATGGACACCCTTTCCTGTCCAGGTGTGTTAAGGCCCTCTGTGATGCTCCTTTGCTGGCTACGGCTACGTAGGTCAGATGTTAGGAAGAACTTCCTGAGACCACAACATAAATAGTGAAAAGCATGTTTTAGAGGAGGAAGATGGACAGCTGTCTTCATGAGATGTCCTCAGGGCAGCTCAACCGGATCCAGGAGTCCAGGAGCCTGCGAGTGACAGACAACGCTCTTTCAAATACATCCTGTCACCTGTCTCCAGGGGGCTCTGCGCTCAGAGCCCTGGTTGTGCTGAAATTGTGTTACATATTTACCTTCCGAATCTTGTTTGTAAATTTCTCTGTCTCCTCTTGATGCAGTCTGGTCGCCCGCGTAAGCTGACCCTGCAGCTCCTCTAGCGATACACTCTGTTCAGGTAAAACAGGGGGGCCCCTGAGCTGATCGGTGGGATAAAGGAAGGGGTTTAGTGGAATCGAGAACTCTGCCTGACGGGAAGACGCAGGACAGACATCTGCACAAGCCAGGGACACACACGGAGCGACACAGCATGGGCGGGCGCTGTAGCAGTGGAGTGAGTTCAGCGGCAACTCAGGGCCCTGGGGTTGTCTGTGATGGGCAACCCCGGCCGTCCTCAGCTCCCACCTGGAAGACAGGTGCTTAGCGGTGCCTGTCGCCCGAACGTGGGCTACCACCGTCCCCGCCACCCAGGCCGAGCCAGGGGTGGCAATGACCAGCTCACACAAGTTGGTCTTTAAGATTCACTGCCTGAGTTCATTCCAGGTTGCAGCATTCATTTGCTCCGAGGCTTTCCTTGCAGAGATTTTCCTGCCCTGTCAAGAGTGCCTTTGTTTCCTCTGAGCACCAGGGATAAGTGGGGTGGGGTGCCTTTGGGGACCAGAAACCTCTTTTGAGTTGTACACATTGCCTAAGAGGAACTGCAACAAAGATCTGCTTATTACATTTTGGGTTAAAAATAGCTAAAGGAATCCTTCTTCATGCCCTTTACTGGTAAACTCTACCTCTTGGTAAAAGCCTGTCTTTTGTGCCTTTTATGTCCAAATGGCAATGATCAAGAAGTAGGGGCTATTATGTTTTAAGTAAAGTGTATTTTTTAAGAAACGGAAACAGTTATATTTAAAATTCTCAGGCATTACTAAAATCAAAGCATGACGTTTTACCCACTTGGTTTATGTTGCTTGAAGGCAGGGGTTCATAAATCCAGGAACTAGAGTGGATTGTTGCAATTAAAATAGAACCTACTGGTTCATTCTGATGAGCTAATCTGTCCTTTCTCACAGAGGATACTGTTCGCTCATCCTAAATGGCTGTGACCTGGGTTGTTGGGACCAAATATCATGCCCCAAGAACAGGAAACGGAGGGGAATGGAGGGAAGTGCAGATCTCCTCCTTTAGCACAAGGGATGATCAAGGGTTTACAGGAAAAAGGATGACGACAGAAAATCAGAGATGCTGGGGATTTGCCAACTTTTAGGTAACATTTCGGGAAGCTAGATATTTCAGTTCATCCTACTTTCAAGAAATCAGGAACTACTGAGGACCATCATGCCTCTTGGAGTTGCTTGTTACTAGAGATGATTACTATAGACTTTTATATTTACTAGGCTGGGCTTCCAGTTCTCGCTGAAAAGAGGCATTTCTCCCCACATTAAACTTATGCCAAGGACTAGTTTCTCATTTTTAAGAGAACTACTTTGTTTTTTAGAATGTATGGTCTTTTACAGTAATGACTTAATCTTTTCTCCTGTTTGCCTGCCTTTCGAGGTTGTGAACACACCTAATTTGTCATCTCTGATGTTCTAGAAGAATCTCAAGGCGTATCTGGGAGTAGAATCCTGCAGTTGGCCATCAGCTAGCTCTTGCTCCAGAAGCGTGTTTTGGGCTTGTGTGTTTGCGGTTTTGCACTGTGAGCTCATCTTCAGTGGGGATTAGCTATGATCTTGTATGCAACCTGGGTTAAGGATGGGCCTCCAGGACGGATTTGTGTTCCCAGAAGCCAGTGACAGAACACCAATTCTCCTTCCCTTGGGGACTCCTAGCCAATAGGTAACATCAGTTCAAAGTCTGATCCCGGTGAGGCTGACTGTCCGGTATGGTTATGTAGGGGGAGACTTCAGGCTGGTAGACAAGCTTCCCTCTACCAATAGGCAGACATCTCTCCAGCTGAGGCTTACACAGTGTGCAGCCCCTGGAGGCCCTGGGTCATTGCTCTCTCCACCTGTCTTGGGCCCAAGGCCCTATGTCCTGTTCCTGTGCAGCTGTTAATGCCTAAGGCTCTGGGTTCCCAATTCTGGCAACTCTCCCCCTAACCTGCTCCTAAAAGCCACAGACACTGCTGCTCTGATGTTCCCTTCTCAAACCAATCCCAACCCCTGAAGATTTTCCTAAATCTGGGGGAGAATTCAGCTACCTATTTAAAGAGACATCTTTTATTAGGCAGCACTTTATTCAATAAGTATTTATTGAGCACCTATAGTACTCGGAACTATACTAAGGATTTATGAGTACATAAAGCTGCCCCAAATTCCTGCCCTCCTGGGGTGTCCCACTTTGCACAGAAGTGTCTTTATGTGCCTCAGGCTACTTTCTTCCCAGTTTAACTTTTTTTGGCTACTCATTATTCTGTACATTTAAGATATAAAAATCCTCCATATTTGGATACATCTCCTACTAGTCCAAGAATCCTCCATATGCAGAGATGTTGAAAAGGGCATCCCAGGGGTACCTGGGTGACTCAGTTGTTACGTGTCTGCCTTCGGCTCAGGTCATGGTCCCAGGGTCCTGGGACCAAGCCCCACATCGGGCTCCCTGCTCCACAGGAAGCCTGCTTCTCCCTCTCCCACTCCCCCTGCTTGTGTGCCCTCTCTCACTGTGTCTCTGTCAAATAAATAAATAAAAATAATTTTAAAAAAGAAAGAAAAAGGCATCCTAATTAAGCCTAACTTTCAAGAAAACCAAAGACGTGTTAATTTAGTTTCTATACATGAAACCAAACGAGTTTGGCTTAAATCTTAATGAATAATGTAGATAAACTGTTTTTTATTTTAAACAAATCTATGAGCCTCATACCTAAGCACTGATTTAAAAATGTGTCCCTCTATTGGAACCACAACTTCAAAGGCTCACCTTGAAGATGAAAAGGACCCTTGAAGTCCTACGAAGTCATTCATCTGGGGCATCTGGTTTACCTACAGTGGCTCCCTGTCACCCGTGGAAATGTGTCAACAACAGAAACTTCCTCATCTGCTACAAGTTTTATTTTACTGTCCATTTTTGCTGATGGAATCTTAAAACCCCTCAGGCAAGTTCAGTGTTCCTAGCTGGGATGCCGTCACTCCAGTGTTACAAAAAACAAAATACAAACATGCTACAGTCCAAGTTTCTGTCCAGAATTATTCCACGGCCACACAATTGCATCCAACCACATACATTAGGACCAAGTGTTCACATGACACATAGATGTCCTCTAGAAAATAGATACTTCCCTTCATTACCAAATTCCCAAAGGGTTGATTCTAAAAGCCTTCCTTGGCCCACTTACCTAAGATTCTGATTGTACATCAAATTCGCCTTGACCTCTCTCTACGTAAGGCAGTCTATTGCAACAAATACCATCCTTACTTGATCCCAAGGCTGTGGAGACGTAGCGAGCTCGATGTCACAACCACCTTCCCTGGCAATGTACTGAATGCCACCACTCGTGCTTTCCCCAGGTGGCTGAGTCCCACACCACTTTACCATGGGAATTTCTGGACCTCTTCAGAGAAAGTGGCTTATAGATCACTTTCCACACTTAAGAAGTCGCCTGCATTATCTCGAAGCAAAAACAGGAGTGCTTTTCATTATAGTCGCTATTAGCAATGCTCCTTAAATAACAGGACTCTATTCTACCTCTATCCCCAGGACTTCATTTTCTGGTGAGTTCCATTTTGTTCTGGCCAGTTTTGTAACTGCTTCTTCCAAAAGCCGTAGAGGAGGTCAATGCCCGTGTACACATACTTGGCATAAAACCCCACATCATTTTACCACGGCTGGTATTTCACAGCTGGGGCATGAGGGGTCCCAAATGCTTCGTGTATGTCGTTGATTAAGGGATCAAAGGAGGAGCTCGGGAAGAGAGCTCTTTGAAATTTCTGATCTAGAAATTCAATCCTCTGGGTATGGGCTCGGTATCATTTATATCTGAAACGTGACCAGGGCCCATGCTTGGCCACTTCTCATTCAGAACTATTTTTAAGGTGCCCCGCACATTCCAAGCTGCGTATTCTACACACTGCTCTCTCTTAACAAGTCGGAATCTCTCAGCAGATTTGTCAGGACCTGCAGGGAGCAAAGTCAGGGAAGAATCTGGTGCACGGCAGGAGCATCTAGCGAACATCTACTCAGATGAATAGGCACCAGAAATATCTGTCCTTCTGAAGTCTGGTTTTGTTTTTGTTTTTTTTTTTTACCTCTGAGCTAATTTTGGTGTGCTTACATTAATGGGTTAGTGGGTTCTAGTGCCTTCTGACTTCAGCTTGTTCTGCCTCTTCCTGTTTTAAGAGTGCTGGGTGTGGATATTCCCTTCGCTCCTGAAGATGTACGTGTGTCCCAAGCAGCAGGCCTTCTGCTGCACAGATACGTCACCTCCTGAAATGCTCCCCTGTTCGAAGGTGGTTTTTCCTTTTCTCCTTCTTGGTGTGCTTGCTCTTACCAGTGCTAGTACTGCGAGTAGTGGCTTAACCCAGCCCAAACACCCAAATCGTCCAAAGTAAGAATACGCCTTCTCTCCTCTTACCCCAAACACGAAAATCTACACAGATTTCAGAGAGGGCATTTCACAAATGGAACTTGAGAAATTGATCCTTTGTTAAAACTTCAGCTCGAATTCAGAAAGTTTTTTTCCTCTTTGAAGCTGTTGATACTAGGCGTCCTTTCGGCTCCCCACTCCCAAGAATTCAGAACAGAGCTAAAGAAAATTCACACTTGCAGAGTATGAATCAGCTTGCACAGACAATTAGTAACTTCAAGGGCAATGTAAGAGAAGGAAGAACACTACTCGAGGTACATTGGCTTCAGTCGTGGGCCCATTCTGGATGAAAGAGTCCGAGTTCACCTTTTCTGCAGTTACAGGGTGCTCTAGGGTGTCAGGCTGTGTGCACGAGGCTCCATCGGGAGCTCCTTCTAGGTCGGGCTGCCCCGCTCAACGCAGGGGAGCTCTGTGCTCCGTTTCATGACAGCTTCATTGGAAAGTTTTGGGCAACGGATCTGAAGATGTTTTCATTAAGAGGCTTTTACGAGTTCTGCCTCTAGCATTGTCCATTGTCCAGTTCTTTAACCCCCATGTAATACTGGAAGACCAAACTAAGCAGGGGACACCCACCCCAGGGACTGAGCAGCTCCTCTAAGACCTCCAAGGGGTTTATGCTGGGCTTCTATCATAAAAGGAAAAACTACAGAGCTGTCCAAGTGATTCTAGAATACGTCTTATCTTTTTAAAAATTTTTAAAAAAATAGAACGTGTTTGCCTACATAATTGAGTCTTCTGTGTGAAATGCCTTAAGGGATAAAAAAGTCAGAACAAAGGATGTTTCAGTCCCAATGGATACTAGCCCCCTCTTAGGAAATGATGCTCTCTGGGCCTTGCCTTTCACTGTGAGCTTTTTAGCTTTCTCATCAAACTCTGTAAAATTAAAGGAAACTGAAGATGTTTAAAGGAGGTGACACAGCATGGCAAGAAAGCTGGTTTTCTCCTGCACGGAAGGGGGGAATTTGCCTGAAGACCTGACATTCCCTTCTGAGCTATACTGTGCAGTGATCCCAAGTCACCCCATGGCACTGGCCAGCTCTGCTGATCTACTTCTCAGGGAGGTGTATTTTCCCGGAACACTCAGTCTGAGTGAATGAACTAGGTTTCTCTTTCCCAAGTCAATGGTTTCTGAAGGTATGCGATGCCATGTGTGTATGTGGCAGGCAACGGGGAAACTTATCAACACCTCAGTGTTAAACAACAGCTTATCAGCGTTTAGCTAAACAAGGCGACGTGTAACACGCCTTGAGCAATGAACATACGGGAGGGAAGCAGCAGTTAGCCTAAAACTGTTATCCTGGAGAATGGGGCTGCCGTGTTCAGCCGGAGCCATGCCTGTGCAGATCGGGAAGCAGCCAGGGGAAGATGAGAAAGGGCTACAGTGGGCAGAGGAAACTGGTTCCAGAACTAGGGGAGCTGTGACATCCCTTCCCTCCTGGCAGGCTTCACTGGCAGGACACCTTTCCCCTCCTTATTATTAGTCAATTACTCCTTATTATTACTTTCCCACAGCACTTAGCACTGTTCATGCTACTTTCTCAGCCAACAGTTCCCCGGCTTTGAGAATCATCCACATATAATCACAGGAGGTAGCTAGGACAGTATTTTTCTTCCCATATCACAGATACAAAAACAGAGGCTGAGATATGCTTGAGAAACAGAGCCAGTAATGGACAGAACTGGGCTCAAGCCCAGGGCAAGAATGGATTTCAGCACAGTGTGGCCTCCCTGCTAGAAAGAGCTAGGGGTGCGGTATTCACTGAAGACTAGGAAATGTGTCTCCCTGGGAACGAATCATTCACTGGTTTTGAAATGTGCATAACTGCGAGCTTTCTACTGCCCAAGCAACCAGCATTCTCAGACGAAGCCCCTGTGTGGGGCACAGGCTGATCACCGGGGTTTCCTGCAGAAGTTTCACAGGTTATAAGACACACCAATCCCTAAATCCACATATGCTTTTACATAAGCTTTGAGGGCAGTTTTCAGGTCACTGTGTGCCCAAATCAATGAGGGTAGAGATGTGACCTACTCTCCCACAGGACAGAGGAAAAGCCCACGCTGGACATCTGGGAACTCAGGTCTGGGTGAACCAGGAGTCCCATGTGCCCAACTGGGACCAAGGGACCCACAGCTCATCCCAGCATTGGCCGCAGGTTGAGCTGAAAGGACGTGGCTCTACCCCAAGAGCCTCGGCGAGCATCACTTCCTAGTCAAACGCCCGACTTTTCTGCTGAGTGAGCTCAGTGTGCTTCCAGGAGTGAGTCCCCTGTCTTTGTCGCCCCTGCCGTCACCAGGATTGGTTGGAGCTGAGCAGTAACACCCCTACTGGGACTGATGAATTAAGAATTTCAGCCAGACCTTGTCTAGTGTGGAACATGGTACTCTAGCCCTGCACTAACCTGCCTTGACGAGCAGCATCAGAGAGAGGAATTCATTCCTTGGGGACACCTGTCTCTCTGTCACAGGTGGAATTACTTGCCAGGAAGAGCTTCCACTGACAGGATTGCCGACCCCTGTTTCATATGATGGAATATCTCTGGTAGCCTCGATGGGGGTCGGGAGTTTTGCTACCAAGAGGATGCTATGGCAACAGAGAACCCCCAGGTCGGTAGTGCACTCCCCGATTCTGCCCATTGGCTGGAGCCCTGCCACCAGAAACTACAGGACAGGCCACATGAGACACAGGGAAGGACAGTTCCCTCCAGCCCAGCAAAGACAGTGCTTGGCTTTCATGCCTGTTTTCTTTCCTGTTTGACACGAAGCTACAGAACACTCACAGATCAGTCCCCTGGGCCTTGCTGAGTTTCCAAGCGTCCACAGGCAGGACGATGCTTGTCGGACAAAGGAGCTGGCGGTCTGCCCGCCTTCACGCTGTGTGGACCCTCCCATTCCAGTCGCATGCAATGGATTCTGATTTCGCGGGGAGTCCCGCCTGGTTCCGCACCTGCCCACCACGTCCCTTAAGGGCCCTGGACCCAGGCAGGAAACATCACACGACCACACAGCCGAAGGAGGGGTGGAAGGGCGGGGGTTGCTGGCCAGTGGGGCCAGGCGGTTGCTGACCTCGAGACTGAAGCAGCTCTGGCCTCCCAGCCGGCAGCTCCCGGCGTCCCCGTCGGCCCGGCGGTGCAGAGGCTCTGGCTCGTCCCCGTGCTCCTGCCCCGGCTGCCACTCCAGCTGACCTCTCAGTTTGGACTGTCAGGTGCAGGGGAGGGATTCGGATTTGTTTTGTCTTTAATTTGCAATAAACAACGAAGGAGCGGGGAGGGGGGAGCGGGGTAGGGAGGAGCAGGGAGGGGGTTGCTCAAGGAAATAGACGGGTGAGGTAGACGAAGGAAACCACCGGAGGAGGAAAAGCATGAATGGACACAGCGCCGCACGAGAGGGACGAGCACAGACCCACAATGAGGATGAGCAAAAGCGATCTGAGAGATCTGCAGAGCAAACAAGAGACACAGAGCAGGAGGAAGGCAGAAGACCGGTTACACGGCACATGCAACGGGGATGCGTGAATCAGAAACTCGACCGCAAGCACGCTACCCACGAAGGATACGGAAACAAGGCTCCTCCTTCCTCGCTTGTGGTCGAGCAGCAAAAGCCATAATCCAGGCCGCAGCTGGGTCATGCACCCAAGGGCGATGCATAGGAAAGCAGTCCTTGGAAGGCCACTCCACTCCGCCCTCGCCCTCGGCTCGGGGAGGGCAACGACCTTCTCCGTCCGCGCCATCCTTTTCCCGGGCCAGCTCGTCTCCCCACTCTGGCTCATCTTCCAGTGGGAGCGGGTGGGCCTGGCTGCCTAGGGCCTCTCGGACCCACACTGGGCCCCTCTGGCCATCATCAACCCAGGTAGGGACGCATGTGCTCCTGAGCGAGTCTGCTAAGTATCCTGACTGTGAAATGAGTTTGTACTTTGTTTTAAACTCCTCTGCTTCTTCATCGAGATGGCCAGTCGTTTGAGGCACCAAAAAAAAAAAAAAAAAAAGGGAGAAAGGATGGACTGCGCCGATCCCTATCGCTTCCATTGGGGTGAGCCTTGTGTCGTGAGGGAGGGCCTCTAAGCCAAGAGCAGCGGCGCAGTTAAAAAAAAATAAAGAGGAAAAAGGAAAAAGAAACAAGAAGTAAAAGAAAATTAAAAAAAAAAAAAAAAAAAAAAAAAGAACCCAACCAATAGAAAGGGTTTGGTTGACACTTGAGGCTTTAGTACAATGCAGGTTTGAAATCATAACCAAGCAGCCGAGAGCAGAATGAGTTCAAGTGCAGCAATGCCAGCGAGGAGGAGGAAGAGCAAAACGGAGCAGGGAGGCGGAGCCAGGAGCCCCCTTACCTGCAGGTCCGGGACCAGCTCCTTCCCCAGGTTCCCGACCAGGGAGTCCCGGGACACGGAGGTCACAGTGGAGAGAAAGCTGGAAGACTCTGTGAGGTGGGGCAGCGGGGACAGGCCTTCCAGGCGCTCCCGCAGGCCGTCCCCGATCCGGTTCACCTGCTCCAGGAAGGCCTGCAGCTCCTTCCTAAAAGCCTTCATCCTCGCGTTGATGGTCCCCAGCAGCGGGGGCTCCTTCTTGCCCCCCTCGCCCGTCTCCCCTGCCCCCTGGACGTCAGCCCCCGGTGAGGCCTCCCCACTGCCCTGCAGCCCCGCGTCGTCGCCGAAGCCGGCGGTGTCCGTGATGAGGCGCTCCACGGTCCGCTCCAGCCGCTCGGCCTCGTGCTTTATGCTCGCCAAGCACTCGGTGTCCTCCCTGGCCCGCAGGAGCTCCGCCGCGCACGGCTCGCTCGCTTCCGAAGGCTTGCCGCTGCCGAAGCCCGACGTCTTCTCGAACATGTCCTCCGAGTCGCTCTCGCCGCCGATAGGGCCCTCCCGCTTGGGCTGGGGCTGGCGGCCCTCCTCCCCATCGCTCTCCTTCTTGCCCTGGTCGCTGTCGGCGTCGCTGTCCCGGGGGCTCGGGGCGCGTGGGCCCAGGTGCGCGGCCAGGTCGTAGCGCTGCACATTGGACAGCAGCACCCGGTTCTCGTACTGCAGCTTCAGCACCTTCCCGCTCAGCTCGTTGATCTGCAGCCGCGCCGACTTGAGCTCCTCCTGCAGAGGGGCCCCGCTGCCCGCGCCCTTGCCCGCGCCCTCCGCCAGCCACCCGGGCTCCGGCCGGGGCTCAAACTTGAACTTGCTCAGCTCGTGCGTCAGCTGCCGGTTGTGGTCTTCGATCTCGGATATGGACCTCCGGAGCAGCTCGGCTTCCTCCTCCACGAACTGCAGGTGCCGGCGGAGCTCCGCGGAGGACTCCAGGGAGTCGCCGAAGGGTGAGGTAGGGATGCTCGCCACTTGGTCCCGGCCTGAACCCTCTCGCTCATACTGGACCCGCAGGTCCTCCATCTCCGCCTTGAGGCCCCGGTTCTCCACCTCCAGCTCCACGATCTTCCGGCCCAGGATGTTGGCCTCCTCTTCCACCAGCTTCAGCCGCAGCTTCAGCTCCGCCTCCCTGGTGCTGGGTGGCCCACCCGCTTCCCCGGTGGGCAGAGGGCTGTCCACATCTCCATACAGGGCCTTGTACTTCTGGAGCTCCTGTTCCAGCGCATCTTTCTCCCTCCCCAGCTTGGCCATCTTTTTACGCATCAGGGAGCCTTCCTCTTTGGCAAACTGAAGCTGGCACTTCAGATCGGTACTGTCATCCTGCCGGGAGAGAACAGCCCAAGAGAAGGGTTATTTGAAAATACCACATGTCCGTATTTTCTTAAAATTTCCCTTGCACCTCGCCCTCCAACACACACATATGCACACACACACACACACACACACAATGATCTTTCCATTAGCATGTTGAGTTACAGGTCAAAGGACCCAAGACAATGCCATCATAAGCCCAGGCCTTCACGGGCCAGACACGGCAAAGGCCTATGGCCTGTGGCTTTGTCTCAGAAACCGAAGAAACCAAACAATTCATTTGGGAACAACATGCACGTGGAACCCATGATACAGGTGACGACGGCAGAGGACGTAGAAAGCAATGAGACCCGGTGCCTGTTAGCGACACAGCAGTCCCTCGCTACTGTGTGGGTCTATCCGACGAGTCACCAGTGCTGGTGAGAGATGCCGGAACTCTCACGAAGCCTGGGGTAGCAAACAGGCTTCAGAAGTGAGCTCGACGTGTTGCCATTCATTTCCTCCAGTGTGGACCTCACCATCTAAAGCAGCCAGCAGCCCACAGGAGTTACCAGGACGGGGAGGCCCTATCAGAACCCGACACTGCACTGACTTGCTGAGATCCTGAGGTGTGGCAATTCGCCTCTACTCCTCCCCTAGTCTCTCCACCCCATGCATATCACAAGGAGGACAGGAGGACAAGGACACGGGATGACAGGCAGGAGGGGGCTTTTTGGAAGCCATGGTGTGGAGAAAGTACATGCTCTTGCAGTTAGGATAAAAGGTCGCAGACCTAACACCTGGGTTACCCCAACCTTTCACCAGGCAAGGGCAGGCAACGTGAGAGCCCCCGCTCCTGTTCCACTCCCTTTACTTGCTCTAACACAGCAGGAAGTGAAACTCAGAAACCCCAGGCCAGAGTTAAGTGTTTGAAAACCAGAGATGTGGTTCTCACTGGACTCACTACAGGACTCTGTAGGGTCACCAAAGCAGACTGTCACTAAAAAACCATACTTGCGTGGCTGAGGTCCTGAAGGCAGGTTTTGGAACATTTGGAAATCTGATTGTGCCTTCCCAGGGCAGATCTCCATGCCTGTGACCCATTCTAACAGTTTTGTGGGTCTGCAGAAATGTTTCACTGGGCCCATTCATGAATGGGAGAAATGACGGATTTCGTGAAATCATTGCTCTCTGGCTACTACAAATTTCCAAAGGCTGCTGTGGGGACAAAGACTTTGGCAAAGGCTTCCCCACCACCCAGAGAGACCGGACAACATGGTAGCTGTGCCCCATCAGCCCTAGGGGAGGGAGAGGCATCAAACCAGTCTCCCGGGGGGCACCTGGGTGGCTCAGTGGGTTAAAGCCTCTGCCTTTGGCTCAGGTCATGATCCCAGGGTCCTGGGATTGGGCCCCGCATTCGGCTCTCTGCTCAGTGGGGAGCCTGCTTCCTCCTCTCTCTCTGCCTGCCTCTCTGCCTACTTGTGATCTCTAAAAAATAAACAAAATCTTTAAAAAACAAAAAAACAAACAAAACAGTCTCCCGAACAAGTCAACCCTCTGGGGAAGAGTGAACTTTCAGATCCTTGTGCTCAAAAGGTCCAGCAGAGTTACAGGCAGGTTTCACCCTCAGAGAACAGGGCTCATTCTCTGCCCTGTCCTTGCTGCACACTTGCCATCGTGTAGCAAGATACAGAAATACCCACCTTGGTGCCTCCCAACTGTCCTCCTTCTACCTTACCTCGATCCCCCCTCCTGTACCCCAAACCCACGGAAGGAAAAAATAAATGATGTGGCAGGGAAGCCTCTAGGAAAAATCCAAGGCCAACTGTGAGCCAGTGCCACGTGGGCAGGAAAGCCATACTGTATATAATCCTAAGACTAAGGGAAAAGCATGCTTGTTTGTTGATTCGTTCATTCTTTCAGTGAATACGGAGAATCCACCATGTACCAGAAACCGGCACGTTACTTTTAAATGACCCCAGTTTCTTAAAACTTTCAAAATCAGATCAAATGCACCCTTTCAGTTATTTGGTAAACACAGATCTGCAAGAAGTCGATGCATCCAAATGCAGACAGAGGGCTCTGCCGTTCACATGATGGGACAGAGTTTAAATAAGCAAACAGACGTACCAGGGGAAACAGACTGTCAACACTTTGTAAATGGATTAGCTTGGGGGTGAAGAGCCTAGGATGGGAGACAGGGCGGTGCCCTCAGCCCCAACATTTCACTTGAAAGCCAGTGTGTGTCCTTAGTCCAATATCTCCTAAATGATTCTGTCTCCACCTTGAAGCACAGAAATCCACCTCTGTATCTGAGGACCGCAGCCGACTTCATGGAAGAGAATGTCGCCAGCCCCAAGAGAACACCACCATCTGCCCACCTTGGGCCTGGGCAGACCCAGGAATGGGCAGGGCCCCCTGCTGGGACCAATGCCCCACCCTCCCGTCCATGGACACCTGCAGTCCTGAGGCCCTGGAAGGTGGAGGCCAGGCTGGACATGGGCGGACAAGGGGCACTATTATCTGCATAGCTCAGACCAAGATCTGGGAGTCTCAGGTGATCTTCCCTGAGGATCTTCCCCCACGAGCTGAACTGAGAAACCGAGGCAGGCGGTAGCGTCTCTGAGAGGCCTGCAAAACCCCGGCCTTCCCAAAGGCTCTGAAAGGCTTAGCTCCAACAGCTTAGGGTAGGCAATCCAAGAGTCCTCACATCACATTGATTTCTAGAAACCCTAAACCTCATAACCCCCGCCCCCACCCAACCCTCCCCACAAGTCTGACTAAAACCAGAACTGCTCTCCCGAATCTAGACCCCAGTCTGTTAGAGAAGCAAGATTCTATGACGCACCCTAAGGAGAGTCCGATTCATAGATTACCTGAGGATTGATAAAGTATCCAAAAAGTCTTCTTGTTCCTTAAAAACAGAAACTACACACACACCAGGAATTCTAAGGCAATGCAAGCATGCTGTCACGTCTACTCAACACCATGCGCGACACCAGACCTGCCACCAATGCTAAAGCCGGTTTCCAAAGAAAAGACAATCTCTGGAGCCAAGGGAGTCAGATTCGCGAGAGGGTCAGATTCGCTCACTCTGGTCCAGGCAGCTGGAGCTGGGCGCTGTGCCTGCCGGCCAGTGGCAACCCTGAGAGTGGGGGTGGGGGACGGGGTGGAGGAGGGGCAGAGAGAGGAGGCACAGAGAGAGGAGGCCCAGGGAGCCGGGCTCAGTCTGTTCTGGTGGCAGGGGGCCACTCCTTCTCATGAGATGGGCAATCGCAGCCTCAGCAGAAGGAGCAAGAGGCGGGATCCCCATCTTACCTGGCAACCACACGCTTTCCAAAATCCTGCCAAAATTCCCGGGGAGGGGGCTAGGCTGAATCGTAAGCTGAAGGATATCGAGCTCTGGTTTCAAGAGATCATCAGCTAGCTCCAGGAATGCAGTATGAAGGCAGACGGTCCAGTCAGACTTTCCACACCACAGGCAGAGAAGGCAAGCACAGCACAGAGGGGAGGACGCACGTGGGACCAGGACCACCACCGCCACCACCACCACCAGCAGCCGGAAAGGCCTTGTCAAGCAGCAGAAATATATCGCTCTGGGTATATATTCTTTGGCTTGCAAGTCTGATGTCTAGCCAGCACCCCAAGCGCTGACTCCTCGCGTTCCTACCTTGCGCCGGGGTGCCGGTTTCCTTTGAGTTTTGGTTGCAGACCTGCAGTTTCCAAGGCGCTCGGGTCCACCGCTCTGCTGGACAGAATACTCCTTTCTCAATGATAGCGCAGGCGGAAGGGGGATTCAACCCATTCCCGGTGCCCGGAGTAATTCTCAAGACACTCCCGAGGGCAGTGGCACCTGTTTCTCAGCCCGAGGGACCCCCCACCCCCACCGCCCAGGGAATGCAGTGCCATATGGCTCAGTCCTTAATGGGGAGGTGGTCACCATCTTAAGGGAGATCTGCCCTGCTCAGGAGCCAGGAAGCTGAGACACACTCGACGCCCAGGAGGGTCCAAGCTCCCAGCCCCGGGACTGCGGATTTTAATTTCCCCATTATCAGTGGGTGGCAAAGTGAGGTGAGGAGAGTAGCGAGGGCAGAGCAGAAATGTTAATCTTGGGCACTCCTGCTGTCCCATGGCCTGGTTCTCCTTGAAGGATGTTCTGGGCATCAGTGAGTGGCTAAAGGCGCAACAGAGCGGATAGAGTGTGGAGTTCATGGGCAGGTCGGCGGAGCTCTCGGTTACCCAGATTTCTTGAGCCTCTCTAATTACTACTTGTGCTAAGAGCTCAGGGAGCTGACATCCCACTCCTGCCTTTACTCTCTCCCAATACCTAATGCCAGTAGCATTCATTATTTTAAAAATTCTTATTTATTTTTTAAATTTCTTTTCAGTGTTCCAGAGTTCATTGTGTATGCACCATACCCCGTGCTCCATGCAGTCCATGCCCTCCACAACACCCACCCCTGGGCTCACACAACCCCCACACTCCTCCCCTCCAAAACCCTCAGTTAGTTCCTCAGAGTCCACAGTCTCTCATGGTGCGTCTCCCCCTCCGATTTCCCCCAACTCCCTTCTCCTCTCCATTTCCCCATGTCCTCTGTGTTATTCCTTATGCTCCACAAATAAACAAAACCATATGATAATTGGGGGGGGGGGCAGAACAAGAAAGGAATCCAGGAAAGCAAGTGTTCAGAAGAGTTCAGGCATTGCTGCAGAACACACACCATGTACATGGAAAGGGTGATGCTGTTACCACCCCCAGCAAGAACACTGCACCTTCAATTAGGACAGTTTGGATACTGTTTGGCTTGCACGTTAAAACAAAAACAAAAACAAAAAAACAACCCAACACCGAAAACATTGCCTTATGAGTGACCCAACACCACACAAGCTGTACTGTTTTACTGTGTGAATGACTGAAGGCCAGAAAATGTTTCGCCAGTTGTGAGTACTACCAGAGAGCCCTGAATTACACCAAATTATGCTTCACAGAGTCCGTCTGTTCTTGCCTTTCTTGAAGAAACCACCAGCTTCTCGGTACGAGAAACAAAACGAAAGAGCTGGTGGGTTAGAGTGAACATTTTCACCCCATGGAGGTTTTGAGTGAGTCCCCATTTTTGGAGCAGGTCATGTTTCTTTGAATATTTTAAAGGCAACACAAGCACTTTTGAGACAATTCAGAATGAGGTGATTGCCCCTTGAGGAGACATAACATGAGAAGGATTCTTCTGCTTACCTGGTTAAAGGTTTTCTTTTCTTTGTATGTTTCCCGGCTGCCTCTTCTTTTCAGGGAACTCTGAAATAGATCCAAGGGACATTCTGTTAGGGAGGGGTCACGGGCAGGAGCCGGCACCAGGCTCACACCATCCCCACTAGTAGGGGACACACCCAATGGAGAGAGGCTCTTCCCCATACCCTGTACTGGAATCAAGGAACTTTTTACAGCCAATGTTTAAATGCTACAGAATAAGCTCGGCAAAGTCTCTGAACCCTCATGATTGTACCTGGAGTGTTCCTCAATTATTCAGCTTAATGACAAGAGAGGTAGTTTGGATAATTTTAAATAGTGGGGGAAAGATGGGAGAAACGTAGGCATTTTAGGAAACAGGTATGTAATGTTTCTGGAGCTGCCTTACCTTCCTAATTATGTTTTGTTGGGGCAAATATAAAAATTAATTGGTATGTCCTGAGTGCCTATGGGTAAATGGCCAGATATTCAAATGGTAGGAAAGGAGAGAAGGGTGGCCTATGTTTAGGGAGAAAACCTCATCCAGGTCACAACACAGCCCCCTTCGACTCATGACTAAACCTACATCTTCAAGTTCTTGTAAGTCCATACGTGACTCATGGGACATGGCCTTGGCTGTGTCCTTCAGTGGGCTGGGCCCCTGCCTAGTTCTACATATGGTGCCGTTCACTTCTGCCTGCTATCAGCACGAAATCCATCTGAAATACAAAGAGGATTATAAATAAAAGGCCCGGGGATGTCTGAAATGGAACAGCAGGAAGCCAAGACAGTCCCTGTTAAAGTATGAAGACTGAAAGAACCAGCCAGCAGTTCAAGAAGCATCACAGCGGGAGACAAAGGGACGTGAAGCCTGCAAAGATGAAGGGAATCCTGAGATAAGCCAGGAGAAGGTGGTTTCGAAGGTTACAAGACTTGCCAGCTCTCATTCAGACCCCAGCAAAGCCTGCGAGTGGGAAGGGGCTTTCCTTGCCCGCCGGCCCCTCCCCTCCACAGCCCTGCCGTACAGGAAGCACCAGGAACAGACCTGGAAGCTTGGATCCTCTGGGAGTTCCTGTCAAGGGGGCTCAGAGCCTCTCTGCTCATTCCTTTGCTGCCCAAACAGCCTGGGAAGGAGGCTCACACACATCACTTACGTCAAGGTCAGACCTATAGTAGTGAACTCAGTTCTGTTTACACTCCAAGTGACTCACTCATAGAAAGCCAGCGAGTGCCATTTACTGGATGAATTTCAGGGTTATGAAATAATTCCAGCCACCCCTTACCCTCTAGGAGGCCAGAGGACTGGAGAAAAAATAGCAGTTGAGAGAGGGTGAGAAGGTTACAGAATCAGCATGGAGTGTGAGTACTCCTGGGTCAGCCACGTCGGTGTGTACGGAAACTGATTGTTCAAACCCAGCTGCAGAAGCAGCTTTGTTTCTTGTAGCCTTTTTGGTAAAAGCAGGGTCAAAGTAGAAAGAGAACCAACGTCTTCCAACAAGTTATATTAAGTCTGTGTTAAGAAAGGCTTGAGATTTACTACCCAGAGTCCATAGGCTTTCCAAGATTTTTCACGCGGCAATGAAGGGGCTTCTTTGATTTGAACGAGCTGAACAAGATGAACGCTTCTGATGTTTCGTGACAGAGAAGAGTTACAATAAAGAAGCAGGGAGAGAAACCATTCCCAAGGAAGGCTTCAGCCTATGGGATTTAATTCTGGGACCGATGTCTGCGTAGTCAGCCTGCTGTCCCAGAGTCTCCCTCCACGGCATCATTTGCTACCCAATGACTGCAAAACACATTGTGCACACCCAAAAGGAAGCTATCTGGAAGTGACATGAGAGCTAGAGGTGGAAACAGAGGAATTACGGTGCTGCATTGGTTGGGGGTAGGGGGGAACACCTGGGCCAACCAATGGGGAGCCTGTCTGTGCACAGATCCCTCCACCCGACCTGATGGGGTCTCCCCCTTGCTGAGCCCTGAGTGCAAGTGCGTCAGAGTCCCGTGATACTTCTAGCGAATCACAGAAGAGGTGGGGCGGGGAGGGGGGGTATGGGATCCCCCACAGAGGTCCCAATCACAGCAACAACTACAGGGAAAAACCATGCCAAGATTAAAGTTAACCAGAAACTGGCAGGAACTCTATGAAAGAAACCATACAATTTTGGTGCTAGACATAAATGCTTGATGCTGTCTGATGGAAAGACCCTATTTTATCAAGATGTCACATTTCGCCCATATCATTGTAAGTATGATGTCATGTTAACCAAATTCCTTTCTTTCCATATATATAATGTAATATATACACATATATACATGAGAAGTATTTATGAGTGTGTATACACACATGCACACACACATAGACTCACACACACAAATGCTATTTGTGTATATGTGAGGGAGGTAAGAATATGGAAAGATTTGACAAAATGATTCAAAAATTCATCTTGAACAGGGGCTGGCAAACTAAGGCCTTCAGGACCAATCAGCCCACAGCCTGTTTTATAAATGAGTTTCACTGGAGCAAAGCCTTGGTTATTACTGTCTACTTTGTACTACGGAAGGACATCTGAGGAGCAGTGACAATGGCCTCCAGAGCCGTCGCATTTACCATCCTGCCCTTTTCAGAAAGTTTGCTGACCTCTGACCTAGAAAAATAAATTGGTAAAAACAGCCAAGAACACTCTGCAGAGGAAGAATAGGACAGCAGCTTTGCACTATTAGGTGTAGAAATACAATATAATGGTTTGGTGCTGGTACAAAAATAGGCAGATAAATGGAACAAAACAGAAAGCTCAGAAATAAATTTGAGACTATATGAGATTTTAACAGTTGATATGGGTAGCATCTGAAAAGTGGGGGGAGAGAATGGACTGTTTGGTACAGGCTGGATAAACTACTGGCTAGCACAGGGGGGAAAAAAAGCAAGATCAATACCAGGTATCCCCCCCCCAAAAAAAAATCCACATGAATTAAAAATCTAGATATAAGAAATCATAAAGGAACTAGAAAAAGAAAATCTCTATTCTTGGGCACAGCCTTTATAAACATACACAAAAAAGCCAAAACATACAAGGAAAAGACTGATCAAGTGGACTGGTAAGATTTTAAATTTTTATGTTTCAAAAAAAACCCAATAATTTACAGTATTAAAAAGCAAATGACAAAATGGAAAAAAGATTTTTCTAGTACAAGACAGACAAAAGAGTAATATTTTGCAAGCAGCAGGAAAATCATTAAAAAATAAATGGCCAACAAACACATGATTACTGGCAATTGAAATAAAATGCCATTTTTTCACTGAGAGGTTTAGAGACCAAAAAACGCAGAACACCCAGTGTTGGCAAGTGTCCACAGAGGCAGGCACTTGTATCCAGATGAGTGAGAGTGGGCATTACATCCCACAGCATTACCGGTGGGAAAAAGAGCCCGATGAACGCACACACTGAGCCAGGAATCCCACCTCTGGAAAGAAACCACTAAGTTCCCATGACTCAGACAGCCTTCACTCACTCAGTATTAACAGTATCTACTATGTTGCCTTGTCTGAGCAACAGAGTAACAAGTCTTTATTTCTAAGGAGCTGTCATGAGAGTGTGGAGAGTCACACAGTAAGAAAGGAAACAACAAGAACAAAGTAATTTCTGCTGGCCTAAGGAAACTGCAGAGATACTGAGGGAAGACTTTGGGTAAGAATGCTGATCACACTACCTTTTCTAATAGCGAGTGAGTACTGTGGATGGTGTTAAAATTATGTTTTTGAAGAATACTTCCAGATTCAGGAAATAGAACACATTAAAAGAAAAATAGAGGTTGCAAACATCATGTATTTTGTGATTTCAATTTACATCTAATAAAATATCAATAGCGATATGTCAGAAAAGCAGACTGGCAAAACAGATACCAAGTGTTAATAGTGTTCATCCTCAGGTTATGGAATTATGAGTGATTTTTATTTTCTTTTTTGTGGCTTTTTATAGCATCCAAATTACCCACAGTAAATACTATTTCCTTTACAAGTAAAACAAAACAAAACAAAAACAAAAACAAAAAAACTGAGGAAATTATTAAAGAGGTCAGAGAAAAGAGGCTCCCACTGATATCTTATGTAGGATTGCCGTGTTTTTTTTTTTTTTTTAACATATAATGTATGATTTGTTTCAGGGATACAGGTCTATGAATCATCAGTCTTACACAATTCACAGTGCTCACCATAGCACAGACCTTCCCCAATGTTCATAATCCAGCTACCCTATCCCTCCTTCCTTCCCCCTCCCCTCCCACAACCCTCAGTTTGTTTCCTGAGATTAAGAGTCTCTTATGGTTTGTCTCCTTCCCTGGTCCCACCTTGTTTCATTTTTCCCTCCCTTCCCACCATGGCCCCCGTGCCCTGCCTCTCAAATTCCTCATATCAGAGAGAGCTCCGATTGACTTATTTCGCTCAGCATAATACCCTCTAGTTCCATCCACGTCATTGCAAATGCCAAGATTTCCTTTTCTGATGGCTGCATAGTATTCCATTGTGTGTGGGGGGTGTGTGTGTGTGTGTACCACACCTTCTTTATCCACTCATCTGTTGATGACATCTAGGTTCTTTCCATAGTTTGGCTATTGTGGACATTGCTGCTATGAACATTGAGGTGCACATGCCCCTTCAGGTCACTACATTTGTATTTTTAGGGTAAATGCCCAGTAGTGTGACTGCTGGGTCATAGGGTAGCTCTATTTTCAACTTTCTGAGGAACCTCCATACTGTTTACAAGAGTGGTGCAGTGGTGTTTCATCAGAAATTATTTGCCAGGAGCACCTGGATGGCTCAGTGGGTTGAAGCCTCTGCCTTCGGTTCAGGCCATGATCTCAGGGTCCTGGGATTGGGCCCCGCATCGGGCTCTCAGCTCAGCAGGGAGCCTGCTTCCACCTCTCTCTCTCCGCCTGCCTCTCTGCCTACTTGTGATCTCTCTCTCTGTCAAATAAATATATAAAATCTTAAAAAAAAAAAAAAAAAAAAGAAATTATTTGCCAGCTTCTTGGATCTCTTTTTGTGAGCTGACATTGTTTTTATCAGCCTGGTGCTTCAGGCATAACTATATATATGTATAATCCATATGTATATTGTTTTTAAAAGACCAGGAAGCCCCCTGAGGAGTGAGGGAACCCACCAGGTGCCCCACTCTACCACAGGTGCCTGGCGTCTGGCTCCCTCACTGACTGACAGACGGTCACAAGGCCCCCAGCCTGGGGTATGGTGTCTTCCCAGGCTCACCTGCTACTTTGGGTCTCCTGGCCAAGGGACCCTGAGTGTAGGATGGTTTATGTGCATGTGATTCATGGCCAGTTCATTTCTCTAGAAGATTCAGAGATCCAGTGGAGAATCTCTTCCAAGAAACAATAAGAAAAAGGGGAAAATGTTGACCATCAAATAAACCAACCCCAGAATGGAGGACTTGCCTGCTGATTCATTAGACTCTTTCTTTTTAGTCTGGCCAACAGCCAGCAAATCAACTCTAAATTCCTATTGAAAGGAGAAAAAAATTGAATTTCTCACTCCAAATTGAACCCATCTAAGGCTGATGCATTTGCTGGGTATTGAAAATGACTAAATAAAATATGACGTTAGGCAATTATTTGGACTTTCAAGTCATTTCTTAATATTTCCTATTTTAAGCCAACCAGTTTCTTCCAGGCAATTTCAGAAAAAAAACGAACAAGCTCTCAATTGCTTAAGTGTTTCAGAGACAGGCTTTGGGCTTAAAATTCAGATTAGTAATAAAAAGAGACAAAAATCATGATCCTGTGAATCATGAGTGAGGATGGGAAGGAGGGTACGGATGTAGACAGGTGACTCTCAGAATTCTTAGAGATCCTTTTTATCTAGAAAGCTGTTTAAGTTTTGGGGGGCTGATGTACAGCACACGTGCTTATAAAATCTTATAAAATCAGAATAAGAAAATGAAGAGGCAGAGGCCTTCTTTCTGTTTAGGAGAAAGTTACCAAGATTCTCTTACCCACATTAGTCTCCACTGAAGTGTTAGGAGATGTGAAGGTAAGACTTACGAGCTTCTCCTTTAGTTAGAAGCAGCAGGGCCTGGCTGGAAGATGACCTTTTATTCTTCCTTCCTCTCCACTAGCCTCTAGATGGCTCCCAGGGAGACTGGTTCCCATCCTGCCCTAGAATCATTGCACTCAGCTCAAGTCCATGCACCACTGTTACACTGCAGAGCCCTGTAAACAGAGTCCTCCGCGGATTCACATCCTCCATGGCCACAACCGAAGGAAAACACTTTCTCCTTGGCTGTTTGGGAGAATAATGGTGGATATTAACAATTACTGTTTGTTGGGCACACATTCACATCAGGGGCAATGCTAAACCCTTCCTTTCTCCCTCCCTCCGTCCTTTTCTTTCTGTTAGTTATGAGAAAGAAGGGTGGTGGGCAGAGGGAGAGGGAGAATCTCAAGCAGACTCCCCGCTGAGTGTGGAGCCCAACATGGGGCTCGATTCCATAACCCTAAAATCAGGACCTGATCCAAATTAGGGGTCAGATGCTCAACAGATGGAGCCACCCAGGTGCCCCACTAAACTCTTCCCTTATGCATCTGATCTCATCTCATCCTCATAAAAGCCCTGAGAGGCGTATGTTATTACCACTGATGAACAGAGGAGAAAACAGTCCGAAGTGAGATGAGGTTTCATGGTGTCCCCCACTCCGAGATGGGGCTCCAACCTGAGCCAAACTCCACCCCCTCATTCACAGTCCCAGCCCTGAGAGCCTCCAGGCTGCCTTCTGTGCTTCTGACAGCACAATCTGCCAATCTAGGCTGCTTTTCTTTTTGTTTTCGAGGTTTCTGAGCCCCGAGTTGCTAAGTCTTCTTGTACAAAGAGTCTCTCCTTTCTCTGGCGAAAGAGCACAAAGACCTATTACCGGAACAGTTGCAAATTGCTATGCTCACGAGGTACCTCATGGCTATGAAATATTTGTTTGCACTGGTAGTTTCTGAGGATCGGAGGCTGCAGACAGCACAGGTCCTTATATGGAAAAGACAGAAGCTATTATCAGAGGACAAAATGCTACAAAGTAAGTGAGAAGAGAAGACTCTATTGGGCTGTCCAGCTCAAGAAAGGTACAGCTGGTTCGGATCCCAGCACCCAAGGCAAAGAGGGAGAAGGCCAGAAGGACAACAGCCTGGCCACAAGCCACACAGTCCAGGCTGCGAGACCTACCTGGGAGGGACATAGACCACCGGCACACCCAGGCTGCCCACCAAAGGCCACCTTTGCTTGGGGAGAGAACATGGTGATAAAAATGACAGGTTGCTGCTTGTGCACATTTGGAAACATGACACGTATCTGTTTCGCAGTAGGGTCTGGTTGTTGCATTTTAAGCCCCAGAGACATTTATCTTGAGGCCCAGTAATTGGAAAATTGTGGTGAAAACATACTACAACACGGCAGTCCCAGCCAAACACAAAATAAATGAAACTGAAGGTGATAAAGCGACGGGTAAATTATCATTACTCTGCAATCAGAGAAATGGAAAATCATGACTATGGCAAGACCGAAACAGTGATGGTACAAAAAATAAAGTGTTCTTACCCCAAATTATAGGAATTCCCAGTGTATACACACACACAGGCACTCAGCAACACCATCAAGCAGTACACGAAATATTGAATTAGAATCTATATTTCAGAAGCTTCTACGGACTCACTGAGTAGGTGACAAATAAGTGGCTGTGGGGCATTCACAGATGTTGAAAATCCATATAAATATATGCTATTTGCCGATCAGAACTGAAGGTAAGGTTTGTGTCTTATTATTAATAATCTGTTCCTGGCTCCCACTGGTTTAGAAAAAATATACTAGTCCATGGAGAGAGGCAGATTATTTCCCAGTCTAACAAAATAATACAAAAAAGTTAGAAGTGCTTTGAAAAACAAAGTTGGGACACCTGGCTGACTCGGTCAGTAGTGCATGGCACTCTTGATCTTGGGGTTGTGATTATGGGCCCCACATGGGGCATAGAGCTTGTTTTTAAAAAAAGAAAAGCCAGGGCACCTGGGTGGCTCAGTGGGTTAAAGCCTCTGCCTTTGGCTCAGGTCATGATCTCAGGGTCCTGGGATCAAGCCCCACATTGGGCTCTCTGCTCAGCAAGGAGTCTGCTTCCCTTCCTCTCTCTCTGTCTGCCTACTTGTGATCTCTGTCTGTCAAATAAATAAATAAAAATTAAAAAAAAAAAGAATACTTGTAGAAATTCTTTAAAAAAAAAAAAAAAGAAAAGCCAAAAAATATAAACAAGGGGCGCCTTGGTGGCTCAGTGGGTTAAACCACTGCCTTCAGCTCGGGTCATGATCTCAGGGTCCTGGGATCGAGCCCCACATCGGATCTCTGCTCAGCGGGGAGCCTGCTTCCCTCTCTCTCTCTGCCTGCCTCTCTGCCTACTTGTGATCTGTCAAATAAAAAAAATTTTTTTAATTAAAAAAAATATATATAAACAAATGTTAAAATGTTGTTCCCCTTTTCAGAGAAATTCATCACTTACTTTTCTTTCAGGTGCACATAACTTAAGAAAATACTTAGTACTTCAAACAAAAGAGCACATGAAACACTTTTAAATTACTTATGGTATATTTCATAATAATGAGCCATCACATCCTTTGGACCTTCTAAATTGACTCCAAGTATTGTTCTAAATAACAGAGTGTGCTATTATACTATTAAAATGTATGCATACAAGGGCGTCTGGGTGGCTCAGTGGGTTAAGCCGCTGCCTTCGGCTCAGGTCATGATCTCAGGGCCCTGGGATCGAGCCCCACATCAGGCTCGCTGCTTGGCGGGGAGCCCACTTCTCCCTCACTCTCTCTGCCTGCCTCTCTGCCTACTTGTGATCTCTCTCTCTCTCTCTGTCAAATAAATAAATAAGTAAATAAAATCTTTATGAAAATGTATACATACATTTGTCAAAACTCAATGAACATAAATTTAACACCTGTGCATTTCAATACACATAAATTAACAAAAAAATATAAGCAAAATTAAGTTCTAGTTAATAATTATTTATTTAAGGTATATTTAAGGTAAGTGAATTGGTGCCTACATTTTCAAATGTGTCAAAAAAAGAAGGTGGGTTAATAGATAAATAGAAGGCTAGATAAATATCTGATGAATCAAATATTGTAAAATGTTAATGCAGAATTTAGATGGTGAGTATACAGGTGTTCACTATAAAATTCTTTAAGCTTTCCTGTATGTTTGAAAATTTCCCTAGCGTTGGAAAAAAATGCATTATGCACACAAATTCCCGATTTCACTGAAAACAGCTGCTATAATATTGTACAGCCATTAAAAATTATGATTACTAAAAATTTTTAATAACATGGGAAATTTTTCATAAAATGCCCACCTTTGAGATGTAGGCTAAAAACATAAATTTAATTATCTCATCAAGATTAAATACTTCTGTCTTTGAAATATTTAGAAGCAAGTACACTAAAATGCTAGCAGGTCTTAGCAATGGGCAGCAGCATTATGGGTGACTCTGTGTTTTTCCTTACAGATTTTTTTTCCAGGAGTCAAAATGATTATATATTACTTTTCCAGAAAAACCCTTTTAAGGATAAGAGAACTGACCCAGAATGCAAACACACCCACTAAACCTACCACTGTGTTACTTTGGCCCCATGTCCCCCGGAAGCAAGGCACAAGACTGATGGACTTTCCCTCAAGGGAGACAGGAAATTAAGCTAAGGGATTAGCCCCTAGGCGGGATTAGCTCCGTGCTGCTGGAGATCATCAAATATATTTTCACACGGAGGACAAAGGAGGGCCTAATGGACATGGGGGGGGGATAGCAAATGGATCTGAGATTCTAATCACCTCCCCAGCCGAAGGCTTCCTCTCAGAGACGCTCCCTGACCAGGCGGAGGCTGACTCACTGACCCGTGTCTGTCCGGGAGCCCTGTTATCTGAAAGCTCTGCTCGCCTCCATTAATCATCCACCAAAGGCTCTGAGATCTGGAAAGCAGCCCTGGCTAGCATTCTGCCTAAAGCCAACACTGTCCCTTTGGTAAATAATCGTCTGGAATTCTCATCTCCAAACCAGAGCACCTGGGATTCCCACCACTAACACCAAGGCACACTCTTTAGGGATTGAAGAGGGGACAGGAGATGCTGACCCCACAGTTTCGTGACTCCTACGGAGCCAAAGCTCTCTCTAGTCCCTGTCTGCACCACCCCGTTTGGGGGACTGCAGAGGATTCAGTCAAGCAAGACAGCCACTGCCTTTTGAGGTGGGCCAGCCAGTGAGCATGGGGAAAGTAAGGGGCTTCCAGCAGAACGTAATCTGGGAGGAACAGAACAACATCACGGCAGGAATACTGACCTGCCCTAAGTGCAGAGCCGAGGGAAGCCCCGGGTTGGGGGCAGCGCTCTGTGAAAGCAGGTATCCCTGGGGTCCAGCGAATAAGAGCAAGGAAGCCCACTCTGTCATCCATGGTGCTGTCTTCTGTGAATACACGGGACAGAAGCCTGATGCCCGAACCGTGCATATTGCTGCCGGCATGTCGTATCCATGCAACAGACCATAGAAACACGATCAGCCACCAGAGCCGGTGTGGCCTCGGCAGCCCTCAACAGTCAAGCCAGAGCAGCCACCGTAAGAGCCACTGTCGCCTTCAAAGCCCTTACTTCAGGATCGGGCGGTGACAGTGGCCGTATCACAGAGCCCAAGGGCAAACGTGTTATTTGGACTTGCAACAGCCTTTTGTTAGGATGGTTCCTCCCCAGGCTGTGTATAGATCCATTTGTGCCATCAAGCCAGATCCTAATGGCTCCTGAGTCGACAGAGGACAGAGGCTTAATCAGGAGGCACCGTCTGCCTGCAAGCTTGTCCTGCTGCCTTCTCTGATGCAGCTTTGGGGCCGCGACCCGCTGGGCGGATCACTCATCTCTGACGAGCCTGCTTGCCTGCTTCTGAGTCCTCGCCTGTCCCAGGGTGAGAGCAGATGTCCCTGGTCCCTCCGACCTTCAGACCCTCCGAGTCTCCTCTTCAGCGGAATCACTCCCTCCCATAGCAGCCTGGGTTGGGAAGCCTGTGGAGGAGGAGGGGAGACCACACATGCCCACAGCACCTTCTGTCTCGCACTTTCCAGAACGGACAGCAGGCATGGCAGTAACCTTGCAAAGGTTCCCTGAAGCAGCCAGGGATGTGGGGAGGGGAAGGTTACACCTTACTTTGGGGTGTTGTCCCTGAAGTGCAGGGACAACTTGGGGTTGAGGTGTTTTTGCTTTGTCCGACAGCCCTCTGTTCAGACATCTCTGGCCCCTCAGGGGCTCCAGTGCCAAGTTCCTGCACTTGGGATGGGGCCATGTTTCCATTCTCCTCACACCACCAAACATTTTGCACGTTTCCAGGAGGAAAGTCACAGCTAGGGGCCGGCCATGCCACTTCTGCCTGCCTGGCCAGCACCACACATGGACTTGGGGGGAGGGGGTGCACGGTGCTTCAGAAAAGTAGCTGATGCTCCCACAAAGAGTCCTCTGGAGGTTTAAGTAGCAAGTAGCCTGCAAATGGGAAAAAGCTGCCGGAGAGGCCTTGTTTTATCCCAGAGGATGTCCGCTGACTTCTTCTGTGTGCCGCTCAGCTCACACTTCACGGGGTTCTGGTCACACATCTCTGTACTCCACTGATATGCTGTGACTCTCCTTTTAGGCATTTTATGTCTTCCTTTACCCTCTGGAGTACCTACACCTAAGAGCTCTCAGAGTTGAATGTGTAATTTCAATTGTTTTTTTTAAGTAAGAGCTACATCCAGTGCGGAGCCCAAGGCAAGGCTTGAACTCATGACCCTGAGATCATGACCTGAGCTGAGAGAAAGAGGCACTTAACAGACTGAGCCACCCAAGCATCCCCTCAGTTGGCTTTGAAAAGCTTTCATAGTATGGCTTTAGGGAAACTTCATAAATTTGAAGATTTTTGTCATCCAAAATCTGTCCACATCTTTATGAATTTTTAGTTTCCCAGTGAGCATATGAAGACCTGCATGTTATATGTGTAAAAGGGAAAAGTGGGCGAAGACCATGGGTATTCACATCCAAATCCAGGTAAATCACTAGTAGTCTGTGACCCTGGGGTAGCTCCTTGAGCTCCTAGTACCCCAATTTCCCTATTTAAAAGTGGTAATAATATTAATGCCTACTTTGTATAAAGGTTTCTTGTAAGGACTAAATGAAATAATATGCTTAATAAAGTGATTGCCATGGCCACAAAAAGCAAACATTAGCTAACCATTTATGATTCTTTACTTAATATTTTCAGATGCTAATCACCTTTTTTCCCCCTAAAGTAGAGGGGGTAAAACCATTATAATTCATTCCAGCTTTCTTCTCTCTACAGGAGCAAAACCAGTGTTCACAAAAATGTCTATTTTACTCTACATGAGGAAAGTATGTTTGAAGTGTCAACTTTGTCAACTCTGTTGTTTCCATATATTCTCTTATTTTTGCACTTTTTTTTTTTTTGGTAATAGAAATTGGCTATTTCAGGATGCCTGGGTAGCTCAGTGGGTTAAGCCTCTGTCTTTGGCTCAGGTTGTGATCTCGAGATCCTGCGATTGAGCCCCGTGTCAGGCTGTCTGCTCAGCGGGGAGCCTGCTTCCCACCCCCACCCCCCACCGGCCTCTGCCTACTTGTGAACTCTCTCTCTGTCAGATAAATAAATAAAATCTTAAAACAAAAACAAGAACAAAAGAAATTGGCTATTTCAGAACTTCAAATTCATATCCCAGGTCACCTAAAATCTCGCTATTGTCACTGAGGAAATTTTACCTTAGAAAGAAATCCTCTCTCACACTGAGTGGACGTTACTTCCATCGCTTCGGGGAGGTGAGTAGGTCAGATTTTCCACAACACACTTACGTGTGCCAAGAGCCACTGGCAAAGATGCGTAGGATGAGTCAAACCGTGAGGAGAAAAATGAGGACACGTGCTCTCCCTCACCATCAGATCCTATCATAGCCTAAGGCTCAAAGGGAGACACGCCTCTTTGGGACTGACAAGGTTTTTCTTTGACACAGTCACATAAAGTGTGTGGCATCCCCAGGCGCGAAGGCATATTTAACTACCCAGACCATCCCCCACAGCACCAGGGGCTGGTTCTCGTGGCAGCAAGGGGAGGTCATTTATTGATGGGGCCCGTCACCTTCTCTTTGAAAATCTCAGCCTTCGGAAAGATACCTTCTAAAAACACTAATTATCAGAGACACAAACGGACACTCCTACGGTAATGTTTACTGCATTTTACTGCATCGTTATTCACAACAGCCAAACGAGGGAAGCAATCCCGGATGAACGGATAAGCGGAACAAGTGGTCATCATACAATGGGAGGTTATTCAGCCATAAAAAGGAAGGACATTCTGATACACGGGTGAATCTTGAAAACGTGGTAGGTGAAATAAGCCAGACCCCCTCCCCCCCAAAAAGGAAAAAAATTGTGTACTTCCCAATTATGTGGGATACCTAGATTAGGCAGATTCAGAGAGCCAGAAAGTAGACGAGAGGTTACCAGAGGCTGGGTGAGGGAGGAACGAGGAGTTGCTGTCTAATGGATGGAGAGTTTCTGTTTGGGATGATGGAAAGTTCTGGAGATAGTTGCGATAGCTGCACAACATTGTGAATGTCTCCAATGCCACTGAATTATACACTTAAGAAGGACAAAAATGGTAAATTTTATGTTCCGTATATTGCAGAACAGTAAAAAACAAAACAAAATCAAAAACAAAAACCTCCTCCATCTCAAATAGCCTAAAAGCCATAGCAAAACCCTCCAAACAAACCTCTAGCTATGGATCGCTACAGCTTATATTTTGGGTGTCACTATAAGACCCTGTGATTTATTTCATTTTCCATGTGTACAATACTATAGATTCTCTCTCTCCTTTTATGGCTTAGAAGCTAAGATTCACTAGTACTGTTTTTAATCTGTAAAATACACATTCAGATGGATTCAAACTGCTAATAAATGTTTTGAAGGCAGCTTTTAAACAGTGACCAAAGTGTTAGCAGGTTTTTTTTTTTTTTTCTCCAGGGCTTTGCTTTTTTTTTTTTTTTTTAAAAAACAATGGCACATTTTAAAATTCTGTTTTATTATATCACCAAAGGTAGTTTTTCCCCACTGATGTTTTAGATCCATACATTTTAACCAACTACTACCTGCAGGCTCTCTTCATAAGAAACACATCATTTCTCTGTGGTCATAGCATATTTGTAGAAAAAAAAATTTCCAAACTTACCAGAAAATTTGGATTTTTTTCATGGCCGTATCCAATCTTAAAACTTGCTGGAAGCAATGCAGGAGTATCTTCTACAATACTTTCTTTTTTGTACATATGTACAGAAATACATTGCTTTTATGGAAATATGGGAAGTAAAAAGAATGAAAGGAGAAAGCAGCTGGAAAGACTGCAGGTAAGAGAGAGGGACAAGACCAGGGAAAAGGGCAAGCCTTATGTTCTGTCCCTAGACAGAGCTCTAGCTGACCAGCTACCTTATTAGCCCTTGTGTCAACTGAGAGGTCAGGACCCTGACACTTGCCTTCTGGTGGGTCAGCAGGGAAAACCTGGTGACGTGACAAGACACCCAGCAAAGGACCGCCGTCCAGAATGTCAGGAAGCTTAGCAGACTTGCTGCTTCTATTCTGTATCTAGTAACTTGTTGCACTATGGCCAAAGACCTTGTATTCAAGGTCTGGCCTCCTCACAACACTTCTGGGAGATGGGTGTCATCATTTGCATTTCATATGTGAGGGGAAGTAACTCACCCACCGCTCCAGGTGGGGCTTGAACCCAGGCTCTCCACAGAGCTGAGCTGGCTGTCTGATGAGGGAGCTCAGATGGAAGAGGGGTCAGAACCCCAGCGGGCCACTCATGTCCATGCTGACTGAGCTCATGTTCCAGTGGAGCAGAAAAGTACACAACAGAAGATAATGCTGTGCCCTTGATATTTTGGGGGCTCACAGGGGGGTAAAGAGGTAGCTACGCACTCCTTGCCTCACTAGAGTCACTTCATGTTTGTCTGTCCTTCGTAATGAGAGCAGAGCAGCCTCTAAGGACTCAGGGGACCTAGAAGGATGAGCCCTTCAGGGCCCCCTGCAGAAACCGGAATCCCAAACACACTATTGTCCTCTCAATCCGGACACCCACAGCCCACCGCCGTCTCCCACTTTGCCCTCCTCAAGCCTGGGCACGCTGCAGACCCGAGTCTAGTGTTCTCTGGGTACTGGTGGGCACAGAACACCTACTGTAACAAGAGTTCATCATTTATGGACACGATACTCTGCTCTGGAAATTTCTGCCGGTTACATGCTTCTTTAGAAATCCTAGGTTTGAGAGGACAATCTTCTTTTAATCAGGGTCTCACCATGGAGTTGTGCTTTTTAAGCCTCCTTTCTTCCCAGGAGACTCCTTCCACATTGGGACAAATGAGAACCCCTTCAGCTCGCCCATTAGAAGGGTCGCAAAGGGTCCTGGGGGTGAGGGGAAGTAGTCTCACGTAAATTAAGAGCACAGAAAGAACGGGAGAAAGAACCATTTCTCCTGTGGATTCTTGGCTGCATGGAAGAAATCATAAGTAACTCTTGAACTTCAAGGAGTCAATTTCCCACAGTCTTTGAAATCAACGGTATTCTTTCCGAATACCTCCTGAACTTGGCTCCTTGGCACAGCCAGAGATGATCTAGGGCCTGAGGATGGTTACGAGTGCTGAGCTCCAGGAAGAATCCTGAAAACACGTCCCAATCTTCCACCCCCCGGAGAAGCAGGAGCATTTACTTGTAGACCTTTGCCCACACAAATGCACTTTACAAAAAGGCTTGTCAGATGCTATCGATGAGCTTAAAAGCACTCGGCATAATTCGTGTGTGATCTGCTTAAGTCTTTCCACTCAAAGGCCATTTTCCTCCAAAAGTGATCCCAAATGCGGAATTACAAAACAATAAAAATGCCCCTTAACCCACTCCCCATCCCTTTTAACCTTTTATTCTTCTGTTCCTCTATGATTACTGTCCAGGACTGGGATTCTGGAGGAGGCATTTCAACTACATTGTACTGAATGCAATAAATGGAGAAGAGGAGGGGTCTTTGAGAGAAATCTACAAGCCTGGTATATTCAGCCCTCTTCATCTCTCTGGAACCCTGAACCTGGTTTCCCCCATTCTCGGCACAATCTGCAATAACAGAGTTTTGTTTCCTCGGGCCACTTATCACTGTCTACCTATTGTGTGATCACAAGCACCTAATAGCCAAGAATTCACAATTCACTGAGGTCCCCTGGCTCGTGAGAGGTGAAAGAGAGCCTAAATACAAAATAAGCATGAACAGTTTTTAGAAAAACTTCAAGAGCACAAAGTAACACAATCCTAGCTCAAGTTAGACTGGATGTTTACAGCCTTATCAAGTCAGATGCGTTTAATGAGTATCCTAAGGCACAGGGCCAACCTCATCACAGATGAGATTAATCATCCTGCAAAAGTTCCCCACTGTCTCTACTCTAGATCCTACAGATTAAGAAAAACCCAGGTGAAGGGCACTGCTGTCATGTATGAACCTCACCTAGAAAATGGGAAGTGAGCCTCAGTTAGATAACTGGAAAAATCTCTCGGGTGTTGTTTAGTATCATTCTTGAAGAAAGGATTAGCAGAGTGGGTGATACCATCTAGATTATGATTATTATAAAGCTTTCTTTCATCTTTCTGAGATAAAAAGTCTTTAAACTCATCTTGAAACCCTTGTTTAGCCAACTCCATAGGTATAAAACCATTTAAAGAAAGAACATCTCTATCAAATGAACATGTGCATTTTATTAATACCAAAACAATAAAAGTAGGAAATAAGAGCATTTAATACAGTAAAAACATATTCCTTTTAACCAACTGAGCCACCCAGATGTCCCAAAACATACTCCTTTTAAAGAACTGGGACACTTCATCAGACTTCCTGTGTTATAAGACAATATTCCACTGAGATACTGTGATGTTTGATAAATACATATTTGGTCTTCATTGGTATTTGGTCTTTCTGGCACAGACCCTGGAATTTTGTAAATGACAAGAGTCATAAACATGTGTTGATATTCATAATAAACCCCTGTCAACCACACCTGAATTTATGTTAATGAGGTGACATTTGGAAAGCTCCTAGAACATCTTAGGAAGATCTTAGATGGGGGCTGATCACCAGAAGAACCATGTAATAAGAGAACCTTCAGTCCCATCCTCAGATCTTCAGGAAGGAGAGAAGGGCTGGAGATGGCCAGTGATCTAATCCACTGTGTTTATATAATGAAACCTCCATAAAAATCCCAAAGGATGGGGTCTGGGAGATTTGGAGATTTGGAGATTTGGAGAGTGGTGCTCCCTGAGAGTGTGGAGGCTCTTTGCCATTCCCACGTATCTTGCCTTATGTATCTGGCCATTCCTGAAGTATATCGTCTTATAATAAACCGATAATCTAGTAAATAAGATGTTTCTGTGAGCTGCTCTAGCAAATTCATCAAACCTCAGGAGGGCATTGCTGGAACCTCTGGTCCACAGCTGGGTGGTCAGAAACATAGGTACCTGGCCTTATAATGGCATCTAAAGTGGGGAAGGGCCACGAGAGCAGTCTTGTGGGACTAACCTGCTATCTCCAGGTAGACAGTCAGAATTGAGTTAATTGCTTGGTGGGATGGACAAAACCCCACGTACCAGAATTCGTGTCAGAATCAAATCTTCACAAATCACTTCAAAAATGCAAATGATCCCTTTTTACTAAATATATATCTCCAAACACACCTTTGTGTCCTGCAACATTTTATGGGTTAGAACCTGAGGGCATAACTGTTTCCTGTCACATGCCCTTGGAACTTCCAAGATCTTCCCTGGGCGGTAATATTCTTATTTCACCTGCTTCCAGGTGTCCCTGCTCCCTGGCCTTCTCTAGGTTTGTTACTGTCCCCTATTTCCTATCAATCACCTGTTACAGAGTTGACTGGGGGTTGTCTCGGTCACCAGGACACATGTCTTTCGTTCCTATAGTGACTATTTGCTATTCGGGCATTCTTGGGGAAGGAGGGGTTCCAGGGATATGAAAGATTTCCAGGGACATAACACTTTCCTCTGTAGAAGCTAAAGCTTCAAACAATAAATAAATGGCATTAGTCATTAAAGGTAACTCAGGTTCTAGAATCCTGAAGTTTAGAACCCAGTAGGAGAGCATGATGGTAGCCCACAGGCCTCAGCAGTGGGAAAGCTAGTACTTTTAATTTCCAGCTACTGTTTTAGAAAATACATTATGCTTTCCCAGCCTTTTTAAATGGAATTTACAGAACACAGGTCAACTTTGTTCTCATGTCTGGGGCTCCATTACCAACATTTGGGGGGACTCTGCCATGGGCTCTCTGGCTGACTATACCCGGGGGCCAACTCACTCCTAAGAGGTGACCTTCCCCACTAAATGCATCACTAGGCATCCCAACAGCCTCTTTGGGGCTTCAGAGCCTTTTTTTTTTTTTTTTTTTAAAGCACTCCGAAGTTTATGAGCATGTTCCAGATGTATATAAAGCTGACAACACCTGAATTCCAGATAAAGACACACTCTCATCTTTCATATTTTATCATCTTTTTGTTCCTCTCTTGTAGTCTCTCAATTTTTTTTTTCCTCCCAAAAGGTTGCCTCTACTCTTCCACATTGTGGAAAGGCTACATAATGGGAAGCTGAAGCTCTTGCCACTGATCTATACAATTCTTTCTCCTGGCTAGCTACGGCTGAAATCTCACACCGTTCCTTAAGGGAAATGTGACAAGGGCTGAAGTCACCGAACTGCCTTAATGACCTCCAGAAAGTCCGGTGACCCTCCAACAGGGACCACCGCACTCACGTGCAAAAGCTCAAACATCCCACTCCTCAGACAGAGCTGTCTGCCCTCACTCCTTGCCTGCTCGTTCTAATTCTGAATACACGTCTAACAAAACTGATTAAAATAATCGTATTTGTGTGATGTTGCATGACTTCCCATACAGCCTCTACCTCAAAGCCCTGCTCCACGCACAACTCCCTGTGAGCACATCATCTGAGGACTTTATAGGACTTTTCTCCCGGAGGGGGATGGTTTGTCTTTCAAAGGTGCCTGAGACATTAAAAATAGTTATGACCCATCACAAAATAGGTCAGGTTATCCTGGGGGCCCCAGAGAGATGTCCTGGAATTCTAAGAAGTGGCACTGGTGTCAGGAGGATTTTCTGGGACAGAGCTGGTTCCAGGGAAAGTGAGGAGAAGGGCATGCGATGCCCGTGAAGTGTCCTTGATGGGAAAGAAGGCTTGCTTGGCTGTCCCTTGCTCCTCAAGAGGAACAACCACACACTCTGCAAGTGTCAGGACCACGGAATTACTTTGCCACCACTCCACCACTTGCTAAATTTGAGCCTGACACGCCAAGATCATCAAGGACTAAAGGCCAGGTTTTTTGGCCCAGGTGGGAGTTTTCATACAAAACGATGATAACAAGAGTCAAAGCCCCAAAAGCGCTTGTGACCCTGGCGTCCGAAGGCTTGAGTCCTGGACCCTGTCATGTCACTTGTTGTGTGATGTCAGGCAAATCCCTTGGCATTCCTGAGTCACAGCCTCCTGTGGGTAGACCTGTGGGTAGACTCACAGAGTGAAGGCGTGTGAGGAGCGAGCGGCCTGGGGCGTGGACCCACTTGGTGTTCCTCAAATGTGCTGTCTCAGTCTGCAGCCTCTCAAACCTAAAGCCACTTAGGGACTGTAATATTTTCAGTGACTTTCAAGTTAAATGCTTCCGTCACCAACAGAAGCATATGGCACTCAAAGCCAGGAGTCGGGGGAGGGGGGAAGGGGGCGGGGCTCTTTGGTATTATCAGAAAGAAAGCTGGGGCAGAATTAGGGAGAGTTGTTTTTTTCAGGTGAGCTCTATCTGCAAGCTAATTTCTTCCCACCAAAAAATCTGAAAAACTAAACCCTGTTTCCATAAATACTCCTATGCGTCACACATCAGAGAAACAGAGACAGAGAGAAATGAAGAATAAGAGAGCACATAAGACACAGAGAACTGGGCAGGGCGGAGGCATTATCAGGTAGCAGGCATTCTGCGGAATTACATGTGTCTGCACTCCAGCTATGCGCATCCAGAGTGGCTTTGGCTACGGGAATATATATACCAACTAAAAAATATGTAACCATTCTTGATAGAAAGGTAACAACATGATTTGGTTGGGTTTTCCCTCTGACATCACTGGTATTTCATTATCAAGCACTTGATAGGTTTACTTTGGTTGTTCCAGGTAAGCCCATCTCATTCTTCTAGAATGTTCTAAAACCAAGGGCAAGGGCTGAATCATCTACCGCCTCCAAACTCCCAACAGCACCTGACGGGATGTTACGCACATAGGAGATACTTTATAGACAATTGTTTAAAGTGGGAGAAACATTTTTTTCAAGCAGTTGCTTCACATCATCTGCAGGAAAAGCAAAAGGATTTTCAAATCATTTGAAATAAGCATTTCTATATATTTTAAATTTGAAATCTATATAACTGGATTAAATGCTGTAAAATGGTTCTTTGTTAAACAGATGCAAATTTTACTTTATTTATTTATTTTTAAAGATTTATTTATTTATTTGACAGAGAGAAATCACAAGTAGGCAGAGGGGCAGGCAGAGAGAGGAGGAAGTAGGCTCCCTGCCAAGCAGAGAGCCCGATGCGGGACTCGATCCCAGGACCCTGAGATCATGACCTGAGCCGAAGGCAGAGGCTTAACCCACTGAGTCACCCAGGCGCACCAGATGCAAATTTTAAAACGTCTCTCAGATGTTCACCTATGGCACTGTCATATTTCTTTTTGTTTCATTTTTACATTATTTTATATTCATTTATATTTTATTTTATTATTTATTATATTATTTATATTTATATATTTTTATTTTATTTTTATATTATTAGAAGACCATATTTTTTTTTATATTTGAATACTTTTGTATGATGAGAAGACCATTTCCACAGGTCTCTCATGTTTCTATGCATCATGCTGGACCAAGGACACAAGAGTCAGACCAGTCTTTCCCTGGACCGTTTCTCAGGACTGTGCTTGCAGTGAGCGACTTGAAGATGAGGTTAATGCTCCCTCTGTAACAGAGAGCAGGCATGTTGACTGCTGCTGTCAATGCTGGGTGCCCCCCACCAGCTCAGTGCTCCCCAGAGGCAACACAAGCCCACTGTGTGCACATCACCCTTCTGGGCCCTCTGGGTCCTGCTCCTTGGACTTGGGGGACCAAGGGGGGGCTGACTGATGATGGCTGCCTGGTACACCGCAACTAATAAAGGCCTTCTCTCCCACACCAGAGTCTCACATCTTCCGTCAGCATCCCTGGAACTGTTCACAGGCCAGCTAAAATGCTTGTAACTTCGGTAAATAACACGGATCCATCTGTATCTTAGTTCAAATATTGGGTGAGTGTCTCCAACTGACATTAGAGTTGAGTAAAGGAAATCTGGGTTAGAAGGTCATGCCTATAAAAATGGAATTCAAGATTTGATATTTTTTTTTTAAAAGTGATTTTTGACATTTCGGAAAAAGTGTCCTGCCCACCTCGGGCTCTGCGGTATCGGGTTCCAAGTGTGTGCGCAAACATGTCTATGATGTGCCCGTCTATCTAGCCAGGCACCCCTGCCTGAGCAGTCTGGCCTTACGTGACTCTGCTGCCATCCCTTTCTGAGGGCTCCCATGACACTGCTAGAGGCAGCTGGTCTCGTAGGCCGGGGATCAATAGTAAAACGTCAAGTGTGGCCAGCCTCTGCCGTTGGCCTGGCACCAGCCTCCTTCCTCCCCACAGTGGCAGGCCAGAGTGGCCACACCTGTTGCCAAAGCAAGTCATGAAGCTTAGAGACTGATTTTTCTATTTAAAAGTTATCAGCTGTCAGCCCTCTCTCAGCACGCCGCCCATTCGTGGAAGCTGACTGTTCAAAACGTTTAACCAAGTTTACAAAACTGCCCAGGAGCTTCATGAAGCCAGGATACTTCCGCATCTCACTCAAAACTATAGACGGTTCCTGACTCGTGAGGGTTTGACTTACGGTTTTTTAACTTTACGATGGCATTTAGAAGGCGCTACGCCATTGACAGAAACTGTACTTTGAACTTGGATTGTGTATGCTTTCCTGGGCTAGTGATATGGGATGATCGTCCCCTGGGATGCCGGGCACATGGGCACAAGAGTCAATGACCGACCCGCAGCTGTGCTGTACCCACATGGCCATCACTGGTCCCTTTTGGCATAGGATTCTATAATTACACAGAAGATTCAACATCTGATTATAAAATCGTCTTTGTGTTAGATGAATCTGCCCAGTGGTGGTCCTGCACACAAGGAAGACAGGCTGGGTGGAACTGTGACAGGCCAGGAGGATCAAATGTCTTTTCACCTTAACATGTTTCCAACTTAATGATGGGTTTCCTGGGACGTAACACATCGTAAGTCAGAAAAGTTCCGCATTTTGATGTTCTCATTTAAAATACTGGATAATGTGGGGCGCCTGGATGGCTCAGTGGTTTAAGCCTCTGCCTTCAGCTCAGGTCATGATCTCAGGGTCCTGGGATCGAGCCCCACATCGGGCTCACTGCTCGGCAGGGAGCCTGCTTCCCCCTCTCTCTCTGCCTGCCTCTCTGCCTACTTGTGATCTCTATCAAATAAATAAATAAATATCTAAAAAAAAAAAATATCTAAAGCATGGTCAGGCTTTAGCCAATGAACCTCAGATATTTAAAAAAAAAAAATAAAAAAATAAAATACTGGATAATGTATAATTTTATCTCAGTCTCCAAGTCAACCTTGTCCACGGTGTCTTTTCCCAAATCAGTCCCCTCCTCTCTGTCCTCAAGATGTCCCAGATTCTAAGCCCTGGAGTCCTCTCCAGTTCCCTCCTTCCCTTCCTGGCAGTCTTACAAGTTGTGCCTCCTTTCGGGACATGTCCATGTTCATCATCCCTCCTCGTCGTCAGCTTCACTATCTCCATCCAGCCCAGGTCAATGAAACAACTTTCCAAAGAGAATGTCCCTGACTCCATCTGTCCCAACTCAATGCATTTCTAACCTAACCTAGTCTTCAGCATGACAACAACAAAGAAGACTATTTTTCATTGTGATGTCTCCCTCTTCCAAAAAAAGCCAATGGCTCTCCTTGAGCCAGGAACCTTCACGGGTGCTGACCTGCCCTGAATCTCACCCCAACACCTAGCCCCAGCCTGCACTGGATCTATAGGATCCAGAACAGTGAGAAAGTTTGCCCTGGGTCTTCTTGACTATTTATGGGCATGCAGCAAACCCCCCCCCCAAGAACAAAAAAAATGATGGTTTTTTTAGTGTTCATCTACCAGAAATGAGTGTCAAAAACAGCAGAGCAGTGAGAAATTATGACACAAAATTTAAGTGACCTTGTTACTTAAAAGGACTCTCCTGGAAGGACTGAGACGGACAACTTCTGAGCACAGCCCAGAACAGCAGTAGCAGCATGACCAGCCTCCCCAGGAGCACAGATAAAATATCACATTACACTCCTGGGTGGTCACAGAAAGAGATGTATTTAATGTCTCTGCCCACAAAACTTAAAACAGAGCACCAAGTGGCTAAAGGAATACTCTTCTGGAGCTTTCTTTTGACAGAACACAGACACGCTATGTCCAAACATGTGCAAAATTCCTTATAAACATTCGAGTCGAAGCGCACTGTCAGCAGTGGCTTGAGCCTTACGAACCTCTCTTTTGCAAATATCTTCTTCTTGATAGAATCCAGACACACGCACACACATGTGCACGCTGTATGCCGAGAGACATGTACGTGGAGCAGGGAGACGCTCGGTCACATGTCCACACCCACTTGTGCTGCTGTGTCTGGTGCCCAGAGGGTCTGCCTAGCCAAGCCTGAAGGGTGGCATGGGGACCCATAGGGCAAACCTGGCCAAGGTGCCCACCGCGCGGGGATGCGGCCCACTGCCTCACAGCTGCCCACCATCCTCCCCGTCACCTTCTCCTGCTCGTGTCTAATACAGCAACACCTTAACACCTTAACAGAAGGTGGCTCTGCAGGGCTCAACCCCAGTCACCTTGTGACTCCCAGAAATAAATTAAGTTTTACAGGCAAGTTGCTTGCTGGAATGAAGATAAAGTACTCTAATTAGCCAAGAACTCCCTCAAGTCAGGGGGATAATCTGATTACAGCGGCAATGCATTCAGAAAGCTTGTTTATAATCTCGTTACAAGTCCTCCTACACCCAGAAGAAACATGTTCTCAAGCCTTCTGCAGAGCCGTGTCCTCTGGGCTCATTCATCTAGGGTCCAGCTTGGTAACCCCGAGGAAGAGCTGGTGGCGTTCTAGAGCTCCTCCCTGCCCTCTGTCTGAGGACAGGCAAGACACTTCTCCTCACCCAGCCGGCCAGCCAGCCAGCCAGGAGACAAGCACACACTGCCTGGTGCCGGGAACCCATCCCTCAGCCAGGGACACAAAAAGTGGCCAAGCAGGGCCCCGCCAGGGAGAAGGGCTCTCTCCGAGCCCACGGCTTTGGCAGCCAGACGCAAGGGGCCAACCAGCTGACAATTTTAATATTCCCTATGGATTATCAGAAACAAATTCAAAGTGTATTTTTATGTCAGCAAATCTTTACCCCATTTAAACATCATAACGCTCTTCCGAGGTTGGTGCTATTGTCTCTATTTTATAGCTGCCTACACCGCAGTCGAGACACTCAAGCAGCCTGCCGCCGTCACCTAGTTATGAAGTGACAGGAGGACCCGATGTCTGAGTGGATCCCGGCGTGGGCTGGCCAGCACCACACACTGAGTTCCAGTGGAAGACACAGTTCCCACAAGCAGTTAGCAGGTGGCCAAAGCCTTTGCTGGCTCACGGACCTGCTGCAACGGCACCTGCCTGGGCAGATCTTGCCATTCAGATCGCTGCGCACAGCCTCCGAGCCAGCGTCCCTCCGCCCGCGTCACTGTGTCGTCACTCCGCTGCCAGTGATCAGCCAAGGAATGCCTCTGAGAGTGGCAGGCCTCTTTGGGAGTCCTCCTGCGGCTCCCCATGGCCTTCAACATAGCATCCTACACTCAGAGCCCAGACAGGAGATTCACGCCATCTGTCCTTGGTCAGTCTGACCTGTCCAGCCTCACTTCTGGCCGCTCCACGTGCTGCATCCCTTGCGGTTCCGTGTGGTCGGACCCTCTGCTTCTCCTCCCAGGGCCCCATTAGTGTGATGCGACGTCATCACTGCCGGGGACCCTTGGCCGGGGCCACCGCCCTTGCTATTTTCTCATTGCTCTTCAACACCTCTCCGAATGAAGTGTGGGGACACTGCGCAGGGAAGAATGCCCCGCAAATGGAAAACGTGGCTGGCTGCTCAAAAGCTCCACCTTTGGCTGCTGCCAAACAAATAAGGCAAGTGGCCAACTATCTCAGAAGGTCATCTGAGGCCAGTCCAGGGTCTCCATTTATAACGGAACTAAAAGTAGAGATGAAGCATGACATTGGGAGGGAGGCATCACATGCTAGTGGGGCCAACGGAGGACACTTTGCTCGTCCTTGTGCATGAGAAAGTGCTTTGAAGGGACTGGACCTTAAGTGATCGTGACAATCCCTGGGAAGGAGCTGCGACCACTGAGGACGTCCGGCTGCAAGATGCAAGGGTCTCACATTGGTTCCCGTTTATAAACCATGAGGCTTCCCTCATCATCAAAGTCTTACACTCAGGCTGGTGATTCTGTCCCGAAGACAGAGGGGCTTGACCCTGCACTAATGTAAAAAAAAATTCTGAAAATCCATACCAACATATCAATAAACTTCCCTAGGCCTAATGGAAACACACATATTATATATCTGTGCATATTTTATATTTATATTAGAATACATAGAAAAGGTATAGATCTCATACCTCAGCTTCCGAAAATGTGAATCAGTGCTATTTTTCTGTTGCTCTGAATTTTTATCCATCCTCGGTTGTAAAATAAGTTTCCATTGATTATTTTAGTTTTCTTTCTCTTCGTTCTAAATTGGTTTCAAGTTTCTTGAGATTTCTGTCTAATATTGTCTCCAAATGGGGGTTTACCGTAATTATTACATATATTGTGCCGAAGTCGCAAAATATTTCAACTATCCATAAAAAGAAACCAAAAACCATGAGAAATCTTATGGGACTTAGTAGAAATGTTCCTGGTTCCAAAAAAATTATGTGCTCTCAAGTTATCATGTCGGAGCCAACCACGGATCTGCTGGTGATGCCGACAAGTTCATGTGCCCAGCTTGAAGCACATGAAGGCAGAGGTCATGTGCCCAGCCGGGACCTGGCTCCTGGGGGCGCCATACCAAGAGCCCTCACCCCTACAGAGCCTGGCTTCAGCTGCTGTGCCCCCGGGAGGGTGCAGCCCGACATTCATTCATGCACGCACACATTCAACAAGTACTCATCGGAGGTTTACTAAGGGTTCAATCATACTCCACTGTGATAGAGACAGAAATGAGTATGACAGGGTCTAGCCGAGATATTGAGACCGATGCCCAAAGAACAAAACAGGGCAGAACGTGATGAGGGTTCGAGCACCCACTTCCAGCTGGGATCCAGAAGCCTCCACGGGGAAAGACTGGAGGGGAGAGGGCCCCATGGAGGTAGCCAACTAAGGGAGCCATGGTCCCAAAGCAGGCTTGTACAGGGAGGGGGTGTGTGACATGTGTGGGAGTGTGGTCACGAGAGTTTCTTGGGAATAGGGTGGAAGACATGGGTGGGCAAAACTCAGGCCAAGGAGGCCTAATGCCAGGGTAAGAAGTTCAATTCACTTGCCAGAAAGAGAGTCCCCAGTGATTTCAGAGCCCAGAAGTGACTGCCGTGGAAACTCTGTGCAGAGCTGGGTGGAGGGGCCGGACCAAGGCAGGGGTCCCTCACGGGACTACTGCAACAGTTTGGAGGAGAGGCTCAGAGAATGGAACAGAAGGGGCAGAACAATGGGCCCCAGAGTTCGGAGGGGCTGCTTTGGGAACTGAAGACCAGTGGTGCCACCACCACGACACAGAGGTGAGGAAGGGGAGCTGGTGTGTAGATAATGTCCAAGATGTTAGCAGGGGTACCGGAGGGAGAGACAGTGAGGAACAGAGCCCCAGGACAGTGCTGCCCAAGCTCTCTCTCCAGGGGCAATTTAAGAAAAATACGATACAATGAATTTCTGAAGAAAGAAATAGAAAATGCAAACCCGCTGGCTGTGTGCCTGGATGTCACGGCAGGGTGAAATTCCCACAAGAATTTCTAAGAGCTTACTCTCCACTTCTGGGCCTGTGTCCCAAAAAGACACACTGAGGTCCTAACCACCACTACCTACGAATGTGCCCTTAGTTAGAAATAGGTCTGTACAGGTATAATTGAGTTAAGATGCATTCGTCTGGTGTCGGGTGGCCTTAATCCAGTCTGATTGGTGTCCTTCTCAGAAGAGGAGAAGAGACAGAGACATACAGAGGGAAGGTGCCCTGGTAACATCAGGGGCCAAAACTGTTGCTGGGCAGCTGTGAGACAAGAGTGGCCAGGAATGCCCAGGACCATGAGATGTGAAGAGGGAGGTCTAGAACAGATTCTCTTCTACAGCCTGAAAAGAGAGTATGGCCCTCCTAACACCTTGATGTCAGACTTCTAGACTCTGGATCTGAGAGAAGACGTTTCTGGTTTTTAAGATGTGCAATTTGTGGCCTTTTGTGATGGCAGCTCAGGGAAACCCAATAGTACCCAGGGGAGGGGTGGGACTGGCCAGCACCAGGAGCCTGGCAGGGAAGGTCTGGGGTTCTGGATCTAGTCACTCCAGAGGCTGGCCATCCTCTCGGATTGCCACCAGGAAGAGCTAGGCCATTATGGTTGCTTGGGCACAGTGAGCTTTGTGATTTACACAGGGGCTCCTGGCGACAAGGCCCAGTGTTACTGGAAAGAAGGAAACTAGCAAGTCTGTATCTCTAAGCTAAACCTTAAACTGACTCCCCTGTCCATTCAGCTTTTGTCTCTTTTCTCTGACAGAAGAAAATACCCCTTTTTACATGTACAGTAAGTCTCATTAGGACAGATGTTTCCCATGGGAAGCCCAGAGAAGTCAGCCCAATTAAAAAAGAATCCTGTTGAAGATTCATCCAGTCCTCAGGTATTGATTCATTACTATTGAATATAATGAGATAATTATCTGTTTACTCATCCCACATCAATAACCCACACCCACCACTTCAGGGGTTCTGGGTTCGGCCACAGCAAAGACTCCACTCTTCAGGGAAAGAGCACGAGAACCTTCCGGCAGGGTCTGGAGACCTAAAAGTGCAGACACCCCCGAGAAAAAGCTTCTTCATGAAAAGAAAAACCACCAGTTTAGTCCCAACCTTATTTTTACTCCAAACAGGATAAGGAACTGTGTAGGAAAACAACTGCTTTCACAGCTTCAGGTTTTTCAGGATTTAAATTGCATACACACACACACACACACACACCCGTGAAAAACAACTCTGCTAAGAGCAGCGACAGGCCAGGCATATATCCTAGGCAATCCAGACATGCCTCCTCAAGTCCTCCCAATGACCTGGCGAGGGAAGCACAAATGACCCCAATTAGAAAAGAAAACGCCAGCCTCCCAGAGAACGATCATCTCCAGCGGGGACATGGTGGGGAAGGGGTAAGGGGAAGAGATCAAGAAAACACCTGCCAATGGGTGAAACAGAGGAAGGGCGTTAAGGCCACACTGATCACAACGAGCACTGAGTAATGCAGAGAACTGCCTAATCACTATACTGTACACTTGAAACTAATACAACATGGTTGTTAATTATACCTCAATTTTAAAAGTTAAAATTAAAAAAAAAAAACTGTCCTGGGAAAACCAACACGGTCACCCCTTTAGTTCTGCATGGTGTGTGTTTCATCACACCTGCCTCCCCGCTTCTGGGATAAACCTGCTGATCACTTCTTATGTCTTCCAAGTGCAGACACAGAAACGTATTTAATACAAGACAGCGGTGCCAGATCTGACCCCGAGAAGGCTTCCAAGTACCTCTACACAGAGCTGAAGGGCTATTCTGACGAGTAGAACCATGCAATCCGTGAGTGTGTAAAATATTCCCCCACTGTGGTGGCAGTTCTAGGGGAAGAGCAGAAAAGTCAGAGTCTGCTGGTGTGTTTTTCAGAAGCACTCACACACATACACACCTGTTCAGGATTCCGTTGTCAGAACAGGAATGTGTGCAGTTTGCAAAATCTCCCTGATGACTCAGGGACATGACCCACTCTAAGTTGAGACTGACTACTCTAAGAAAAGATACAACGAAAGGGGCTGGGACAACTGGTCACCCATGGAGGGCGAACGAAGAAGGCTCCCTCGCTCACACCCTACCACAGAAGATAAATCCCATTTGGGTCAGGAACTTAATTGTGAAAGGTGACAAATCTATAAAATCATTGAAAAATATGTTCATGGCTTTGGAGTATGTGCCATGAAGAATAAGACTGACAAATTTAACCACAAGAAAATGTAAATTTCTGTTCAAAAGTTATTAACTATACTCTGCGGTGAGCATTGCATAATATATAGAATTGTTGAAGCACTCTGTTGTATGCCTGAAATGAATACAATGTTGTATGTCTACCTACAACATTGTTGTATGTCTACTAATATTTTAATTTTTAAAAAAAGAGAGATTACTAAAAAAGTGAAAAAGATACACCACAAACCAGAAGACAATTTGCAGCTTCTGCAAACTAAAACCTATGTCATTTCATTCAGAAGACCGGCAAAAATTTTAAGTCTGACCATGCAAGAGTTGGCATGGCTGTCAAAATTTTCATGAACTGCTAGTGACAGACAAGTTAGTTGTTACAACCACTTCGATAAACCATTTGGCATTAGCTGGCAATAATGAACTTATGCAAAGGACTTGTATAGACATTTGGCCAAAGAAGACATAGAAATGGCCAACAGGCACATGAAAAGATGTTCAACATCACCAGTCACTAGGGAAATGCAAGTCAAAACCACAATGAGTTACCTCTTCATAGCCTTTAGGATGGGTACCATAAAATTACAAAATAACAGGTTTTGATAAGGACATCTAGAAATTGGAACTCTTGTGCATTGCTGATGTGAATGTGAAATGGTGTACCCGTATGGATAAAAGAACAGTCGTTCCTCAAAACATTAAAAATAGAATTACTTCTGGGCACCTGCGTGACACAGTCGGTTGGGCAACCAACTCTTGGTTCGGCTCAGGTCAGGATCTCAGGGTTGTGAGATGGAGCCCAGTGTTGGGCTCAGTGGGGAGTCTGCTTGAGACTCCCTCTCCCTTCCTCCCCTGTCCCTTCTCTCTAAAATAAATAAATATTTTTTTAAAAATTGGGATTTTTTAAAAATTGGGATTACCATATGATCCAGAATTCAAAGTGGTACTTGAACAGATACTCATACACCCACGTTCATAGCACTATTATTCACAAAAGCCAAGAAGCAAAAGCAACCCAAGTGTCTGTCAGATGAACGGATAAACAGAAATGTGATACCACACATCCCATGGGATATTTTTCAGAATGAAATTCTTATACATGTTGGAACACAGATGAACCTTCAGGACATTATGCTCCATGAAATAAGCCAGATATAAAAGGATAGATACCGAATGATTCCACTTATAGGCAATACATAGAGTGGTTAACTTCATCGGGACAGAAAGTAGAATGGTGGCTGCCAGGGGCTGGGGGCAGGCAAAATGAGGGGTCACTGTTTAATGGATAGAGACTTTGAGTTTTACAAGACATAAAAGTTGTTCTGAAGATGGATAGCGGGGACGGTTGCACAATTCGATATGAACTTAATGCCACTGAACTGATACACCTAAAAACTGTTGAAATTATCCTTTTTATGTTATGTATATGTTACCAAAATTTTTAAAAACTAAAAATTAAAAAAGCTAAACGATTAGAGAAGTTCCAGTGCATGGAATTGGGGGGAGGGGTGGCGGGGAATGAGGCACATGCACAGAAACATGGTTCTGTAATCAAACAAACCTGGAAGCAACCAACCAACTAAAAAACACAAAAAGAAGAGATCCTGACAATGGAATAATAAAAAGCAATAACAACGTGTGAACTCCAGGGATACGCATCAGTGTAGACAACTATCAAAAATGCACTGTCACGTGATATACCGTGTCCTAGAAGAGTATCTACAGGACCATCCCACTTCTTTGCTTATTTAACACAAGCAAAACTAAATGACACACTTCTTTGGGATACGTAGAGAATTGGCACACAAGAAAGAAAAGCAAGGAAAAAATCAACACAATTCATGATAATGTTGAGTCAAGGGTAGGAGACAGTCGTAAGTGGATTTTCAAACCAACTGGTAATGTTCTAGTGCCTAAGATGGGCATTCTTGCTTTTCTGCTTTAAATTTTACAGATAAAATTTACATATAGGACCACCGGGGTGGCTCAGTTGGTTAAGCAGCTGCCTTCGGCTCAGATCCCAGGGTCCTGGATTCAAGTCCCAATCAGGCTCCTTAGTCAGTGGGGAGCCTGCTTCTCTCTGCCTCTGCCTGCCACTCTGCCTGCTTGTACTCTCTCTCTGACAAATAAATAAAATCTTTTTTAAATTTTTACATATAAAAATTTAATAACATGTGTACCCTTATGTACATATACATATATGTATATACTTACAATACATTATTTTTATATATAAGGCAGTTCATAATTTTTTCAAAGATCATCCAAAAAATTAACACATTTAGAACCCTCTCAAATATCAGGAGGCAAGAAGGATGCCTTCCTCTTACCCACTCTTTGCAGCCCAGGCAAGAGCCCACTGCGGGTCCTAAGATCAGTGAGACTCCATTTCAGTGGGTTGGCTGCCCTGCTCCTGGCTCCCAGGCTTTCCCTACACAGGCTTCTCGTTGTCATCAGAACAAGAAACCATGGGGCGGTGGGGCGGGGATGAGGAACTCTCTTAACAGAATTTCAGTGACGCCCTGATCCTTGCAACAAACAGAAGGAACAGAAAACAGCATGGGAGTGCCCTGGCCTTTGACAAAGGGGACCTGACAGATACCACACCATGGTGCAAACGGGACATGCACAGATTCGAGCTCATGCACTCTAACAAAAGTATCCAGATGAGTGAAAGTAAAAAATAAAACAGACAGAAGGAATGTGTCCAAGACAAAAAGATAAAGAAATACGGGACTCAGCTCTACGCAGTGGCAGGGCGCAGGGCGCAGAGCGAGGAACGGAAACCAGGTTAAGTTTTTATCTCAGAATTTCCACATAAACCTTCTGGTGTGTCTGAATTGGGTAATTTACAATAAAAATCATGCTCTGAGAGGATGGAAAAAAAAATATATGGTGTCCCCTTACAGAAGGAAATCAGGAGCTCCAAAAGTTAAAAGGGCTTAAAAATACCAAAGAGACTCAAAATCAAAAAGGAACTCCTGGAAAACCTATTATTACTTGGGTCACTGGAGGAAAATATGAGCTAGCAGAATGGCATAATGGAAAAAGAGCACCAGACAGGAACCCGGAGATCTGATAGGCTACCACCCGCACCCAGCACACAGAAAACGTACTACATCTAACAACTCTGGGTGAGCGTCTCAGCTCTGCCACTTACACGACAGAGGCCAGGTCTGTACCCACTCAGAACCTCAGTTTTCTTATCACTAAAGTAGGAATATAAAAATGCCCATTTCAACGATTAGAGGAGCATGTGGGAGCATTTAATACCCAGGGATACCTAATAAATGTTATACCCCAGGCCTCAGTTTCCCAACTGTACAAGTCCGAGAAGGAAGAAATGAACTATAACCTCACAGGCTCTACCGTTTTGTTTCTCTACTGTGGTAGGTAGACTAATCCCCCTTCTCTCCCCCAAACATGCTCTTCCTTGATCCAGGGGATCTGGGATGGCCACCCTTCGGCAGAGGGTAATGACAGTTGTTAAGCAGCGGACCTTACAATAGAGAGATTATCCTGAATTACCTAGGTGGGCCCCGTGGAATCAGAGAGACCTTCAAAATGGAAAAAGGGAAGCAAGACAGAGAATCAGAAATCTCACCCCACCATTGCTGGATATGAAGATATGAAGATGGCTGAAGAGGGTTTTGCACCAAGCAAGTTGGATGTGCCGAGAAGCTGAGAAGGGCAAGGGAACGGATTCTCTAGTCAAGGCTCCGGGAAGGAATGCAGTCCTGCAAAACCTTCCTTTTAGCCGGTGAGACGAAACTTCAGACTTCTGAACAACAGTATCTTGAGGTAGTAAGTCTGCCCTGCTTTGAAGCCACTCTGTTCGTAGTAATTTGCTACGCCCTCTGCAACTACACAGCTTTACTGGTTTCCAGTAGCTTTCCCTGAGACCTAAGCGCTCCCCACACAGTGTGGCTGAGCCCTGGAACGGGGGCCCTGGCTTCTAGCTGCCTCAAGGCAGCTTGTTCAAAGGGCCTGACGTCAGTCTGTGATACTGGCTGACCACCTATGCTTGGGACTGGACCTACATGGTGCTGGGAGGAGAGAACTATGAAAAGAAAGAAAAAAAAGAGGATAAAACACTAGCTCACCAGTAATGGACAATATGATTACATGTATCCGTTCATGTATAGATGGTGTAAATTTGCGAATGGACATATAATTTTCAAAAAATTGTTTTTTAAACCTTACAAAACTGCTAGAATGGTGTTCTATGCTGGCGATGCACAGCCTGTATCCCTGGGGCTAATAATACATTATATGTTAATGAAAAAACAAAAACCAAAGCAAAACACAACAAACCCAGGAAGCTACCCCTGAACCAAGGTTAGAATGTCTTCTCCAGCTTCTCCATCCTGGGCTCTTGGCTCTGGGCTCCCCCCAAAGCAGTTTAAAGTAACTCATTCGGGACACCTGGGTGGCTCAGTTGGTTAAGCCGCTGCTTTCAGCTCAGGTCATGATCCCAGCATCCTGGGATTGAGTCCCACATCGGGCTCCTTGCTCGGCAAGGAGCCTGCTTTTCCCTCTGCCTCTGCCTGCCACTCTGCCTGTGCTCGCTCTCTCTCTCTAACAAATAAATAAATAAAATCTTAAAAAAAAAAAAAAAGATTGTATAAAGTAACTCATTCAAATTTCCCATGTAGTTTTCAGTTAGTAAGATGAGGTACTCTGAATTACATTAACTAGAAAAAGAATATTATTGATTTCTATTACTAACCCCAAAGGAAATGTCTGAGGCATACAGACGGATGAACCGCCTATGCATCTTGCAAATGCACAGCATTGTGGCTGTTGTTACACTTGGCTCCCTGCAAAGTCAAGGTTTGGGGAGCTTTGCTAGGGGAAAGGCATAAGTTATGGGCTCCTCAAGTTCGTTCTTCTATGCTCTCCATTTTTTGTTGGAAAAATAAGCGATTCAGAAGTACTAAATAGAAGTATGCGGAGATATTTGGAACTGGCTTTGAAATACTCACCATAAGGGAAGGAGGAGAAAATGAAAGAAGGAAGAGATACAACAAGGTGGGCAAAATGTGAACGGTTAAAGCCGGCTGACGATCGTTGGCCGGTTCACTACACCATCCGCGCAAGTGCTATCTATGTTTGACACCCTCTGTAACTAAAACCAACTTTAAATCAGGTAGGCTTCCCACCTGTCGATGCACGCCCACCAAACTGGGGCCGGGCGTCCGGGGGAAGAGGGGCTTTTTGCCGCTCTAAGAGGCCGGGCGTGGTCCAGGCTGGGGGAGCCCCTGAGAAGCCGGGCGGCAGCACCCAGAGGCCGAGCTGAACTGGGAGGAAGGAGAGCAGCGGGAATAGGGACAAGGGTCACGGGAAGCAGGCACTTTTTTTTTTTTTAAGATTTTATTTATTTATTTGACAGAGATCACACATAGGCAGAGAGGCAGGCAGAGAGAGGAGGAAGCAGGCTCCCTGCTGAGCAGAGAGCCCGATGCCGGGGCTCGATCCCAGGACCCTGAGACCATGACCTGAGCCAAAGGCAGAGGCTTTAACCCACTGAGCCACCCAGGCGCCCAGAAGCAGGCACTTCTTGAAGACACAGCTTTACTGGTTTCCAGTAGCTTTCCCGGGGACCTAAGCCCTCCCCATACAGTGTGGCCGAGCCACGGGAAACACGGGCCCAGGCTTCCAGCTGCCTCCAACCAGCTTGTTCCAAGGGCCATTTAACTCTCCATTAACTTGATTTGATGAGCTCCTGGATGGCCACCAAGTGCACTGAGGAATAAACTCCGTCCAGCAAGCGCATTGAAATTTACCGAATCCATTAACAGATATGTGAGCCTGTAGCCCTTGGCAAAAGGCAAATCACTGCTGTTTTCTGATTTCCCCTCATGTCCCTCCTGGTCTGTGTGTGCACTGAGCAGACTCCCCTCATCTCTCATGGTTTTCTCTGTAACTTTATTCCGTTTATGTTTCCCATCCCATAATCTTTTATTTAGTTACGCCATTTGCTACCACCACCCGTGTAATTATTGCGGACCTGACAGACGTTTCAAGGCAAAAATCCTACAGTCCTCAAACCATGCACTCATCCCACTTCCAAAGGTTCACAGAACCAAGTAGCTTTAGGCACGAGACCAGAGCAGTCAACTGGGACTCAAGAAAAACTGTAAACATGTCACTTAAGCGTTCTGGGCCCTGGCACTGAAAAGGAGAGAGCCCAGGGTGCTTTGTGAAGAGAAGACGGCACCTGTGGGGAAAAGAACTTAGAGGCAAAAGATCCATCTTAGTGCTCAGTCTTCAACTCCACTCACTGACTATAAGAGCAACTACACTCCAGACACCACCCTGGCCCACAGGATACAACAATGAAGACAACAATCCCGCCTTGAGGAAGTGCACAGCCCAGCCGCACCTGGCTTTCTGAATCAACAATCTAACGTTAGTTCTTGGATTTCCATGGGCTTCAGGGCATCTGTCCAATGGGTGCTAAAACATCAACCAGCTTGCTGTAGGAGCTATAAAATACAAGTAAACCACAACCAGCTTGCTGTAGGAGCTATAAAGCACAAGTAAAACCAAAGCATGAATGAAGCACTACCCTGAGATGGTCATTACCTTATTTCTCAAGGATTTCTCATGCCTGAGCAGGTTCCTGTTTCCCTGAATGCATAGGCACAAGAGAACACTACAGACTGGATTTTGGTTAGTGGAAGAACAACCTAAATAAAGTTAAGTGAGTAAACAGAGCAACATACAACTGTTTCTTTACTCACCAACTACTAGGACAGTTTTGCCTGCGAACTCACTCAACAGAATGGGCTCTGGGAAACATTAACATGTTTTCCAAGGAGAGAACATTTGTCATAGCCCTAAGAAAGGAAACGTTACTTTCAGCTCTTTACAATCACAGATATTTACCGAAACCCTTTGTATGGCCCTTAACCATGCACATAGAACTCCCTGTGACCAGGGATCTGGTGTCAGGTAGTGGTGTTTCACCAAGGTGATGATGGTCTCCTTGACCTTGTCAGTTCCTGAATTACTCAGATGTCTCTGAATACAAGACAGAGATGCTGATGTTGGTCTCTGGAATATGTATCCTTTGGAGAAAGCATCCCATCTAGGATAAGATGTCTTATAAACACTACTGATACACATAGGGATTTCTAAGGGAAAGTCATTCATGCATCTAGCAGAATACCTTTCTGTCACCGCCTCTCCCCAACTGTGCGCACGCACATGCGTACACCCCAGTACTGCTGGGGGACATGCTTCCGGTGGAACGGCCCCTGTTTGCCCCTTTTTGTCCCAACACTTTAGCGCTCACATTTCAGAGTACGTTTTTCAGATGAACTTATGACATACACCAAAACGCACCATTTCCAGACTTCAAGGATGTCTTCTATAGCTAAGCAGACTCTAACCTTAACGCAGTATCTGTTACTCAAGGTTCTGTGTGTGGTTTCTCATTCTGTTGAGCCTGGTTACTGAGGTATAATAGCTGCTACAGAATCATTCAGGGTAGAAGTCGGTCAAAAAGGACTCTGTAAGCACCCTCTTCCTCTGCCAAAGCATCGTATTCTACCTCATGCCCAGACAAGGTCAGTCTAATCAGACTTTAAAAGGCAGTTCTTGGACAAAACCGCATATATTACGTGGAAGGATAGGAAGACAGTATCAAAAGAAACAACTCCGCTTTCTAATCTGAAAGCAAAATAAATGTCATGTCTTTGTTCTCTGCAAATCACATGAGGTCAACTAGACCTTCACAATCTCCCTTAAGATGGTTTTCTAATTACTTGTGTTATTGGCCAATATTTCGCAGAATATTAAAGACCACCATCTCAAAAATCATGCTATAAGCCCAAAGGGGTTCACACTGAGAGTATAAAAAGACTATAAAAAATAATTTTCCAAGAGAAGACAAAAATCACCTTAGTTGTCCATTCTTTGAATTCCCTACTATATGTAAACTAGGGATAAAAAATACATCTGTGATCTAGAATGACAATACTATTTTACAGCAGATAGCGCATAAAAATTATTATTATTATTTTTTTTTTTTGAGAGAGAGAGAGATCGTGTGAATGTGGGGGGGAGGGCCAGGGGAGAAAGAAATAATCTTTTTTTTTTTTTTTAAGATTTTATTTATTTGACAGAGAGATCACAAGTAGGCAGAGAGGCAGGCAGAGAGAGAGAGGGGCGGGAAGCAGGCTCCCGCTGAGCAGAGAGCCTGGCATGGGCTTCGATGACCTGAGCCATCACCACCTGCCATGACCTGAGCCAAAGGCAGAGGCTTTAACCCACTGAACCACCCACGCACCCCGAAAGAAAGAATCTTAAGCAATCTCTACACATAGCTCAGAGTCTCGATGGGGACTCAATCTCACGACCCTGAGATCATGACCTGAGCCTAAGTCAAGAGTCAGATGCTTAACCAACTAAGCCACCCAGATGCCCCTAAAATTATCTTTTATGAGCTACACTAGTAAGCTTGGCACAAAGGCAGAAAATGGGCTCCTAAGCTTCTCAGTCAGGTGACTGCCCAAGAGATGGAAATGAGTATGGAAATGAGAGACCAGGAAAGATGTTTTTGGAGGGAAATGCCATTAGCCATGACATCATTGGACTAAACTATTCCTCCTTGAATACTATTGAAACAGGAAAAATAAGAAAGTGAAAATAATGTTTTTTAGACCAGATGCCCTCTATTCAGATTGACATGACACCCTGTATTTAGGGCATACAGATTTTAACTTCTCGAAGCTCTGACTGAAATCTTTTGCTATCGATCTCTGTACCATCATATGGGCCCAACAGACACTGCTAGGCAGCTGGACCTGGACATCAGGCAACCAGACCCTGAACCAGGCATGATGGGCCATTAGATTCAAAGTGATGCCAAACACAAGAAATGAGGAAGGTGCATGAACATGCCAAGAGGAAGTCACAACAAGGCTCATCATAGTAAAACTACAACAGGAACAAGAAAATCTGAAGAAGAACCAGAGGGAAAAGTCAGGCTACCAACAAAGAATGACAATAAGCTAAGGAGCTACTAATAGACACCAAAAAAAAAAAAAAAAAAAAAATCAATGCCAGAAATAGATTTGGAAAATAATGGAATCAGACCTTTGGGAATACTGAGACAAAGTAACTGTTAACCTAAAATTCTCTACCAAATTAAAGTATCATTTCAGAGTCGGGGCAAAATAATGCTGTGTTCTAGATACAAAAAAGACCTCTCTTAGAAATGATCTCCTACTTAAGCTTGTTGAAATAACACTAAAAGAGGCCTTCCAGCAAGAGGGAAACAGAATCCAGAAAGAAAAGTAGAAACTCGGGTTGGTGGGTGTAGGTCTAAATGGGAAATCCACACCAGGACTTACAACGAAAAGAGAAACAAATGGATGTTTAAGATTGGGCGTGGGAGGATGAGGAGAACGGCCTTAGATGTCCGTCTGCAAGTCAGAAGGAGCTTGTCTCATTCAAGAGGACGGTAAACACACTTTAAGAGAGTTTATTCAAATTTGCGAAGGCGATCAGTAAAAGAACAGAGAAAAGAAGACGGGACTTCTAACCCCGCAGAGGGAACAAGAAATAAGTCCAGTGTTTTTGACAGAACGCAGGAAGGTGGGGAAGAAAAGAGTAAAACCACGGTAGCAGAAAATGTAGAACAGGGCAGTAGAAAGAAGTCTGGTTACAAATGCAATCACAAGGCTCTAAATGGAATACACGCTCCCTCTTCGGACAAGCTCAGGGTATCTCACACACGCACACCCATACATATACACAAACACTCAAACACAGACAGCGCTGTGGAAAACCGGGCATGGAAAAGCTAAAAACAAGTAGAAAAATTACACCAGCAAAAACTACCTAAAAGAAAGCTGACATAGCACCAGTAATATCAGACAAACTGGAAAAAGGCAAAAGCATTAACAGGGATGAAAAATATATGAATAATAGGAAAAGAACAATGTACCAAGTTCTAAAAATCACAGATTTCTATGTGCCTAATAATATAGCAGCTAACACTTCCCCCAAACGAAGTCATTTCCTTTATTTTACTTAAAGGCTCCAAAACAGACTCCTGGGTGGCTCAGTCGTTAAGCACCTGCCCTTGGCTTAGGTCATGATCCTGAAGTCCTGGGATCGAGCCCCGTATCGGGCTCCCTGATCAGCAGAGAGCCTGCTTCTCCCTCTCCCATCCCCCTGCCTGTGTTCCCTCTCTTGTTGTGTCTCTCTCTGTCAAATAAATACATAAAATGTCAAGTAAATAAATAAATAAATAGCCCCCAAAAGCCACACTGGTCGGATGGAGGTTGTCCCTGATTTAGCGGCAGATTCTTCCTGCAGGTGGTCATGGAGCCCTGAGTGTTTCCAATTCTCTAGAAGTTCTGAAGGTATCAAGGGCTGTTTTCCTCCTCTATGTGTCAAGGGACTCAAATCCAACCAAACTCCTCAGAGCCGAGAGGAAAACAGGGGGATTCAAATGAAGGGAGACACCCCCTTGCCCAGTTGCCCTGAAATTAGACAAGTTAGACAAGACCTGCTTGGTATCTTCCGTGGTTTCTGCTCACTTCGAGGGCTGTCAATGAGCTTGTGAAGACAGTTCCGAGAACAGCCCCACTCCCCACAGCCAGCCCAGCCCACTGGCATCTGCCTCTTGCCGCCAGGCACCTTTCTTTGTCCACACTCCGGAAGCCATCTCAGCCAGCCCAGCCTTTAAACAGGCAGAGGTGACATCACCAAAGGCCACTTCTTATTGCCTTCTTGAAACATCCTTAAAACTCATTAGCTTGAAACTTCCCTGTCTCTATTTAAATTCTTTACTACTAAATGTCAAAACAGAGCCTAGTGCAAGAAATAAACAAAACTCTTTGTAATGAATGTCAACTCCTCTACTAAGTTTAGTTTCATCTGTTTGTTGTTCTTAAGATGAAAGGAGGAAGCTTTGTGTGAACGTCTGGCCTCCAGACTTTCCCACCTCGTAAAAGGAACATGCAGGGTTACTATACAGGCAGTACTCACAAATATAGGACTATTTATATCAAAAGGAGCTAAAAGATAGCTTTCCCAAATCTTACAGGAATGTTTTAAAATACCTTCATGTTTCCTTAGGTATCTAACTCAAGTGGGAAGTAATTTGGGCATGAGACACAATAGGGCTTATCCAAGGGAATTAAAAAAGTATATATATGTCATATTCCATTGATTTTAAGATACACACTTTCGCATTTTAACATCTCGGAGCTGTCACATCGTATGATCTACGGCATGTCATGATTTCATTCATGGGCAGTTGATGTTATCTGTTCTTAATGTTACACATTTTCATCAATGACCATCAGTGAAACATGGCCTGTCAATGGAAATGGCCACAGCCAGACAGACTCTGTGACCCAGGATTTTTAAAAATGTGGTGGATTCCCTCCTTTATCCTGTTTCTTCCACACAGAGATGCCTTAATGTGTAACAGTGGGCACGTTTATACGTTTCACACATACACCCTCCTTTTCTTCCAGAAAGGGAAAGGTCGTTTGATCCAAAAATATAATAAAAGCATTGGCTCTGTCCCTTATCAAGTCAACGTTACCCACTGGTGTGAGGTCCTGTTTGCTTACAAGCTGTGTGACCTAGGGCAAGTTTCTTAACATCACTGAAAATGGGTCTGCCCCGCCCGGCCCACTCGGGGTTGCTTAGGGATGGAACTAGGTGAGGCTCTAAAAGAACTGAGTGCTGTGTCTGGCACCCAGGAAATGGTCAGTAGTCTCTGGGAGAGGGCCTCTTACCTGCTTCTCCCCGCTGCCCATGGCTGCTCCCCTGTCCACTCCCTCTAGAGGAACTCTCAGCAGGTGAGATCCCCCCGCAAGCAAACCACCCTTCACTCTTCCATCTTTCTCCTGCCAGGGTGTTTTAATGCCCCCAGGGCAAGTAAATACACCAAAACCCCAGCACTCAAGGTGCATGTTTTCCAAGGCCCATGCTGGGCCTTCTCCCCGCTGCCCACAGCAGTTCAGAGGCTGCTGGAGGTGGACAGGAGAAAGGGACAGATGGACATGGGAATGCCACTGCATTCTAATGAGAGTTCGCGTCCCACCTCTGCCCTGGAGGCAAAGAGCCACTTGCCAAATCAGTGATCAGCACCATCCCAGACCACCAGAAAGGGGTGCTCTCTCGGTGAGTGACAGGGGACAAGGACAGGAGAGGAAAACAAGCTCAGCTGGGGGGTGGCGAGACAGAGTATGAATGGGATGAGGGGTGGGTTCAATCAAACCACGGCCAGGCAAAGGCCACTGTCATGCATCTGCCAGGATCTGGCCTCTGACTTGCTTTAGGAAAACTGTAATTAATGGCCAGGGAGCCGCGCAGTCACTGCCCTTGACAACTTCTGCGGTCATAAATGCCCGGCTCGAGACTATGAGTTGGCGACCTCACTGGAGCAATTATATGGTGTGGCTTGGTGGTCTGGGGCCTTGGCTTTGATGGAGAGGTCACTCCAAGGCCTCATCTTCCTACTGTCCTGGCAGGGACCACTGCTGATCTAAAGATTGCCTGGGGGGGGCGGGGGGCGCCTGGGTGGCTCAGTGGATTAAGCTACTGCCTTGGGCTCAGGTCATGATCCCGGGGTCCTGGGATCGAGTCCCGCATCGGGCTCTCTGCTTGGCAGGGAGCCTGCTTCCCCCTCTCTCTCTCTGCCTGCCTCTGTCTACTGTGATCTCTCTCTGTCAAATAAATAAATAAAATCTTAAAAAAAAAATGAATAAATAAAGATTGCCTGGGGAAATTAAAAAAAAAAAAAAAAAAACATGATGCCTAGGTCCTCCCCCCGCCCCCAGGTGGTGATGTAACTGGCCTGGGTGTGGCTTGGGCATCAGGACTCCCAAAAGCCCCCCCCCCCCCCCACCCAGGGATTCTGTAATGCGGCCAGGGTGGGGCACCAGAAGGCTAAAAGGTTCACAGGCCCAGCTCAGGTCCCTTTCACTACCCAATAAAAAGCAGTGGAGCGAAAGACACCTTGTTACAACCTGCTCTGAGTGCGGCTGTGCTCTAATCCTCCTGCAAAAAAAAAAAAAAAGACGCAAATGTCTACATGATCCTTTCAAAGGGCACCTCTTAAGGTGTCTTGCAAGCATCTGACAGCGAAGGCAAACACGCTGTGCTCACCTCCGAACCCACCTCTTCACAGGATTAAGAAAACATAGGCCGGCCCCACCCTCAGCAAAAGAGAGTTGGGAGCCAAGCTCTGGACTTCTAGGACTGGAAGCCAGATACAGAAAGAAGAGAGCTAAGAGAGCTCGCCTAAGGTGCTGGGCAAACCTTGCACATTTCCCTCCCGATCGGGTCAAACAAATCCTTTAGGGGGAAAAAAAACGGACACCACGGTCAGGGCCAAAGGTACCCACATTACCACGTGCTTGCCGGGTCAATCAGGACTCTTCCTCTGAAGTTCCAGCGGGGGAGTTGGAGGGAGTGCCCAGCTTCGTCTCTGGTGCTCCACTAGTGGAGGGGTTGGTCCTCCTCCAAGGACATTTGGCAATGCCCATTGACACGGTCACAGATGGGGAGGGGGGCTGTTACTTACATCTCATAGAGCAGAACCAGGAGTGCTGTTCATCACTCTGTAATGCACAGGACAGCACCCCCCAACAAAGAATCATCCAGTCCCAAGTGTCCATACTACCGAGGCTTAAGAAGCCCAAGTGATTTCTTTTTTTTAAAGATGTTTGTTTATTTATTGGAAAAAGAGAGATACAGATAGTGAGAAAAAACAGGAGCAGGAAGGAGAGGACTTGATCCCAGCACCTTGGGATCATGACCTGAGCCAAAGACAGGCGCTAGGTGCTCCGCCCAAGTGATTTCAATGTGTGATGTTTTCATGATGGTTATATGACATCTGGTGACCCTATGAGTAACCTTGGTTAAAAATAAATCCAAACCCAAACCCAAACTCTTGGGAAACAAACAAGAAACTCCCAGCGTTACTTCAAACTTGAAAAGCAAAAGAGTCACATGGTCCAGCCCCTAACATGGACTCAGTTCACCAGTGGGAAAATTGCCTCCAGTTCACATGAGAGAAACTTCCTGCAAATCTCCTCTAGCAGGAGCCTTTAAAGCTCTTGATCATTAAAAGTGTTTTTTTATTTTTAAAATTTTATTTAATTATTTGACAGAGAGAGAGAGAGCACAAGTAGGCAGAGAGGCAGGCAGAGGGAGAGGGAAAAGCAGGCTCCCCACTGAGCAGGGAGCCCGATGCGGGACTGGATTCCAGAACCCTGGGATCATGACCAGAGCTGAAGACAGCCACTTAACCAACCAAGCCACCCAGGCGCCTGTAAAAGTGTTCTAAATACATGTATTAGACCCAAACCAAGGAAACTCTTGACTAAAATGACATCATCTTTAAATCGTGCTTTTCCTATGATTTACAAATACAATAAATGAAAAACTCTCAGAAATGACTGTTTTACTCGTTCATGGGAAAAGTCATTAATACCCATAAACAAACACAGACCATGAAGCATTTGAAAGCCTCTTCATATCCCGACTCTCCATGTGGTCTTCGAACTGACTGCAGGGACATGCCTGGTGCCCTGACCCCTCCCCCCTACTGGTTTCCCCACACTGCCCTCTTGCCAGACCTCTGACCAGAGAGACAAAGCCACATATGACAGGAGGACAACTGCTGAGGGTCTTCCCTGATTCTTCAAAATGAAGTCATGAACACAAATGCCGCCTTGATAAATAGACATTGCTTTGTCTGGGCCACCAGCTCCCATCAGCATCCAAAATCGAACAGCAGCCCAGTTCAAATACCCACCGCATGACGAACACGCCCTACACTTTCCACATTCCCTCATTCCAGGAAAATGACCGTGGGTCATGAGAAAGAGCATCTGTGATGTCGGGGAACACACGAGAGCCCAGCCATCCCACACAAACGTTCTTTCAGTAAAAGGATTAACCAACCTGTACAAATAAACAGTGAGGGAAAGTGCCCCCGGGGAACTTAGGGTCTCTCTTTTGTCTGAGGCTCATCCTTAGGTCAGAAATGCAAATACTGCCAGAGTAACTGCTCAACGGCAGGACATTCCGTGTGCTTGAGCAACTGGACGCCAGTCCCACCTGGAGCCTTTGCAATGCTGAGTAATTTCTGATGACTAGGGGGAAAAATGAAAACTGCTTATTTGGCTCATAATCATACCACTCAGCGTACGATGACTCGCACTTGAGTCAGAGAAATACCCAGAAAGTATACTCGGGAAACAGATAATACCATGTGGTGTTTTCTAAGCATTTCTATCTCTCTGACTCTTGACTCTGCATCTGAAGACAAGTTACCTAAAGTATATCACATCAATAACGTGACTTACAGCATGGAAATTTGACAGACTCGAGTATCGACTGCAAACTTTGAAAGGAGACGTATTTTTATTCAGTCCCATAGCGCAAACTCAATGCAGTTAACATTCCAGTGAAGTCTAGAGCATAAATACATGCTCTGTCTCTACTTTGATCATTTTTAAAGACAGGCAGTGGAGAACACAGTCTATCTCACTGTAATACACAAGTTCCGGGTCTAATTGCTTACACAGCAGTAGGTAACATGTTTCTGCAATGCACCCCACATATAAAAGATCCCTCCACATTGTAAAAGTGGTATTGAGGAAGAGGAGAAATAGGTGGGTCTAAAATCTCTGAGGCTTGCAAAGCAAAGGCTGCTCGCACAGCCTGGTTGCTTCTGATGTGGCCACTCTGGGGGGGTCACCCTCTGCCCAAAAGGTCAGCTGAGCCCCCACAGTGCCTGCAGGTGACCCGCTGCAGGAAATAGCTATACAGGAGCCCACCCAGCTCACCAGGGACAACTGAGTGTGGCCCGATCCCAGTGATGGGCACCCAGAGCCTGTGTGAATAGGAAGCAAGCAGACAGAAAGCAGCTTTCCTTATCGCTAACCAAACAGGGTGACTTCATAACCCACAAACAGTCATTGTCAAAATACTTGATCTAGAGTGGAATTACTGGTTTGTACGAACTGTCCTGGGGTAAACATTTACAGGATCGGAAATTCCTCACCAGGAGGTCTGTAAATATGTTACAGCTCTTTCTCAAGGAGAAATAAAGAGAATGAAACTTTCACCCATTCAACACGTATTTACTGAATGCTTGATAAGGGCAGGGATGTGCAGAATACACCTGCGTCCTACAAGGCAGAGACAGGAGTGTTCTGAAAGGCCAGTGAGGGGTCCAAGGAGACTCAAACTAATGGCTGGAGCAGACACAGCAGTTTCAAGATTTATACTGCTATGTCATCAAGACTGTATTGGCAGAGATCGATGGAACAGAACAGGATTGAACAGGATATGTTCAACTGAGTTTGACAGGGTGCAAAGTAATTCAATGGAGGAAAGATAGCCTTTTTAACAAGTAGTGCTGAAACAATTAGACATCCGTAGGTTTAAAAAAAAAAAAAAATGAACTTGACCTAAGTCTCATGGCTTACACAAAAATGAATTCAAAATGGACCATGGACAAGGATACAGAAAAAGGAAAACCCTCTTATACTGTTGGTGGGAACACAAACTGCTACAGCCACTCTGGAAAACAGTATGGAGGTTCCTCAGAAAGTTAAAAATAGAGCTACCCTATGATCCAGTAATCGCATTACTGGGTATTTATCCAAAGGACACAAAAATAAGGATTTGATGGGACACATGCATCCCAATGTTTATCAAAAATAGCCAAACTACGGAAAGAGCCCAAATGTGTATTGACTGATGAATGGATAAAGAAGATGTGGTGTATACATGCAATGGCATATTACTCAGCCATCAAAAAGGATGAAATCTTACCATTTGCAGCAATGTGGATGGAACCAGAGTATTATATTAGGCGAAAATGTTAGAGAAAGACAAATACCATATGATTTCACTCATATGTGGAACTTAACAAAGAAGACAGGTGAACATATGGGAAGGTGCAAAGTGAAAAATGAGAGAGGGAAACAAACCATAAGGACAACTGAGAACAAACTAGGGTTGCTGGAAGGGAGGTAGGTGGGGGATAGGTTAAATGGGGGATGGGTATCAAGGAGGGCACTTGTGATGAGCACTTGGGGTTGTATGTAACTGAGGAATCATTGAATTCTACTCCTGAAACCAATAGTGCACTGTATATTAACTAGAATGATAAAAAGATGGACCATGGATTTAAATGTAAAACATAAAACATTTTTAAAAACAGAAGAAAATATATTCAGAATCTAGGGGTAGGCAAAGAGCATACCATAAAAGGAAGCATTTATAAACTAAACTTCATCAAAATTAAAAACATTTGCCAGATGGGGTGCCTGGGTGGCTCAGTGGGTTAAAGCCTCTGCCTTTGGCTCAGGTCGTGATCTCGGGGTCCTGGGATCAAGCCCCGCATTGGGTTCTCTGCTCGGCGGGGAGCCTGCTTCCACCTCTCTCTCTGCCTACTTGTGATATCTCTCTCTCTGTGTCAAATAAATAAATAAAATCTTAAAAAAAAAAAATGCCAGGAGGGAGAGAGACCCCACTGAAAGGACTAAAGACAGGCTTGGAGTGAGAGAAAATACTTGCAAACCATATATTCAACAAAGAACTAGTATCTAGAATACAGAACAAACTCTGAAAACTCAACAGTAGTTAAAAAAAAAACAAAAACAAAAAACAAGCAAGCAATCCAATTAGACAACGGGCAAAAATTGTCAAGAGACGTTTCACCAAAGAGGAAACACACATGGCAAACACCACAGGAAAATATGTCCAACATCATTAGCTATTAGGGAAATGCAAATGAAAGACACAATGAGGGGTGCCTGGCTGGCTATCAGTGAAGCACGTGACTCTTGATCTCGGGTTTGTAAGTTCGAGTTCCCTGTTGGGTGCAGAGATAACTTAAAAATAAAATCTTAAAAATAATGATAATAAAATAAAACCACAATGAGGTATCCCTTATTAGAATGACTAAAATAAAAAACAGTGCCAACACCAAATGCTGGTGAGGATGCTGGAAGCAGTGTTAAATGGAGCGGCCACTCTGGAAAACCGTTTGGCACTTTCTTAAAAGACAAAACAACACAAAACAAAAAAAAAAAACCTAAAGAACAACTACGATACTACCCAGGAAATGACATCCCAGGCATTTATCCCAGAGAAATGAAGATTTACGTTCCCACAAAAACCTGCACACCAATGTTCACAGTGACTCCATCTGTAAAAGCCCCAAACTGGAAAAACATAACAGATGTCCCACATCTAGCGAGTGGGTAAGTGACTACACACTAGGGCTCATGCATGCCTTGGAACATCTCTGGGGAATGCTGCAGAGTGAAAAAGCCGATCCCAAAAGGTGACATAGCAAATGAGTCCATTTATATAAAGTCTTGGAATGACCAAATTATCAAAATGGAGAACACAGCAGTTGTGGGGATGGAGATAGAATGGGGACAGGAGGGAAGCTGGTGTGGCCATAAAAGGTCACCATGAGGGATTCTTGTGGTGATGGAATTATTGTTCTCACAGCTGGACGGAATCAAAGTGACTGTCCTAGTTCTGGCACCATCCCAGAGCTTACCACCTGGGGAAACGGGGTAAAGGGTACGGGAGACCTCCTGTTAACTATTTCTTACAACTGCCTAGGAGTTTAAAAAATCTCAAAACAAAAGGTTTAATTACAAATAAATAATACTATACTAAAAACACTATACTAAGAAGTATAGGGGCGCCTGGGTGGCTCAGTAGGTTAAAGCCTCTGCTTTCGGCTCAGGTCATGATCCCAGGATCTTGGAATGGAGCCCCGCAAGGGGCTCTCTGCTCAGCAGGGAGCCTTTCCTCCTCTCTCTCTCTCTGCCTGCTTCTCTGCCTACTTGTGATCTCTGTCAAATGAATAAATAAAATCTTAAAAAAAAAAAAAAAGAAGTATATAGGGTGTATTTCCAATTTCCTATGAAAAATAAGGTGTATCTCTGGGATGTTAACATAAGGGAAACTTTCTCTCTCTACTTTTTGAACATTCTCTAGCCAACATGTAACAGTTTAATCACACAGAAATGTTTGTTCAGAGGTCAGAAAAGTGTTATAGAAGGCTTTGGGGAGGAAGTGGCATTTCTGGGAGAATCTTAAAGAATGGGCAGCATTTCAACAGATAAAAGAGGCATCTTGGAACAGTCCTGGGGAAAGAATGGCCAACACCACGGAACAAGATGGGAGGGAGAGGGCCATAGGAGGCCCCCATGGGAGTGAGTGGTAAGACAGACGGGGAGGCCTATGCTCACTGCCTTCAAAGGTAAATTCTGCTGTCCTTCTTCCTGTAATTTTCTCTGTAGAGATGAAAGCAGCAGCTTAATAAATACTTCTGAAAGCAGAAATTAATTTTATATGGCAGCATTAATGGGTCAAAGAAAGACACAGGTGCTCTTCCTCACCAACACACTGAAGCAGGGAGCCTAGAGCTGCTCTCTCCTCCAGCAGCTTGCCCTGAAGACCACAGTCAAGATGGCCCCATGAGTGCTTACCTCCGGTCCTGACCTAGGAACCTGCCCCTTCCTCCTGGGCCTACAGAGAAGGGAGAGGGCGGGGCTAGAGATAAAGTCCTAAGGAAAGAAGGAGTAGAGGAGCGTTTCTGGAAGCCAGGAGACCTGGGGTAGCCACCATTCACAACCTACCCAGACCTTGGCTTCCTCGTGTAGGTGATGGGGAGGTCGGCTAACTCAGCTCTAAGATTCTTCTGGCTCTGATGTTCCATTGGCCTGAGGTCCCCAGGCCTGGGTCTGACCACGCATGCCGGATCCCAGGAGAGCCACCAAACTCAGTTACTCCTTCTAAAGTCCTGCCTGTGTCTTCACCACCATTTTCTTTCTTTTCCAACCTAACCCCCACACTACGTGGAAGTAAAATAGTCCTCTGACAACAAAATTTAACAAAAAAACTCAACCCAAGAAATGAAAGCATTTCGAAGACTCAAACCTGGGAAAGCCACCCATTGCTGTTGGAGCCACCACCAAAGCTCCAAAACAGAAGCAAATGTGACTGCCCAGGGAGAGCACCAGACAATCCCCAAGGGAGAGAACATGCGGACCATTGCCAAGTGGGTCACAGGACTTTTACTGGCCTTCTAGAAGACCTCAGTATGATTCTGTCTTGACTTTGACAAGAAATCGCTCCAAGGGCACCTGTTCTGAGTGACCAGAACAGACTGTGATGGGCTCTCCCTGTGCCTTTCCAGTAACAGCATGAAATTAGCCATTAGTACTATTTATCATTGTTTAACTGAACACAAACCCCCCTTCTTCCCAGACACCCAAACTGTTCCATTTACAGCTTAAGCATTCAAAATTATTTATGCAAAATCTTCCTACAGTTGCTGGACTCTTCCTAATCCTTCCCAGCCTGTGAAATCTGGATTTTCTGGCCCAGTATTTATTCTCTTGGTTGAAAGGGCTCTACTCTAATTCCATCCCCACCTACTGGTCTGATGAGAACCTACAAAAGGCCATTTCCCTCTAGACCCCTGTGCAGACACTGCATGTATATGAACACACACAGATACATACACAGATATATATGTGTGCATACACACACACACACACACACACATACACACCCCCCAGACTGTACTTGTATTTTAGTGTTTGGGAAGAAGACTTAACCAGACACCCTGATTCTTCCTGCTCCCACTCTCATCCCATTTCATTCTCATCCCGCCCTCATTATTAACCCAGCAGGCCAGCTAACTGGGATATCATTCAGGGCACTGCATTTCTCCCCACTTCCTGTTCTCTAGTTAGAATCACCCTGCCCCCCCTCCCCCGCTCCCAACTCATGAGACCAGCAAATGGAACCAGATGTTACTTATTCCTCCCGAGGTATCTTGGAGAGCCTGCCAAGCTAACACAAAGAATGCCTGCCTGGACTCTGCGTGCCCTGCCGGCCCGCAGTCCACCATTGACTGGGCCAGGAGCGAGGCCCCGACTGACTCCACGGCAGCTGCCAACAACCTGGTCGGTGTCCAAGGAGATGCCCTGGCATGAGGACTCGGCCCAAAGATGCTTTGCACTGGCTCACTCAAGCATATCTTTTTCTTATGGGGAGGACCATAAAGTCTGGAGACATATATAATGTTTTATTAAACTATAGCGTAATAGCAATAAACCATTTATTATGTTCGTACACCTATGCTTCCAGACTTTAGGGCTGTCTGAGAGTTTAAATGCAATGACACACAGAGAAAACTCCTCACCCACTGGTTGAGAAAAAAGCAGAAAGACTAGGTCTTAGTCTGTTCAGGCTGCTGTCAAATACTGTGGACTGGGTGGCTTAAAGGACACGCATTTATCTCACACAGTTCTGAAGGCTGGGAAAGCTAAGATCGCAGTGCTGGCAGATTGGGTGTCTAGTGAGAACCCACTTCCGGGTTCACAGACGGCCATCTTCTCTCTGTGTCCTCAATTGGTGGAAGGGGCAAGGGAGCTCTAGGGTATCCTTGAAAAGGGCACTAATCCCATCCACAAGGGCTCCACCTTCGTAATCCAACCACTTCATGAAGGATCCACCTCCTCATTCTATTCTATTGGAAATTAGGATTTAACTAATGAATTGGCAGGGGCTTGGGGATATAAACATTCAGTCTCTAGCAAATGCCTACAGAGAATGTAAGTAGAAGCCATGATATAACGAATCCATGAGTTTAAAAAAAAAAAAAAAAGGCCTGGGGCAAATGGGAACTGGTGAGTAGCAGGGTAGAAGTAAATCAACAGAGAGAGGCAGGGACAATAGTGCTGAGCCATGAAAAGGAAGACCACGGGGGTTACTCATGGCACTCCAGAGTGCTACTAGAAAGCTTCCGCTAAACCCCAAAGGATCACATCCTGTTTTGGCAACACAGCACACTGAGCCGTCTTGAGCCTTCCCCCCAACAAACACCTAGAAATGCTAAAGAAAACATAAAAAGCAGAAATTCATACACAGCTGACTGACAGAGTCACAAAAGGAAAATTCCCTAGTATCAGAAATGCATTAGGGATTAAAGAGGTAGAGGGCAGGAGGGAATGGTGGCAGTTCTCTTACCCAGAAATAGGCGCTCTAGCCAGGGACGTGAGAAGAATCTTTGATAAATGCCCCAGACAACCCACTAAAGGGATGCACACCACTGAAAGTAAACTAAAAATCACTTGGGAAGTGGGAGAGTAATAACCTGCTATAACACTGGCAGGTGACAAAAAAAAAATCTCCTTGAAAGTATAAAAATATTTAGATGTATGCCATATATAAGTCTGATAACCAACTGACACAACCCCTTTGGGACACAACTCCATGAGCCCCAAATTAACAAGTGTATTTGAACCAATAATGCTACTCAGGCATTTGGAAAAGACCAATGCAAAAATCTCACCAAGTGGAAATTTCAACAAGAAATGAGCTCATAAAAAAATCCACTTTCGGTGAGAGACAACAGATCGGGAAAAACTGAGGGACTGGTAATACACAAGAACTCAAGAAAACGGAACAAACTGAAAGAGGCCATGACTTAAAAATGTTTCAAAATTTAAGGAAGAAATAACATACGGTAAGGGAAAAAAGAAATTTATGAAACAAAACAAGCAAATTTCAAAATTCATTTCATTGAAATGAAAACTTAGTGGATGAAGAAAAGAGTAATTCTTTTGTGAAGAAGAGAATTCATAACTTGGACAAGAAATGAAGTAATTATTCAAAATAAAGCACAGTGGGGCACCTGGGTGGCTTAGTCAGTTGAGCATCCAACTCTTGGTTTCAACTCAGGTCATGATCTCATGTCCTGGGACTGAGCCCTACCTCTAACTCTGCACAGCAGGAGGTCTGCTTGAGATTTTCTCCCTCTACTCCTCCCTCCACACTCCCTCCTGTGAACAAGCATGCATGCACATGCATACACTCTCTCTCTAAAATAAGTAAATAGGGCGCCTGGGTGGCTCAGTGGGTTAAGCCGCTGCCTTCGGCTCAGGTCATGATCTCAGAGTCCTGGGATCGAGTCCCGCATCGGGCTCTCTGCTCAGCAGAGAGCCTGCTTCCCTCTCTCTCTCTCTGGCTGCCTCTCCATCTACTTGTGATTTCTCTCTGTCAAATTAATAAATAAAATCTTAAAAAAAAAAAAAAATAAAAATAAAATAAAATAAAATAAGTAAATAAATAAATTATATATATATACATATATATAAAACACAGATAAGAATAATTTTAAATAAAAAAAAGAACAGTTAGGTGAGATGGTGGATGGAAGAAGAATGGCCAGCAGAAGTTCTAGAAGTGATACATAAAATGGGGGAAGAAACACTATTTAAAGACATAATTTCCCTACTGAACGTTGTTCAAAGAGTGAGAATTTTCCAGATTTCACAAAAGACATAAACAGACTGACAATGAGTGTTGCCTAAAGTATAAAAATAAATCTAGATACATCTGGTTGAAACTGCAGAATACCAAACACAAAAAGAAAAGCATAAAAGTAACCAGGAAGTAAATAGAGATCATCTACAAAAATGAGAATTATTTGACAGCAGACTTCTTGACAGCAAAATACAGCCAGAAGATAATAAAAAATACTATCTTCAATATGTTAGGATCCTATGCCCAACTAAATATGTTTCAAGACTGAGGATGACATAAAAGCATTTTTAGACAATACCATTTACTGAAAGAAAACACTCAAGGACATGTTAATGGATCAGTAAGAAGAAAATTGAACTCACAAGGAAGGAGTAACACTCAAAAAGCAATGATAACCAAAAAAGAAAAAAGCAATGATAACAGACTGGAAAATATGTAAATGAATCTAAATAAGCATTAACTGTTAAATTAGCCAACTTTTGGGGGAGATGCTTTTTTTTTTTTTTAAAGATTTTATTTATTTATCAGAGAGGGGGGGTGGAGAGAGAGCACAGGCAGACAGAATGGCAGGCAGAGGCAGAGGGAGAAGCAGGCTCCCTGCCGAGCAAGGAGCCCGATGTGGGACTCGATCCCAGGATGCTGGGATCATGACCTGAGCCTAAGGCAGCTGCTTAACCAACTGAGCCACCCAGGTGTCCCGGGGGAGATGCTTTTAAAAAGATAAAACTAAAATGATACTACATAATAATAGTATGAAACACAGGAGCTCACTGGAGTTGAAGCTTTCTAAGATGCTTAATATTATTAAGGAGAAGAACGGGGATAATGATTAGTTTTAGATGCTAAGTCAAACAGGCATGTTTAAATATGTAAGAGTAATTTTTAGAACAGTAATACAAGTTCCTAATCAAGAAAAGAATGTGAGAATTGAAAATTCAATCAAAGAGAAATCGACATAAAAAAATAGAAAAAAGAAATGAAGAAAAGGCTTGGAATTTACAAACATAAAATACAATGATAGAAATAAATTCAAACACATCAACAACCATAATAAATGTAAATGGGTTAAATTCACAAGTTTTTGTTAAAAAAAAAAAGAAAAGAAAAAAAAAGATAGTATCAGATTCCATTTTTAAAAAAAGAACTATAGGGGCACCTGGGTGGCTCAGTGGGTTAAAGCCTCTGTCTTTGGCTTGAGTCATGATCCCAGGGTCCTGGGATTGAGCCCCTCATAGGCTCTCTGCTCGGCAGGGGGCCTGCTTCCCTTCCTCTCTCTCTGCCTGCCTCTCTGCCTACTTGTGATCTTTGTCTGTCAAATAAATAAATAAAATCTTTAAAAAAAAAGAGAGAGAGAGAGAACTATAGACCAGTCACAAGAAATACATCTAAAACATAATGACTCAGAAAAATGGAAAGTAATAGAAACACAAAAAAGCTATACCAGGCAAATTTAAAAAAAGAAAGAAAGAAAACAGAATACATTAGAATAAAGAAGTCATTATCAAATGATAAAGGGAAAAATTCATCATCAAAAAATGGTTCTAAAAAAAAACAGTTCTAAATCTGTGTGCATTTATATTCAAAATATAAAAGCAAAATTGACAGATTACAAGGAAATATAAATACAAAATTATAACAGGTGATTTTAACATACCTTTATCCTAAATAGATCTATTTAGCAGACAAAATAAAACTATAAAGGATATAAAAAATTGAACAACACAATTAACAAGTGATCTAAAAAAACTTTCCAAATCGTTGCCATCCACATCACTGTAAACTGTTTAATTGTTTACAGTCCACATGGACTATAAATCAAATGTATAACTACCCTTTAAAAAACAGAACTGTAAGAGAATGGTCAAGTTTCATTCTTCTACATATAGCTGCCCAGTTTAAAAAACAGAACTGAATAGAACTGAAAATACCAAAATGCGTCCCATATGGCAAAGATAAGCATTATTTCGTGAGACCTTTATGTTTGTATTTTGAGTGATGATATAAAATGTACTGCTTGTTGTGAGTTCAAATTTGGAAGTCTTCAATCTAATGGATTTAAAGTCTTCACCCCAAAATTGGAGCATACGCTTTCCTCTCAAGCACTCAAGAAATATTTATAAAATTTGAATCATTTACTAGCCACAGAAGAAATCTCAACCAAACCCAGAGAATCAATACACATCCTGAATGGTGCTGAAAGATGGCCCGCAAGAGCTATCTGGCTGCTAACTGGTTCCCTGTGGCTTCATTCAACAATCCCTAGGGTGGATGGGTAGGAGGGGTAAGGGCAATCCAAAGATACAAACTTCCAGTTATAATAAATAAGTCATGAGATATAATGTACAGAATAATGACCATAGTTAACAATACTATACTGCATATTTGAAAGTTGCTAAGAGAGCAGATCTTAGAAGTTCTCATTACCAGAAAAAATATGTTTGGACCCATGGGTTCAACAAGGAATGTTAACCTATTATTGGGGTGATCATTTTGCAATATATACAAATATTGAACCATGACACCTGAAACTAATATAGTGTTATATGTCAATTATACCTCAATAAGAAAAAAAAAAAAAACAAAAGAAAAGAAAAAAAAGAAAATCCCCGTTCCCTGGAATGATCTAGAATGTGTCTCTGTCCCTTCCAAGTGCCAACTAAACTGGCCGGTTATTATTGTGTCTAAGATATAGAAGTATTCAAAAACTTTGGTAGAATGAAATACTGCTCAGTGAAAACAATCTTTAAGACGTTGAAACTAAGCTAAGATTAACCATTTTCAACCTGTCCAGATAATTCATCATAGAGTTGAATACTAGAAGAAATATACTCCGAAAAGGCAAAAATGTTTTGAGCTTGCACAAGTGGAGGGGTGTACCAGAATTGGGTGCATGGACCACGATGCAAAGAGGCACAAGGAAGCTGGCTAGACAGAAGGGACAATTCCACATAGTTTCATATTGCCAACTCTCTTTAATCATCTTATCTATCAATGGAGACAGTGACTCTTCTAAGACCCTCTCTGTTCAAAGGAGACTGGAGGGCACAGATTATTCTCATCTCGCTCTGCTGCCTTTCTTTCATTCCAGGGTTTGCAGCAAGGGGTGGGAAACCCAGCCGGGAGACAGGGATGATCCCCAGCAGAAAGCGTCCTCTACGTCACACTAGAGAGTCAGCCAATCAGGAGCCAGGGCAAATTCATGTGTTTAAGCGGAGAGTCCCATGGTAGGCATTGGGGGAGCGTTGAAGGTGAAACAGAGAAGGGAGAGACTGGAAGTAGTGTCTGCCTTTAATGTGTCGACGGCATAGAGTCGGCTCTCAAATATTCACTTGAGAGAAGACTGGTCAAAGTATGGGTAGAACAGAGAATCTAAAAATTCTTATTTGAGGTTAAACCCGACCACCTTAAAGTACACAACTAAGAGGCATTCACAGGGTTGTGCAGCCATCACCTTTATCTACTTTGAAACCTTTTTGTCACCCCAGAAGCAGACCCCATACCCATTAAGCAGACCTCTCCCTTCTCCACAGCCCCTGGAAACCACTGATCTGTTTTCTGTCTATGGATTTACCTATTCCGAATAAATGAAATCATGCAATATGTCCAGCTTCCTTGGTCTCTTTTCCTTGGTCTATTTTCATGGTCCATCCACGGTACAGCATGTGTCAGTGAGAGAGAAAGATGAAATCTTGCTATTTGCCTCAACGTGGATGGAACTGAGGGTAGGATGCTAACTGCAGTAAGTCAGAGAAAGACAATTATCATCTGATCTCACTGACATGCGTGGAATTTAAGGAACAAAGCAGAGGATCACGGGAGAAGAGAGGAGAAAATAAAACAAGGTGAAATCAGAGAGGGGGACAAACCGTAAGAGGCTCTTAATCATAGGAAACAAACTGAAGGTTGCTGGGGGAGGGGGTAGGGTAACTGGATGATGGACACTAAGGAGAGCGGGTGATATAATGAGCACTGGGTGTTATATAACACTGATGAATCACAGGCCTATACCTCTGAAACCAACAATACATTATATGTTAATTAATTGAATTTAAATTAAAAAATGTTTTGAGGGGCATCTGGGTGGCTCAGTGGGTTGAAGCCTCTGCCTTCGGATCAGGTCATAATCCCAGGGTCCTGGGATCGAGCCCCACATCGGACTCTCTGCTCAGCAGGGAGCCTGCTTCCTCCTCTCTCTGCCTGCTTCTCTGCCTACTTGTGATCTCTCTTTCTCTGTCAAATAAGTAAATAAAATCTTTTAAAAAAAATGTTTTGAAAAAAATCATGTTTTCAGGGGCTCCTGGAATGGCTCAGTTGGTTAAGCGTCTGCCTTTGGTTCAGGTCATGATTCCAAGGTTCTGGGGTCCAGCCCCACATGGGGCTCCAGACTCGGTGGGGAGCCTGTTTCTCCCTGAACCCCTCCCCCCACTCATGTGCGCGCGCATGCTCGCTCTCTCTCTCTTTCTCTCGCTTTCAAATAAATAAATAATCTTGGAAGGAAAGAAAGCAAAGCAAAGCAAAGAAGAAAATTCCTAAGACCGCAAAAGCATTAAAGGCAGAATGTGAAGGCATTCTCAGCGCCAGCAGGAAGAGAGGTCAGTGCTCCCACCAGAGGGACCAGCAGAACCGCAGCGCCGTGGACACAAATGGGAAAGACAGGGAAGAGTCAGGTGGGGCTGAGGGTGGCAGGTCTGATTCTGGACTCTCTGAGCGTGAAGTGCTCGGGCAAATCCATCTGGCAGAAGCCCACCGGGCCACCGCAGGGACAGTGTGCAGTCCCAGGAGAGGAGCCCCCCGTGGCAGCAGCTACGGAGCCCAAGAGGCACGGAGATGCCCTAACTGTCCTCCCAGGCTGAGAGGGACACGGTCGTCTGCAGCTACTTCCGTCATTCAGAGACACACAGGCGACGCACGATCTCCCCTTGCCTTTTCCGGAATGTGACTCATCCGCTGACAAAACTTTAGAGGTGAACCGATAACGAGTGGGACTCAAGATCGAGAAAACAGGACAGTCTCTTCGCAGCAAAGCTCCTAGCGCCTTCCCTTCCCGCTTTAGTAAAGAGAATCCACTCACGAAGCCACAGCTAGCACTTTCCAGTAATTATCTCCTCTACCACCTTTGAACCTCGGGTCGCCTGGTTCCATCATTCTCTCCTTCCTGCACTGTCTAGAGCATCTACCTTCTGTAGAGTCTGGTCAGTTTTAGGGTTTGTTTGGAATCGTGAGGTTTGGTGCCAAGACGCCATCCCGCGGCTGGACTGCAGCTCTCCAGGTAAAACAGGGACTGTAGCCCAGCTGGGCCATGCCTGCGGGGGACTCTAACCCATACAGGCAGGGAGGCGCCGGCCTGCCACCTCCTCTGTGTACATCCAGCCTCAACCAACATCACCGTTCTCTAAAGACCCCTGCTTCACCCTTGCCTGGCGTTGAACGTCAGTCATCATTTCTTTCCCTGAGGAGCTATTTGTGGCCTGATGCCAAGTCCCACACAAATCCAGCTCTTTGGGGGCAAGAGAAACTGCCTGCTTCAAATATATTTATTTACTTACTTATGTGTACATATAATTTGAATATTTGTATGTAGGCATTCACACATACAACATTTGTAAAATAGACTCCTAAGATGTTTTCTGCACCCTCAAGGTCAGGCTCAAACTGGAAATCCTGAGGAAAGAAGCCATTATGGCAAACCTTCTAGCAGACTTAGAGCAAAAGGGAAAGAAGGAAGTAAAGGACGGGGGACTCTAAGTGCAGAGGTAAGAGACCCACAAAGAGAGGAGAAATCCCCCCAATCCCTTGGGGTAAGTGCACACCTAAGTTAAGGAGCAAGGGTTATGCATGATGAAAGAACATTCTCAGACTCTATCTCCTCTGTGAAGCGCACGGAGTCCCCAGGCGAGCTGTGCTCACCACAGCTCCACCCTCTCGCCCTCCATTCACTCCCTCACCCTGCACGTCTCCGACAACGCCTAAGTGCCAGGCACTGTTCTAGGCACGGAGACCCCACCATGAACTACAGAGACACACCCTCTTCCCGCAGAGCTCAAGTCCTGGAGGCACATTAGTGAAGGCAACAAAGAAATAAAACCCATGGCATTGTCAGACAAGCGCTGGCAATATACAAGCGAGTAACCAAAATCCACAGCATGTCAGATGGGAAGGCAGATAGGGATGGCCAGGAGGGGGGAAGCAGGAACAACTGGGAATGTGTACGTGTGCAGGGCCAGGTGGCTGAAGTGGGATGTCAGCAGAGACCCGAAGGCGAGGGACTGAGTCCCAGGGCTATTGATCTCTGAACAAAGAAGGTTGCCCCTCACCCCCCTGCCAACCTCTAGAAACAGCAGGGCACCTGAGTGGCTGTTGGGGGGATGGGGTGGAAGAAGAGAGCCAGCAACACCGGCTCCTTTGCCGCGATTACTTGTTTTGCTAGCCATGTGTCAAACTGAGCTGTAAACATCTTGAGAGCAGAGCCTGTGCGGCCATACTCACACCTGCCTCCCCAGGGCATGGTACGGAGCCTGAATTAAGTGTGGGCAGGTAGACAGCTGGGTGGATGAGGAACAACTGGGTGACTCGGGAAACTTGTCCAAAGGGAACATGCACTAAGTGAGGCTTTTAGCAGGTAATAATGCTGGCTTCAGCCATCACTGTAAAGGCTTCACCAACAGTTTCTAACTCCAACAACATACAGGCTATTTTCTAAGAAAATACACAGCTTTAATCTTATAATGGAAGTAACAATAAAACAGCATTTGCATTACTATATGCAAAGGGGAAAAAAAATATATATATATATGTATTCATTTTCTTGACCACTTTGCTAGAATACATTCACTCCCTAAAATAAAAAGAAAACCCTGTATTTAAACCATGTTGCCTAAATAACAGATAGAGGTGGCATATACAGATTATTTGTTTACACAGCTTAATAGACAACCAGAACACATTTTCCAGCTCATTGGAAGAGGAGACTCGAGGAAAAAGCTACTGCTTAATTTTGTATTCTGGTAATAATATTCTCCATTTAGACCCATAAAAGGAATTAATGGCCAGCTCATCTGAATGGAAATGATAAAAAGTAGTTTTAGACCACGGTTCACCAAGCCCTTTCTGTAGAGGGTCAGACACCAAATATTTCAGGCTTTGTAAGCAACATATAGTCTTTGTCAGTCTTCTTTGCTTTTTTAGATTTATTTTTGTGTGATTGTTGTTGTTTTACAATGCTATGAAAAATGGAAAAACCGTTCTTAGATTCTGGGCCCTACAAACAAACCATAGTTCAGCAAATGGGGCCCTTGGAGTCCCAAGCTCCTAACAATTAAACCCAAGAAAGAAATCCCCGTATGTCTTGGGATTACCTCTTTCAGTCTCTCCAGCTCATTCTGGAGGGCTTGTTTGGATATCTCCACTTCAATCATCTGCTGTCGGAGACTTTCATTTTCATCTTCAGCTTTAGCGCGCTTTTCCTCCACGGTTTCAAGTTCATGGTGCAATCGGACAGATACATCTTTGGCTACCTGTATTGACCCACGGAGATAGTTATCAGGACATGAAGCTTTGCTGTGTGCTAAGGGCACATTCAAACAACTTCAGAGGCAGAATCATTAAGTGATATGATATCGCCATAAAGGGCAAAGACCTTCACTGGGCAAAGACCCCAGCAATATTAACAAGCCTATTTTTAAAGGAGGAGGGTATTAGTTTCAAACATGAAATCTACATTATAAGCGAAGCTATGACCCTTATCTGGATTAAAAGGCTACTGTGGATAGCTCTACCTCGTTATAGAGTATCACCAAGAATCCCAATTCTGCTCACACACACTGCTTTAATGATAAATTAGAAATAATAGTAACAATAACAATAAAAATGGATCAATAAACATTTCTGTTCCTAAGGCATACTAAAACTACTTGCTAAAAACAAAAACACAACAAAATAATCCTGTAAAATAATGTAGTCAAGTTTTATCTTGTCTACTATAGTAAAATATCTGAATGTTAAAAGCAATTAAATGTTTTTACCTTCTAAAGGGAAACAAGGAATGAGATTTTGCAAGAGAAATATAAATTACCCTTATATCCCCCTGAATGACGTTTTGTTAGTGGTTTATAGATTTGACAGAATTACACAGATTCTTTTCCTGTTATCATAATGAAAGGCGAAATGAGATTTCATAAGTACTCCCATAATAAGGAGGACATTATGCATAATTCATCTCTTGATAAATGATTTGATAATTGGAGCACAAGAGAAGCCATGCTACCCTCGGAGATAGCAAATGGTATAATGTCTGGAATTTCTTCACCTCATTCCCACCTCTGCCAGTGGTTTTCAAAAACACCTTAGACAATTAGCTTTAGACAACTAGTTATGGTCCCATTTCTCTTTCAGTTAAATCAAAACACCATCCTTGGGTTATGGTCATTTCAGGTTTCCTGCATTCCAGAAACTTAAGTAACGATAAAAACATTAAATGATTAGAATCAACCTCTATGAGTGGTCTTTGACTATAACTGAACTGATCATCAATAGATTTTTTTTAAAGAGTGTAGATCTTTAGAAGGCATTTTTGTACAATTCTCCACAACTGTCAGACCAAGTGGCAGATATCTTTTTTAAATTTATTTTTAATTATTCATTTTTTTTAAGATTTTATTTATTTATTTGAGATAGAGAATCAGAGAGAAAGAACACAAGCAGGGGGAGGCCCAGAGGGAGAGGGAAGAGCAGACTCCCCACTGAGCAGAGTGCCCAAGGCAGGGCTCCATCCCAGAACCCCGGGATCATGACCTGAACTGAAGGCAGACACTTAACTGAGCCACGCAGGCACCCCAATTCTCTCTTTTCTTTTAAATTGTAGATCCCTGGGCGCCTGGGTGGCTCAGTGGGTTAAGCCACTGCCTTCGGCTCAGGTCATGATCTCAGGGTCCTGGGATCGAGTCCCACATCGGGTTCTCTGCTCAGCAGGGAGCCTGCTTCGCTCTCTCTCTGCCTGCTTCTCTGCCTACTTGTGATCTCTCTCTGTCAAATAAATAAATAAAATCTTAAAAAAAAAAAAATAAATAAATAAATTTAAAAAAAAATTGTAGATCCCTTATTACAATTTGTTTTCTTTTCCTTAGGTTTTAAGATTCCAGTTCATGGGACAGGTTTAAAATCTTGGAATGTCAAAGCCATATGACTACCCATACCCTACACACCAGCAGGTGAATGAAGAACGTGTATGCTAAAATCTGCTGAGAGAGAGAACTACCCTCAGAACGGCAGGACCAGGTGTGTAGGTGGGGCCCAAGGGCTGCCGGTCCCCAAATCTGCGATCCCCACCCACTATCATCCCTGGCTCCTGCCGCCCCATCTGGGAACGAGTGCCCCCTATCAGCGACGCTCACTCACCTTCAAGTCCTGCTCCAGACTCCGGATGAGCTCGCCATCCACCTGACCAGTCTCAGCCACTTTCAGGCTCTTCTGCTCGGCTTTCCTGAGGCGGTACTGCAGGATTCGGCAGTTTTTGTGGGCGCGGTCCAGCTCCCGCCGAAGCTCCTGCAGCTGGTAAACATCTTCCTCTAAGTAACTGTCTCTCATCTCTTCCATCTCAGCACGGAGTTCATCCAGCTCGTCCTACACAAGCCAGATGGAACAGAGTTATAAGCCAGGTCCACCCGGACAAGGATGGGGTCCCCCGTTCACTCGGCAATACTGGACGTCCACAACCTGTGCGCTTACCCCGCGGAGGATGGGCGCACCTACGTGAGGGGACACAGGGATCTCTGGGAAGAGTCACACAAGACAATATCTTCACATGTCCGTTCAAATCTCATGGGTCCAGAAACTCAAAACCAGGATGGATTATTCATTGTGGCCTCCCGACATTGATTTCACTCCCAATTTCTTACATAATCAGAATCATAGATGAAGTCAACTCTGCAGATAACTGAAACTTTAGATTCAAACCAAACCCTGACCTAAACCTTATCTCCAGGGCACAGGCTTGGGACAAAGAGGAGGGGCACAGAGCCCCGTCTTCGAAGGACGTAAACAGTGCAATCATAACAACTGCCTTGGAATTACGACACACCTGCAAAAATGTCCCTAAAACGTGGTTCCACCATACACGTCTCAGCACTGACTATGTGACTCACGATTCCAAAGATATAACTTTTGCATTATGTCAAATCCACACTGGGTTTGGTTTTTTCCATTCACTTGGCCTTCATTTCCCATCTCCATTTTACTCTGGCATCAGCATGAAGACATTGTGGGTACAGGAAAACCCAGCACTTGTTCCCTGCTCCCCACCCCCTGCCCTCCCATTCCACAGCCAAACCAGTGCCGTCAGCCCAACAGCAACATATGTGTGGGGCACTCTCTCCTCGGTGGCTGCACACACCACAGCTAGTCTCTGCCTCCGTCCATCCCCAGGGAGCAGGTGCACACACAGGTGAGTCAAGTGGGGCTCTTTGCTTCCCTCTTTTTTTTTTTAAAGATTTTATTTATTTATTTGACAGACAGAGATCACAAGTAGGCAGAGAGGCAGGCAGAGAGAGAGAGAGGAAGGGAAGCAGGCTCCCCGCCGAGCAGAGAGCCCGATGCGGGGCTCGATCCCAGGACCCCGAGACCATGACCTGAGCCAAAGGCACAGGCTTAACTACTGAGCCACCCAGGCGCCCCACCTTGCTTCCCCTTTAACCAATTCTCCACCCAGAGTTACCCTTTACTGTGGAACTCAGACCACGACCCTCAGACCTTCCAGGGGGCTTCCCACTGCCCTGAGGAAATCCTTCAGAGTCCTCCCCAGGGCCTCTGAGCTGCCCTTCTTCCCTGCCACACTGCGGGTCTCACAGCGTCTGGACGGCTGGAGGCCTTTCCACCTGCTCTCCCCCCTCCTTAAACCGTCCCTTCCCAGCTTTTACAGAGCTCGTTGTTACATCATCTGGAAGGTACACACACAGCGCCTTCCTTGACCACCCATCCCCCCAACCCCTCCATGCTTCTAACCCTTCTTGCCTTGCTCTGTTTTCTTCCCACCTCTTATCACCGGCTACTGGTTCTTTGTGCTTTTTCCTATTCCTGTCTGTTGCCCATACTGAAATGTGAGCTCTGTGAGGGCAGACCCTTCGAGGGGGCTTCTCCGAATTCACAGCACCCAGAGGGGTGTGAGCCACACAGTAGGCCCTCCATAAGTATTTGTGGGAGGAACACACATGAACATTGGTCAGTCCCGACAAAGGCCAAATTGTAAAGACTGACCAAAATCGGACACAAATGCACCTTTGTTTTGTTCCAGTCTTGTAACCTAATTACCAAAAATTCTTCCCAAACCCACAGACATGGCTGCAATATGCAAGACAGAAATCTATTGAAGGATTACAAAAGATTTTAACGAGGAGTAATTTGGAAGGTGGGAGCTTAAGAAAAGCATTCTAGGAATTTTTTTTAAATATTTTATTTATTTATTTGACAGAGAGAGAGAGAGAGATCACAAGTAGGCAGAGAGGCAGGCAGAGAGAAGGGGAAGCAGGCTCCCCGCTGAGCAGCGAGCCCGACGCAGGTTTTGATCCCAGGACCCTGAGATCATGACCTGAGTCAAAGGCAGAGGCTTAACCCACTGAGCCACCCAGGCGCCCTCTAGGAATTTTCTTGATTATTTGATCATTGATGGCTTAAATGTCTCCAGACTTGGATACGCTCAGTCATTCCTTTGTGTTGTTCAATTAACACTGAGGGTGAAGGAAAAAACTCTCCATGATGTGGATACACTAAATTGTCAGTTCTTATCCCACTATTCAGTTTGTCCTTGATTCTCTTCACTCTCACTAATCCTGTGTTTGTTCTTAAAAGCAGGGATTTGCTTGTAATAAAGAACAAGAGCTTCCTAACATCAAAGCCTCAGGCAGACAAGAAATTGACCAGAAGGGAATCTCCAGATTTTAACCTGGAAAAGTTTAGGTGTAACAAATAAATTGGGACTCCTTATGGAAAAGTACAAACTGGCACAGACGGCCAGTTTGCCATATGTAGGGGTCTCCTGGAAAGAGCACTATAGAGCATTTCATTCCCCCAAATCCCAGCCTGTAGCTTCTCCCCAGTCTGTCCACACTACCCTAACCAAGAAAATGGCCTACTCAGCTGCCCGTGACTCCAAACGGAGCCTGTCTGAATGGACTGCCAAGAGGAATGATGTTAAAGAAGAAAAGCTTGACCACGTCCCAAATGGTATTGACAAAATTAATAAAGTGGTTTTCTCAACTTCTGAGTGTTCTCACAAAATTTCTAGAGCATTAAAAATATAAGATGTTCTCCTGTGTTTAAGAAAAAGGAAAATCTTAACCTTGAAAAGTGTTGCAAAGTATAAGCAAGTTTTGTTTCTTTTTTAAGATTTTATTTGTTTATTTAACAGAGAGAGAGAGATCACAAGTAGGCAGAGAGGCAGGCAGAGAGAGAAGGGGAAGCAGGCTCCCCACTGAGCAGAAAGCCTGATACGGGGCTTGATCCCAGGACCATGAGATCATGGCCCGAGCTGAAGGCAGAGGCTTAACCCACTGAGCCACCCCGGCACCCCAGCAAGTTTTGTTTCTGGTCTGTCTTCCTTCATGGAGAGCTCTTCCTATATATCTTGTTTCTAGTAGGAAAATTCACCGGGACTGGGAATTCACAGACCAAGCATGGAAGCCAGTCAGTTGAACATATGTGAACAGGATGGACAGGCTGAGCTCTTCAGGGAATGGGAGAACACAACTCTTTCAGGAAGGACCTTGCCAACATCAGCAAAGAGTAAGTTGGCAGACTGATGCCAGATCCCGACACTGGAGCTGTGATGCCGCTGTGTAAGAGCCATGGCCCTGACCCGCCCCACTGGGGGAGACCAGCTGCAGACAGCAAGCTCTAACACAGGCCTTGTGGGCGTCAGTCTTCTGGTAAAGATTAGATAATTAGTCCTGAAGCTTCCAAATCAAGGTCAGGTTTCACCTATGGATATGATGGATGGGTCTGACTTTCAGGAAGAGCCTATTCTCTACACTTAACCTTAGAGTACAGTTAAAAGGTAATTGTTTCGTTGCGTAACTAATACGGAGTTTAATACAAGCAAGAATCATTTGTATGGGGGCGCCTGGGTGGCTCGGTGGGTTAAGCCTCTGCCTTCGGCTCAGGTCATGCATGATCTCAGGGTCCTGGGATGGAGCCCTGCATCATCACAGCATCGGGCTCTCTGCTCAGCAGGGAGCCTGCTTCTCCCTCTCTCTCTGCCTGCCTCTCTGCTTACTTGTGATCTCTGTCAAATAAATAATAAAATCTTTAAAAAAAATCATTTGTATGTATACATACAAATATACAGTAACTGTGGCCATTCTGTTCATGGAAGGAATGGTCTGTGATTGCTTTTCCTTCTAGAAAGCTTACCTATAAAAGCCAAGGTTGTTAATGCCTAGAATTACCTGTTATTCAAACAAAAGTTTTCAAAGTGTGAAAACGGTCATCAGAAAACATTAGATACAACTTTCAGGTATAAAACTGTCCTCCAGTTTTCAGATTTTGTACTAGGAGGATGCTCACAGACGCAACTCAACAATGGATCCATCAAACAATGAATATGTTCTATAGATGCATAAACAACCACGCAAGCTAAAAGAGACAAGTGTGTAAGGGCTCGATGAACCCGCACCTCCAAATCATTCAGTAGGTCAGATGGAAACAGCTAACATTTTTTGGCATAAATAATCACCAATAGTAGTTGCACTGAAAGGAAAATTAGGGAGAGCCCATAACTGCATGTATTTGAATCATTGCCTTTATAACTCATATTTTATCTAAAATTTGTAGAACAGAAGACATCTCATTCAGCACTTTACCTTCATTACTAACCCTGTTCTTATCCTGCCAGGAACATATGGCCCATTTCATAGACAAGAAAAGCAAACCCAAGCTGGTTAGCATGTCCAAAGCCTCATAGCTAATAAGCAGAAGCTAGACTGCAAACCCAGGTGCTCTTCCCAGTAAATACTATAAATTATTTGCAACAACCAGGACAAATGAAACAATAATAACCCTTAAATCACTCTTTTAAAAGCCCACCCTAGATGTGACATAATAAAGCAAGTTAACATTTTTAGACCTTGACAACTGTCGATGTATGAGTATATCCCTTATCTCAACTGGCCCTCAGAAAAACACTGCAATATGCAGCGAAATTATTAATATCCCCATTTTAAAGATGAAGCAATTGAGATTCTAAGCATTTAAATGGCTTTCAACACCAATCTGCTGCAGAGATGGGACCAAGGCCAGTGTCTCAACTCCCTTCACAGAGCCTTGAAGAAAAGCAGTTTTCAGGTTCAGCGAAAAGAAATTACAAGAAAAGCAAATTATAAACCATGTCAGCCGGCAGCAGACATGTGAAAAGCAAAAACTGTGATTATTCAGATGAGGGTCATGATGGATGGTGATTTTCAAGCTACCACTACGTTAATTTTCGGACAGCACACTCTAATTTAGACTGTGTTGTGTTAAAGAAATCCGAAAAATGTCTGCTGTTTAAATGTTTAAGAAAACCAAATCAAGCAGAACATATAATGTGTCTGGCAAATATAATTTAGACATACAGGAAGTAGACGGAGAAAACTGCTGTTGTTTTTTTATATGCAGAAACTAAGAAGACCTGTCCTTAACAGTTTTATGTAAAATTAACGCCAGGTTTGTTTGCATACTTCACTGTTAGATCATTACTTCATTGAAAAGCTAATTTAGTTTTAATTAAATCTATTTTTCAAATTCTGTATATAAAATGAAACCTTGAAGGTGAGTGAGGCTCCCAGCTACTCCCCTTTGCCTGCAGATAGCAGCTCGAGCCCTATTATACACATCAAATTATAGAAATAATGAGGTACCCTGTGTGCACTGGGGTAAATGAAGATTAAAACGAAGCGTTTCAATGCCAAGCTCCGTGAAAACAGTTTTATCCACAAATAAAAAATAAAAAGGGAATCCACAGTATCTTAATTGAAGGGAGGCAAACTCTTGATCATACTGATTGTTGATGGAAATCTTAAAATCTCCCTCAAGCAACCTGAAAATCAATAACTAGTTCTACATTAATATTTTAATAACCCTTCTTTAAATAGACCCCAATTTGGACAGGAGAGCAGTCATCTGGCTACTGTTGCAATAATTCCATCTTCTGGGAGTTGCAGACAGAAACGATTGTCTGCTGTAATATACAAATAATCCACCTCATTTCCCTCCGGACAATGGAAATGTTCTCTGCACAGTCCTAGCTGTAGCAAAGAAGGCACAGGGGGCCGCTAACCATTGTTTACCAAGTGACAGTTCACCCAGCAGCTGATGGGCTCTGTTTGCCCTTGTCTACATGATCTCGCCTCTAAGACTATTCCAGCCGCTCTTTTGTGGGCTGAATAAAGAATGGGTGTGGAAAGGGGAATGTCAGGAAAGAATAGGAGTGCTGTCCACTTTAACCCTTCCAAAAGAAAGGCAGAAGAGAGGAGGAGCTCAACACGTCAGCTGTTCAGAACCGTGGATGCTGCTGGCCTCAGCGTCCCCACTCCAGGCCGGAACTCAAGGCTACTCAGGTGAGAAACGGAGTGGTCAGGCTAGCTCCGCGGTCATACACTGCAACCTATAAAACCCCAAACAGCCCTACCCAATGCTCTCCCTTAGGAAACCCCTCCTCTCAAAGGATGGGATATTGCCCGCCCAAGTAGCTAGCCGTGATTTTTGTCTGAAACAAAAAGAATTCTTACGAAATCACGGAGAAAGCAGAGGAAAACAACAAAAACAGCAAAAAGCAGCCTTTCCCCACACCAACCCGCGCCCATCTTGCAGGACACTGGGGCTTTGGAGAACATGATTTGGACACAAGCAGAGGGGGACATGGTGAGCACATCACCAGGAATCCAAAGGGCATTTTCAAAATGGGCCAATAAGCTCAAAGTGATTAATTCCTCCTGAAAAGCCAGTGGAAACGGAGGACATAATTAATATGTTCCCAATGAGCACTAAGGCTGGTCTGATGGGCTCAGAGCACTCGAGCAAAAACCCGGTGGTGGCAGGGCAGCTGGCAGGCAGAGAACACACTGGCAGCATTTCATAGATGCTCTCATCCCTAAGAAACATACCTGGGTTCGGTTTGAAAGTGAAGCAAAGGCCTTTAGACCATTGAACTCAACCGCTCACCAGAATGCATGAACACGTCCAAATATATTTAAGATCATCGGGGTAAAGGGACAAGACTGCTTTTCTGACTGTGTTTCCACACAAAAAGCCAGCCACCTAGACTGCATAATTGTGTGTTTTTCAACTAGCCACCCTGGTGCCCTTTGACGAAGGCAGAAGAGGAAGAGAAGGCAGAATCAGGGATGCCCCAGACATCTCCACACAGCTCAACCCAACATAATATACTTGTCTGTTGACATCTATTTTAAAAAATACAGCAGACCATGGGACGCCTGGGTGGCTCAGTTGGTTAAGCAGCTGCCTTCGGCTCAGGTCATGATCCCAGCGTCCTGGGATCGAGTCCCACATCGGGCTTCTTGCTCAGCAGGGAGCCTGCTTCTCCCTCTGCCTCTGCCTGCCATTCTGTCTGCCTGTGCTCGCTCTCTCCCCCTCTCTCTCTCTGATAAATAAATAAAATTTAAAAAAAAAAAAAATACAGCAGACCAGCTAAAACTCAAGAGAATTCCACTTTGATTTTTCAATCACTAAGACATCCCCCTGGGGCTCTGCAGGCCTTATGTATCTGCTGGATTACCTTTTGGTCATTCTACCTCAGGAAGTGTGACCGCCTTGCACAGTAATGGTGACAGAACTGACATGGGAGAGAAGGTGACCTTTAACATGGTCACAATCCCCAGAATATACCCAAGTAAAATTCCTGGACCAAAGCTCTTCTTGTTAGGGAACATTTGGCCAGAGGAATGCTCTGTCTAATCATGAGAGCTCTGTGTAACCTTCCCCAAGAAAGCAGGAGGTCAAGGATGAGCTTCTACTGACCATGAGAAAAAAGTACCAGTGAGCAATGAGACCAATAAAAAGATAAGTTTTGATTTAGAATGTACACACTCTACACACCCTGTGCCAAGGTATGCCACCCGCCTCTGCCCCTCGAGGTCACTTGTGATCACAGCCCCATTTTGCACCAGTGGGCATGCCCACTGACCTTAATCTACCAGGACTGCTGTGTTTTCTCCCAAACTGAATAACTGTAACTTAAGCTCTTGTAACTGTGCAGACTTCTGGTTTCCTAGCTTCCTCCTGAGCTCCTCTACCTACTTCTCTCTCCTGCTGTCAAAGGACAGGCTGGGAGACGCGCTCAGGCAGAGAGAATGGTTGGCCGTGACACTTTCTCCACAGGAACCAGCAAGCGAAATTTCCCACAAATTAAACATTGTCAGTGGGATTTATATGACCATCTGTACACAGGCTAGTGGAGAAGTGTTCATTATGGCCCTTTCACCTAAAATGAAAAGAGGCCCCCTAGGAAAGCTAAACATTGGGAACATTTCAAGCGAATAAAACAATAAGAAAGCAAGCGGTATACACTGAGAGAGGCAGCCTTGCTGTGAATAGAAATGCAGCCTGGTGTGGGCGGCGGGGAAGGGGAGTAGAAAAGTTGCACCCCCTACTTGCTGTATGGCCTTGGGCAAGTCATTTAAGTTTTCCAGGCTTTCAGCATTCTTGTCCATGAAATTGGGGGTTATGATAAAAATGACCACAGCTATACCCTATGTTGTGAGAACTCACTGAAATATCAAATATACCAAATATCAGACTCCAGGGTCAGACACCTAGTTCATTCAGAGACTCCACCACCGTGAAAGGATAAAGCAAATAAACAGTTACCTAGGAATGAACTCTGAAATGACTATTGAGCTGCCTACCTTAAGATCAAAGATGCAATGGGAAACATCCTTTCTTTTATGGAACCCTCAGTTTCCTGTTGCTTAGCAGGTCATAATCTGGATAAACATCATTTAATCAGAAACACTGTAGGTCAGGGATCATGCTTAGAGCTGGCTCTGTAGCCCAACGAGATTATCTTTCTGGCCCTTAGGGTGTTTACATTTGCTGAAGATCTACAAAAGCGCTGATTTCAAGATTTCAAGATACAACATCACCAGCCTTTCTCTTCAGCACCTTTGAAATTCACTCTGTTTATTACGTGAGTGGGAGACACCAGCAAATGTACTGTTTGAAACATCTTGCTCCAAAGTCCCAATCTGTTCTCACCTCTCCTCCTCTGCCTCACTGCTTGCTACCTCTTTGCAGGCAAAACTACCACTGGGCTCAGCTGGGGTGAGCAGCTCCTGTAAGAGGCTGAGGTTTAGAACATTCGGCAGCGAACCTATTCCAAAGACAGCTTGAACTGCACACTTCATCACCTTAAATAAGCCCATGCCCTTGGTCCCACTGGCCAATAACCAGGCCTCATTCGGGTAGGTTAGCATTTGCTGAGAAAAAGTACAAATCACATAACCCAGATAAAGGAAGGCCGTCCACTGGTTTGGGAGGAGACCCATATCAGAATCTTAACAGAAACATGAAAACAGTTATACCACTGTAGCTATTTACTAACTTAAAGACTATAATAAAGCCGTTGCCCCAAATTCCATCCCCCTTATTTTCTCTCAAGTCACTTCAGTTGTCTTAACCCCCCTTCTCCCCCATACACATACACACACACTAAGCCCTTCATTCTGCAGGGCCAACCTGCCCGCCTCCTGGGAGAAAAGGCAGAAGTCAGATTGAGGGCCCCAAAGCTAAGAAGACCAGGAGGAGTTCTCTGCTAGCAGGACCTGACAAGAAATACTCAGAGATTGGGCAACGGAGGTTGCAATTCCCTTGAAAGTGCTGGCATGCAGGGGGATTAAGTGGCCTCTCCTGACAAGCAAAACCGGCTTATGGATGCCTACAAAGGACAGGCGGACCAAGCCCACCAACCCCCCCAGTCCCCAACCTAGGGCACACTCATGGGACCCCTGAACTTAAGGTTTATCACTGAAAACTGGGAGGTGCCCCCACCCAGAGAAACAGAAGGGGCCTCACTCTGTACCACTGCAGGAAAAGCATCTGATGCATCCACAGCCTGGCCCACAAAAGGCTCCCCAATCTACACACCCCTGCCCAGGCGGGGAGAGCTCCCTGGCCGGGGGTAGCCAGATCCCACAGGTGAGAGTGGGCACATTTTGGCCAGGCAGACGGTCAGCAGTGTATCCAAAATGTAATTCTGGCCACCTCTCCCCCAGCACATCTACAGAGCCAATGGCATCAGCAAGAAGAAGCAAGACCCAGAAACAGGAAAAGCTAAGTGGGGTGAGGACCCGCCCAGACCCACAGGTCTTGCTGCTCCTTCCAGAAGTTTTAGCTTAAGTTCCCAAAGCCCAGTGTGTATGCGGGGACGGGAAAGTGAAGCGCAGAAGAGAGAACGTGCTTGTCAGGACCCGGAATGTTGGACTCGCGCCCCCCCCCCCCGCACCCAGACCATTTGGGGTCGCCTCCGGGACACCTGAGGCCGAGCCGGCTGCTCACCTTGAGATAGTCGTTCTCCGAGCGCAGCTCCTCGATCTCCCTCAGCAGCTCCTCCTCCTCCGCCGCCGCCGGTACCAGTCGGGTCTGCTCGCCCGGACCGGGCTCCTTGGGCACCCCGGGGACCGTTCGCTCGAGCGGCGCGCGCCCCCCGGCATCCTCTGCCACACCCATTCCCAAGGACCCCGTCGGGACCCAGCCAGGGCTGCTCCGACCCCCGAGGCAGGCGCCGGCGGCGGGAGGCGCGGCGAGGAGCGCAGGGGGTTCGGGGCTGCTGGGCGGCGCCCCCCGAGCTGCCGGGCTCGTCGTGGGGGCTCCTCGCAGCGGTTCCCGGTCGCTGGAGCCCGTGCCAGACTCGGCGTCGCTGCTGGCGGCGGGGAGCAGGCGTTGCTCGTCGGACAGGGGTTCGGAGGGGCAGTCGGAGAGGTCGGAGCTGCTGTCTGTGTGACTGATGCGCGAGCCGGGAGCAGGGGAGCCGGCCGAGGAGGTCACAGCGAGGATCACGGCGGGGATTGGAGCGGCGGGGGCCGGGGGCCCGGTGGCACGGGCGGGGGGCACCCCGGGGCCGCGTTTGGCTTTGCGGCCCTTGGCAGTGGCGGACAGCGGCTCGGTCCCGGGCGGCGGCGGCGGCCTCCCTGCCCGGGGCAGCAGCTCCGCGGGCGCCGTGCGCGCCGCCCTCCTGAGGCCCGGAGCGGCCTTGGCGCCGCCCGCTGCCCTGGCCCCGGCGCCCGGTGGCGGCTTGTCCTTCGCTCCAGGGGCGCCGCCGCTGCGCCGAGAGAGGCGGCCGGGCGCGGCCAGGGTTCCCGGCGAGGTCGGTGCTTTGCCCGCGAGGTTGGGCGAGCGTGGAGCGCCGGGCGCCGGGGCTCGGGCCGAGGAGAGGGCCGCCGGAGCCGGGCCGGACGCCGGGGGCCGGCCGTGCAGGTCCTTGAGGAAGGGTCTGGCGGGCGAGGGCGCACGGTGCAGCCGCCTACGCTCGGCCAGCGGGTGGAGGTGGTGGTGGCGGTGGTGCTGGCCGGGCGGCAGCGGCTTCGCGTCCGGGGCGCCACCGCCCGCGAGGCCGTTCAGCGTCTCCATGGCCGGCTGATCCCGGGCCGCGAGCAGCAGCTCCGGCGGCAGATGCTCCGGGCGGCGGCGGCGGCGTGCAGCCTCCCCGCGCGCCCGCTCATCACTGTCCCCCAGCCCCGCCCGGTCTGCGCCCCGCGCTCCCGCGCCGCCGCCGTGCCCGGCGCACCCCTAGCCCCTAGGATCCCCGCGGGGCTGGCAGCCGCCGCGTCCCGCTCTCCCCTCGCTGAGGTCAACGCCGCTCGAGTTCACCCGGCACAGCAGCGCGGCGGCTCCGCGCGGCTCGCATCACCTAGACTCGGCGCTCCGGGCTCTCGGGTGTGCCACCGCGGCCTCGCACACCCGCACTCGCCCGCTGGCGGCGCGCTCCCCGCTCCCGCATCCGGCTCCCCGCCCACGGCAGCCCTGCTCCCGCAGCGCCCGCCCGCTCCGGCTGAGAACTGCACGCGCGTTCCCCCGCCTCCCCGAGCCCTGCGCCCCGCCACCGCGTGCGCATGTCCCGCCTCCCGCCAGCCGGCGCCGGGGGTGGGGCGGGGCCTGCGCTCCCCAAGCTCGCGCGCCTGCTGCGGCCCCCGCCCTTCTTCGCCCTGGGACCCTCCTCGCTTTTTGTGGCTCTCTGGACAGTGCCTTGAGCTGGGGAGGGGAGGAAGTGAGCAGGGGTAAAGTGGGGTGGGAGGGAGGCGGGCCCTGACTCCTTGCGGTATATTGGAGGTCCGGGAAACGTGAGCGGACCCCTCCGTAGCGCGTGCAGTGGGGTGCTCCCTCTCCCCCTGTTGTCGACCAGCGCTCCCCACAAACCCCTCTATCCAACCCCTGCCTTCTAGGGCCCCTTAGTTCCCTTCCCGCTGTCTTCTCACAGCTGTGCCTGTAGTCCCCGCACTTCTTTGGTACCCGATGCAGCTATCACGTCAAAACGGGCACGGTGCTCCACAGCTGGCACCCCCAGTGGCCTCCCGAGCTCAGAGAAGGAGGAGCTGCTGTAGAAATAGGAGAAGCAGCTCGCCAAGCTTGGGGTCAGAAAGGGAACTCACATTTATAGTGCCGGCTGGGAGCCAGGCACTGTGAGACACTCCATAGGCATTGTTTTATTTAATCTTCGTAACAAGCCTGAATTGGAATTACTGTCTTCTTTAAGGATGAGGACACAGGCGCAGGGAGGTGAAGTCGGCTTTAGGCAGGCTATGGCCGAGGCGGGTGGAGGGGATCACATCCAGTCGGTAGAATTCTCTGTCCTAGGTGCTGTCCCCTCGGAGAACCATGGCTGTGAGTACCTGTTCTGCCACCTGAGAGTCTAACGTGGGCCAATGACCTTTTCAAGCCTCAGTTCCCCTGCCTGTATAATTAGAAAATTCTGCTACGTGACTGTTGGAAGGATGACTGTTGGGCAGATGTGAGGACCACTGTGCAAACTGTAGAGTACTTTTCAAATATCCCTGGGTGCAGGTTTTGGATGTTGGGTAATACTCAGAGGACTAAGGCCCAGCCTGTCCTCTAGATTTGGCTTTGCCAGAAGGCAAAGGGACAGGCAGTAATTATGAGTTGCTGGGGTAAGCATTTGCCCGCCACCTGGGAAGACTGGTGTTTACCTGGAGTGTAGTTGGGTGCCCAGGATTTACAGAGCAGGGATTGTAGGTGACAGAACCCTGGAGGGTGTGTGGGACCAAATATCCTGCGGCTATTATCCTAAAGGCTGGAGGAGCCTTTGGAGAATGGTGAGTATGGCTGATCTTATTTGCCTAGAAAGATCCCAGTGGCTGCAGCAATGAGGAGAGGGAGACGCGTGAGGGGAAGCAGTCAGTGGTGACAACAAGCACAGGCCAGGGGTATGGGATCGAGAAAAGAGGGCAGACTTGTAAAGCTACAAGGAAAAGGAGACTCTAAGGTCTATTATCTTAACCACAAATTACCCTACTGAGCCACCTTCCTCAAAAAATACAGGATAAAGTGATTTTTTAAAAATCACTGTAAATCAGGAGAGCATACTCCCAGAAGACATCCTGTCTGCTTCTCCTTAGATGCCGGCAGTGATCCTGAGCCATGGCTAGCTCTGAGTGCACTGGGACCCCATCCTCTCTGCTGCTGTTATGTTTTCTACGACTCATTTATCTGGCAATTCCTCTGAATGTGGAACAGCACACTCAGAATATAATATGTACTGAGTCTCCTTTGACTCAATATCTAATAAGACCACAGCCATATTTCTTGGAGTATTTGAAGAAAAAGAACACTGGTAGGCAACAACACGGCAGCAGAAGGAAAACGAGGACGTCAGTGCCCAGCCAGGGCTGGTGGGGGAGCGGCGGAGAGGTGGGGCCGGGCAGCCAGCTTTCCCCTAGAGGGCGCTCCAACTCTCAGTTGGACACGTGTGATTTTAAAAGATTTTTGTTGGTCCATCAAGTTAGTCTAAAGGTGTTAGGGGTTGCTATTTAAAGTGGGCTTAAGGAGTGTTTTTCCGGAAAACAACAAAACCCCATGTGGGTGTGCCTGTCTGGGTCTGTCTGCTCTCAGACCCAGTCCTTGCCCTTCCCTGATGGCTCCTACAGAGGGGGAGCAACTGATGAGGGCTGGTTTTTTAGATTCCTGGCCTTGTTTATTGGGTTTGGCTGGTAGAAATTGTAAAAAAAAAAAAAAAAAAAAAAAAAAAAAAGTGTAAAAGCAAAGGAGCGTAAAAGCAAGGGAGAAACCAGAGTTATTACCTTCTCTGCCTCAAGTGGCTTCTTCCAAGTGGCTCAGTCTCCTTTGTGGACTGGCTTCTTGGGGTTCCAGCTTTCGCTGAAGCCCTGAAGCCCCTAGTAACTTCACCTCCTCCTGTTGCCTCTCCATGAAGGGTACTAGCGCCTTCTTATGGTTGCACATCTCTGGGTTACTTCACTGTCCCCTGTTTGGTTCTTGATCCCTCCCCCACTTGGCAATCAATTCCCCTGCCTTGTAAATCCTGTATTATAAGCACTGGCACTACATACCAAATTTCCGATTTTCTCATTCTTTTGCAGAGGCCTAAGTACAGGCCTAGAGAACTGCATGCACTAATAGGTAATTTGGTAGGACTGTATCCATGAATTCCTTGTCAAACAGCATGCGGTAGAGTGACAAGTGCTGAGGCTTCCACGCCTGGTAATCCGGGTCCTGATCCTGCCTAAAGCACTAGCATGCTCTGTGCCTCTGGATAAGGTATAATTATCGCTATCGTCATCGCCATGATCTATTTTATACCAGTGGAATAATCAATACTCTTTGAAAGGTGAGCGCACCCAACTTGGAGTGAAAGTTAAAAAACCTAGACTGTGTCTATACAGCTCTATGAAGAGAAACGGATTTTTGTTTACCTTGTTTGACACATAGTGGAAAAAATATGACATGGGACTATACTTCCCTTACCGCTCTGTGCACACAGGCAGAATTATATATAGGATTTCTGCACCTTCGAACCCTTGTCCAAACCTACAGACATTCTTTTCCAGTTTTTTCTGCTTATTTTAACACAAAAGTGCATTTAGAATATGAAATCATGCCTCGATTAAATAATAAGAAGTAATCCTCTTTGAAAAGAGTAGGAAGAAGAGATTTTTAACAGAGTGGGGCTGTGTGTCTGTATGTGTGTGTATGCGCACGTGTGTGTGTGTGTTTGTGTGTGTGTGTATGTGTCTGTTTGAGGAGAATTGGGGTTAAAAAAGGAAACCAGAAGTCAGTGGGCCCCCCACCTGAGGTTGAAGCAGATGTATCCAACCCAAGGAGGTGTGTGGGGGTGCCTTCCAGCTTCTCCCGCAAGGTTACTGCCCAAATGTCATGTGGGAGCTGAAGCAGGCCAGTCCTACAAGGACCCACGGACCTCCTCTCAGGGCCAGATCGGCAGCTCTGCATAGTGGTGATGGTGTGATGACTCAAGGGCTTCTTGTGGCTAGAGCACATTCATAGCATGTGAGCTAGTAAAAATGCAGATTCTATGGGGCCACATGCCCCAGAGATCTGGTTTCAAAGGTGTGAAGTGAAGCCCTGGAATCAGTATTTTTAATACATATTTTTTTTTAAACATTAACTTTTTTTTTTAGGTTTTATTTATTTATTTGATAGAGATCACAAGTAGGCAGAGAGGCAGGCAGAGAGAGAGGAGGAAGCAGGCTCCCTGCCGAGCAGAGAGTCCATGTGGGCCTCGATCCCAGGACCCTGGGATCATGACCTGAGCTGAAGGCAGAGGCTGCAACCCACTAAGCCACCCAGGCACCCCTTTAATACATATTTTTGATGCAGGTAACCATCTGACCACACTCTGAGAAACCCTGTATTGGTATTTCTAACAGGGCACCAGGTGTCACACATTCTTCCTTTGCATTTCTTCCTGTTTTGTTTCCTTTTTTTTTTTAATTTAAGATTTTATTTATTTATTTGACAAAGACACAGCGAGAGAGGGAACACAAGCAGGGGGAGTAGAAGTGAGAGGAAGAAGCAGGCTTCCCGCTGAGCAGGGAACCTGATGCGGGGCAGGGGGGTGGGGGGGCTCAGTTCCCCGACCCTGGGACCATGACCAAGCTGAAGGCAGATGCTTAACAACTGAGTCACCCAGGCGCCCTCCTCCTGTTTCTTTTTGAAATTCCTTCCAATGCTGTATGTGAAATTCTGGATGATAGACATGTAGAGACGGATACAGAGATGTACTCTAAGTCCGCTTTCCCAACTTCAGAGATGTACAGCGTCCCACCAAAGGGCTCTCTCGGGGCCAGGCGTGTGGGGAAAGAAGAGAATCTCCCTCTCATCTGAGAACTAAAGGAAGATATACCTGAGGGTAGAAAGGAGGCCCTTTTGCTCTTTACCGGTCATTCTCAAATGAGAGTGGAAGCACCTTTAGGGGCATTTTGGAAGTTTGCTGGCATGACAGATGGGTTGTGGGGGCACTTGTGGAATTTAAGAGAGGGTGTCTGGAATGCTAGTGTTGCAATATGCCTGAGAAGAGCTGTTCCATACACTGTCCAACTTCCAAATGCCCTTCTGAAACATTCCCGTGGGTTAAAGACCAAACCAAACCAAACCAAACACTGTCACTATCTGAGCCTAGAATGTAACTATTGATCCGTTTGGGGAGCTATAGCAGAATACCGCAGTTTGGGGGGCTTATAAACAATAGAAGTTTGTTTCTCACAATTCTGGAGGCTGGAAGTCTGAGCTCAGGGTTCCCATATGGTCACACTCAGGTGAGAGCTCTCTCCTTGACTGCAGATTGCCATCTTCTCATGTCCTCATGTGCAGATATGTGTCTGGTGTTCTCACATAGCAGACCCCTCTGCGGTCTCCTTTATAATGGCACTAATTCCACTCATGAAGCCACCACCATGCTGAGCTAATCACTTTCCAGAAGCCCCACCTCTTGAGACCATCACCTTGGGCATTAGGATGGCACATGAATTTGAAGGTGAGAGGGACATGAACATTGGTTGATAGCACTATTTTACACATAAACACAATACTTTTATGTATAAAATGGAGTTTTTAGGGTTGTTTTCAGAGATACTAGATTTTTTCTTTTCTTTTTTTCTTTTTTTTTTTTTTTTGAATGAGAGAGAGCAGAGGTGGGGAGGGGCAGCAGGAGAGGGAGAGAGAATCTCAAGCAGCCAGCATGGAGCCTGACGCAGGACTTTCTCCCACAACCCCGAGATCATGACCTGAGCCAAAATTGAGAGTTCGATGCTTAACGGATAGAGCCACTCAGGCACCCCATACTGGATTTTTTTTTTTTTTTTTAAGGAATGCAGCTGCAATAGAAATCAAGACTGATTTAAATTTATTTGGAGATTTACAATGACTTCTTCACGTCCCGTCATTTTGTCATCGATGGCAACGCCCCTCAAAGTATCTGAATCATCACATTAACACACTTCTATCTGTCTGCATTTTAGCAATTGCCTCTATGTATAGAATCTGACTACTCATTATATATATTTTCTATATTTTACCTAAGTTTTATATGTGGAAATACATACTACTTTGTTATAAATCACTTTCTTATTACTTCTTTTATGTTATCATTAGAACACTATATTAATTTTATAAGATATGTATGATACATAATGAGTGATACACACATAATGATTCTCATTGCAGAACGTAGGGACCTTTGTAAGAAAAGGGGGTGCTGTGTTCTGACATGTGTGAGATCCAATGCTCCTATGGGGAAAGAGCTAAGGCATGTTGGAGGATGCCCCCTAGTGGTAGGTGTTGTGATGGCACAACCCTTCCCCAGCACGCAAGAAAATGAGTCTCCACGTGTTGGTGATTCCAAGAGACTTCCTTTCATTAAAAGAGGCAGTATTCCCTCATAAAAGCTTTTGATATGTTTGCGAAATTCATGGTTAGAAATTTGGGCTCCCTTCTTCTGACAACATAACTGCTAAAATTTTTTAAATTATTTTTTAAAACTTATTTTGGGATTCTAAGCTTGACGCACAAAGAAAATACATTGTTAAATAGGGAAAACTAATCAAAATTAGGTTTTTTAAAGATTTTATTTATTTATTTGACAGAGATCACAAGTAGTCAGAGAAGCAGGCAGAGAGAGAGAGAGGAAGAAGCAGGCTCTCTGCTGAGCGGAGAGCCCGATGCGGGGCTTGATCCCAAGATCCTAGAATCATGACCTGAGCTGAAGGCAGAGGCTTTAACCCACTGAGCCACCCAGGCACCCCTCAAAATTAGTTTTGAAAGAAAGGCAAGGGCCCTTCCTGATAAGCAGCATGTATACTCTGAAAAACTCGGGGAAATTAATGTGCTGTGTTACCACCCCTTCAATTTAGAACATTACAGATTTCACTAGGCAGCTTCTGAAATGTACAGCACATGTGTATTTGCTTTTATTGTAACTAGTATTTCTATCTCTACCTATACAGTTACTACCTTTCAAAACAGAAATGGGGATGTGAAATAGAAGACGCCATTAGCCACTTCATCTCACTGGTCCGTTTTCCCAACTTCAGAGCTCTTCTTTCCATATAAAATAAGTGCAGGTTTACAAGGAAAGCAAAAATGGAACAATGGATTTATAGAAGCTTCCACAGCACATAGTACGTAAGAAATAAGCTTCCTGATTAATTCAGGAAATACAACGCTACAAAAGAGCATGTCTATAAATACATTTTGATTACTATTTCTATGTAAAATTTCTGTCATGCAGATTTCACCAGTGAAGTGACAGAACAACGTGGATTCTATGTCTCATCACAATGATTTGTTCATTTACCTCGGAGAAAATAGCTCAGTCTTCCTGGACCTTTGAGGCCTCATGTATAAAATTAGGGAGTTGAACTTAAGTGAGCTTTAATGTATGTCCCAGCTTCACGAATCTGGGGGTTGAGGGGAATTTGCATGTGCTATTTTAATTGTCGGCGTGGGATTATCTGTAGCAAATTGTAGGCCACCTCTCTTCATTCTCAGACAAAATGTACCAGGCAATATAAACCAATTTTAAAAGAATAGTATAATTAAGAAGGTTAATATGATGGAATAAATATGACAAATGTTAGTTATACATATTCCTGATTATCCTATTGGGGCAGACTATTGAGAGTTAATTTTTTTTTTTAAGATTTTATTTATTTTATTTTAGAGAGTGCGGGTGGAGATGGGTAGAGGAACAGAGGGAGCGAATTTCAAGCAGACTCCAGGCTGATGTGGGGCCTGACTCAGGGCTCCATCCCATGACCCTGAGATCATGACCTGTGCCGAAACCAAGAGTCGAATGCTCAACCAACTGGGCCACCCAGGCGCCTTGAGAGTTAATCATGTTTTTTCAGTGGCCCTCAGTATTATTACTTAGAATAAGTTCATTTCACATTTGTCTCTTTATATTCTCCCCCACAGGATCTGAGAAACTGAAAGCAAAAGAGGTCTTGGAGAGCATTGCCATTCTGTTCTTTTGTCAGCCCCTAGTTAGGAACCCCCAGCATAGGGACCCACTGGTTGTTATTCTGAAGCTGTCCTCTTGCCTATGATTAGGGTTATCATGATCAGACCATAGAATATTTGAGAACGGAGGAGAGGTGGCTACCTGAGCTGCACCCAGCAACACGCTCCTTCCTGCTCCCCCACATCAGCCTCAGCCCTCTCACCAGCTGTAGAAAATGGTGAAAGAAACCACTTACTATGGGGCACCTGGGTGGCTCAGTGGGTTAAAGCCTCTGCCTTCAGCTGAGGTCATGATCCCAGGGTCCTGGGATCAAGCAGCGTCGGGGGGGTGGGGGGGTGGGGGGGTGTCTCTGCTCAGCGGGGAGTCTGCTTCCCTTCCTCTCTCTCTCTCTGCCTGCTTCTCTGCCTACTTGTGATCTCTGTCTGTCAAACGAATAAATAAAACCTTAAAAAAAAAAAGAAAGAGGGGCGCCTGGGTGGCTCAGTGGATTAAGCTGCTGCCTTCGGCTCGGGTCATGATCTCAGGGTCCTGGGATCGAGTCCCGCATCGGGCTCTCTGCTCAGCAGGGAGCCTGCTTCCCTCTCTCTCTCTCTCTGGCAGCCTCTCTGTCTACTTGTGATTTCTCTCTGTCAAATAAATAAATGTAAAAAAAAAAAAGAAAGAAACCACTTACTATGATATTTTGGGGGTCAAACCCAATGCCACCCTAGAAGAATTGAAAAAGGCCTCCAGGAAACTGACCTTGAAACACCACCCTGATAAGAATCCTAACGAAGGAGAGAAGTTTAAACAGATTTCTCAAGCTTACAAAGTACTCTCTGATGCAAAGAAAAGTATGACAAAGGAGGAGAACAGGCAATTAAAGAAGGTGGAGCCAGTGGTGGTTTTGGCTCCCCCATGGACATCTTTGATATGTTTTTTGGAGGAGGAGGAAGAATGCAGAGAGAAAGGAAAGGTAAAAAAGTTGTCCATCAGCTCTCAGTAACCTTAGAAGATTTATACAACAGTGAAAGAAGAAAACTAGCTCTGCAAAAGAATGTGATTTGCGGGGCGCCTGGGTGGCTCAGTGGGTTAAGCCGCTGCCTTCGGCTCAGGTCATGATCTCAGGGTCCTGGGATCGAGTCCCGCATTGGGCTCTCTGCTCGGCGGGGAGCCTGCTTCCCTCCCTCTCTCTCTCTGCCTGCCTCTCCATCTACTTGTGATTTCTCTCTGTCAAATAAAAAAAAAAAAAAAAAAAAAAAAAAAGAATGTGATTTGCGATAAATGTGAAGGCCGAGGTGGTAAGAAAGGAGGAGTTGAATGTTGTCCCAGTTCCCCAGGTACTGGAATGCAAATAAGAATTCATCAGATAGGATCTGGAATGGTTCAGCAAATTCAATCTGTGTGCATGGAGTGCCAGCGCCATGGGGGAACAGATCAGTCCTAAAGACAGATGTAAAGCTGCAATGGAAGGAAGATAGTTCGAGAGAAGAAAATTCTAGAAGTTCATATTGACAAAGGCATGAAAGATGGCCAGGAGATAACATTCCATGGTGAAGGAGACCAAGAACCAGGACTGGAACCAGGAGATATTATCATTGTTTTAGGTCAGAAGGACCATGCTGTTTTCACTGGGTGAGAAGACCTTTTCATGCGTATGGACATGCAGCTGGTTGAAGCACTGTGTGGTTTTCAAAAGGCAAATATCTACTCTTGACAACCGAACCATTGTCATCACCTCTCCTTCAGGTCAAATTGTCAAGCATGGAGATATCAAGTGTGTGCTAAATGAAGGCACGCCAATTTATCATAGACCATATAAGAAGGGTCACCTTGTTGTCGAATTTAAGGTAAACTTTCCTGAGAATGGCTTTCTCTCTCCTGATAAACTCTCTTGACGAAAACTCCTGCCTGAGAGGAAGGAAGTAGAAGAGACTGATGAAACGGACCAGGTAGAACTGGTGGACTTTCCAAATCGGAAAAGAGGGCGTCATTACAATGGGGAAGCATGTGAGAATGATGAACATCATCCCAGGGGTGGTGTTCAGTGTCAGACCTCTTAATGGGGCCAGTGAATAACACTGCTGGCACTTTTTGTGCAGTAGTGAATGAGTGAAGGACTATAATCATAGCTTACTACTCGCTCTTGTTTTTGTTTTAATATTAAACTCTAGTAGTGTTTTAAAAGTTAAATGAGGAATAAACTCAAATATAAAAACTCAAAAAAAAAAAAGAATATTTGAGAATGAAGGGACACTATTAATAATGACATGAGACAACAGGCACGAGCTGGACCTGAGCAGGCAGCTCAGGCTATAAGGTCACCCCATGATGCATGCACATTCCTCAAGGTAAGAATATTCTCCAAACTGGATCAGACAGACTCCTGTTTACATCCAGCTTCACTAAGAAGACATGAATTTTTCATTATGTTTAACTTCTTTACATATAATTGGATAGAAGACTGTTCGAGAGGGCATCTGGGTGACTCAGTAGATTAGGTATCTGCCTTGGGCTCAGGTCATGGTCCTGGGGTCCTGGGATCAGTATAAGGCAAGGCATCAAGCTGAAACAGAATAGAGCAACCATTCTCTGTTTTACAAATATATGAATCGGTGAAGCACAATCTTCGTGCTTTAACGGGTCGCGTTTGCCCTTGAAAAAGACTGTAAATATTGAAAAATCATTATATATTTAACGACTGCAAGTCTCTGAGCAGCTAAACCTTCTTAGTAACTGTCCAGATCAAAGCCTACTTTGGAGATGATGCGAAATAGACAGTCTTTTAGCTGCACGAATTGCTTTTGTCCTACAGTGACATGAGGATCTTATTTTTTGCACCAACGTAACGCCATTTTATCACCTAGGATACAACATTTGGTAATTTCATGAACTGCCCATTCCTCTCTGCCATGCAACCTAATTTGCTTGCTTATTTCTGTTTTCTCTGTAGGGTGCTTCTCAAATATCATCAAGGAATTTAGAAACTTATCAAGTAATGAAAAACGAAATAATCATGGAAGCATAGAAAGAGGATATAAAGAAAATAAAAAGTCATTGTCTAGTCAGTACTAACACACTATTTAAAGGATTTAATTGTTTTCATCCCTTAAAAGATAAGTGAAATAGAGTGGAACGGGCTGTCTTTAAAAGTACCGTCACAAGCTCTCCGGAAAAGCGTTGCCTAGGCTGAAGGCGATGTTTCAAAAAATGCTACAGAGAAGATTGTTATCTGGGCCAGGGGTTCTCTTTCAACTCTGTAGATGTATTCTTGGCTGTCTTCCAAAGAGGATAACCTTCTCAAGTACAGAGCCACAGGGCAGTACAGAAATCTGCACGCACTAGGTAGGTGGCAGATCTCTGCCTATTTTCTAACTACTGTAACTCACCACTGGAGCAAGTGGGAGGTCAAGACGGAAGACAGCCAGGAACTTTCAGAGCTGGAGGAGAGAGCTGCCGCCATTACTGTGGCTATCCTTCTGGTCTTTATTCTCAAAGACGAAAAGAGTCATATCTTTGTCATTGTCTGGCACCTTGAATATTCCACATACTGAGAACATTCTACACACATCAGGATTTTATGTAATCATCAAAGTTGCCTTTCTCCTCCTTTCCTTGCTCCCACTCTTGAAAGTCTCTACATATGTATCATCAAGGTCAAGGGACTGGTTACTTAACACTTAGAAGAATTGCCGGTCTGTGCAAATTCCTCTTTGGGGACGATGCCCTTCTATCTCTTCACTTAGCAAGATTCCAGGGTCTTAGAAAATGTTCTATAAGGAGAACATTCTGGATTTCATTTTTGGCTTTAGTCACTGAAAATTATGGAGGCCAAAGCATTCTTTTCTACTATTTCTACACATACTTCCGGGGCGAGAAGAAGGACGAGAAGTATCGTCATCCTACAGCTTTTCAAAGAAAAACTCATTTTAATCTCAGTTAATGAAGTGTGGTAAAATCAAGATCACAAAAACCAGCAAAGAATTTGTCCCAGATGCCTGAAACCTGTCAGAGTGAATTACAGAGCAGATTCACACCCTTTAAAGAATTTGTAATTTCAGGCACTGCTGGGAACAGGTGAGTGAGCTGCTGAGAAGCCCAGATCTAAGACTCAGTAAGCAAGGGCTCTGGCAGCACAGAGAGGCTTTCCTTTTGAGTCAGGAGCAGCCTGGACCGCCTGGTATAGGGTTCAAAGAAGCACGAATGACCTAGGACCTCTATCCTATTATTTTCTCTTCTTGTCACTTCCTGGTGTTGGCACTTCCGCTGAAAGCAATGACGTATGACATCAAAGGAAAAGAGAAGATTGGCAACCCCTAGTTCCTTTCCTGCTCCTCCTAAGCCGAAGGCTGGGCGTGTGGGGAAAGATGTGCAAATATCAAGCAGCAACAAAATAAAAACAGCTGAGTTTGGGGCCACGAATGTCATGCAAGGTGCAGTGAGAGGCAGAGGCGAGTGCTTGCCCCATTACTTCTATGAGAAAGCATAAGCCAGCGACTGTGAGCTGGGGCTCTGGCGCCAGACCCCAACATTGCCAACTTGTATCCTCGGAGGGGTGTCCTACTCTCCGTGTTTCAGTTCTCTTAAAAATAGTGATGATAATGGTGCCTTACTCACAGGGCTGTTGTGAGGATCACATTTTTTAAAAAGATTTATTTATTTACTTATTTTTGAGAGTGAGAGAGAGAGAGAGAGACTGGTTACACCAGGGTTTGGGGCAGAGGGAGGGGTTGAGAAAGTCTCAGGCAACCTCTCCACTGAGCACAGAGCCCCACGTGGGGCTCGATCTCATAATCCTGAGATCAGGACCCTGGCGGGAACCAAGAGTCAGACGCTTTACCCACTGCAACACCAAGGCCACCCCAAGATGACATTTTAATACGCAGATATTGAGAACCCTATTGCTGGGCATCCAGCAAGACCTAAATAAAGATCCCAGCTATTATTAGTGAAGATGAAGGTTTGAAGCAATATATCATTGATTCATGACACGAGCAACTCTCAGTCTGGGCCCACCAACCAACCTTCCAATGGTAATTTAGCTTTCCTACGTAAATCCACCTCCAGGGAAAGAATGTGCTCGGTAATACATTTCTTTCTTTCTTTCTTTCTTTCTTTCTTTCTTTCTTTCTTTCTTTCTTTCAAATATTTTATTTGTTTATTTGACAGACAGAGATCACAAGTAGGCAGAGAGGCAGGCAGAGAGAGAGGAGGAAGCAGATTCCCTGCTGAGCAGAGAGCCCGATGCAGGACTCGATCCCAGGACTGAGATCATGACATGAGCCCAAGGCAGAGGCTTTAATCCACTGAGCCACCCAGGCACCCCGGTAGTCCATTTCTTACTGGAAGATTATGAATAGGTATTCTGATTTGCAAATTTTTTTTTAAAAAAGGAAGAAAACATGCAAAGAGAAGTCATTACGCCTGGTCAGGCTTTACGGTGGAGGTAACAAATGAGACTTATCAAAGGGAATAAGGGGACCTAGATATGCTGTTCTCTTCCTTCTTTTTTTTTTTTTTTCCCAAAGATTTTATTTATTTTTAAGAAGTAATTCCTCAAACCCCACAGCACCATTGAGTGCCAGAGCCAAGCTTTGCCCTCAGGAGTTCTCACCCACTGCCGTACCCTGCACTACCTTCCAGCATCTGCTCCTGCCTTCCCCACAGGTGGGGCGACCCCGGGGTGGCAGGATCCCGCAGAGCAGCAGGGGACCTTGCCTAGGGGTGACAGGGAGGGGACTTCGCGAGATGCACAGAGGATAGATGTGTGAGAGAGGCAACGGGAAGAAGAGAACGAACCATCATCAAGCAGAAATGATAACCGTGGATGTCTTGCTTCTTCATGGGAAATTTAATGCCTGATGTCTGCTCTCTGGGTTCAGAAAGCCAGGAGTATTTCTAGAATTTCCATTCATCAGTGAGATGATGGTGGAAAGAGAGTTTTATATTTAGCAGGAATCAGAGATCCTTGGGAGTGCATGGAGTCCATACAGGAAAAATGAGTTCTGCTCAAACTCTATGTAAGTTAAAATTTGAAAAGGTGGGGAAGCAGTTTTTTTAGTTAAAAATGTGAATACGGCCACTGAGTGAGGAGAGGCACAATCCCTGATCTCTGTATTGTGACCTAGGGAAAGGCTGACCTTGAGCCCCTGAAACAACCAGCTGTCTTTTTTTTTTTTTTTAAGATTTTTAAAAATTTATTTATTTGATAGAGAGAGATCACAAGTAGGCAGAGAGGTAGGCAAAGAGTGAGAGAGAGGGAAGCAGGCTCCCTGCTGAGCAGAGGGCCTGATGTGGGGCTCGATCCCAGAATGCTGGGATCATGACCTGAGATGAAGGCAGCGGCTTAACCCACTGAGCCACCCAGGCACCCCACAACAAGCTGTCTTTAGGTCCATTCAGAAGTTTACGTGTGGCCCTAGGAGAGCGTCATTTGAGAGGAGCCAAGGAAGAAGCAATTAGATTCTTTGAGACTTGGGAAAACAGGCATGAGGGAAATGACTTGAGATTTTCCCGTGTCCATTTGACAACACTGCTGTGTTTGGACCTGTTTCCCTTTGTGCTCCATGGTGAAATTTGCAATGGACAAGGGCCAGCCCACCAAGATTGCCCTTGGGTGGCACTTACCTGCTATCAGATGAAGAAGCATGACTTTGATCAGTGCCTTCAAAAACTGTAAGCATCTCCTTCTCAGACATTTATTCAAGTGCAGAGATAATGTGGTCAGATCCAATGCTGATTTAACAAAATGCCTTAGGAAAGCCCTTAATGATAGCAGTAGCCTTTGTAGATGTGAAAATCCTGTGGGCGCCTAGGTGGTCCCATTGGTTGAGCATCTGACTCTTTATTTCAATTCAGGTCATGATCTTGGGTCCTGGGGTCAGGCTCCTGGCTCAGAAGGAGTCTCTCTCCTTCTCCCTCTGCCCTTCCACCCACACTTTCTCTCTCTTTCTCTCTCAATAAATAAATAAATATTTAAAAAAAGAAGAAGAAGAAAATCATGTCATCAGGGTGCATGGTGTAACTGATGATTTCACATTTGTGTGTGGAATTGTCTTAGCATCTCTTGCCCCACATTTGGATGTTTTCAGTTCCTTGTCCCCCCACGGCAGTGTTTCCACATTGAGAACTAAGGAGAGAGTTGTCACAATCCCATCCCTCTGTTTGTCTGCTTTGGAGGACATTGAGGTTTTCCTGGAACTATGTGCTGTCCGAGGGTTGATCGAAGGAGGTAGAAAGATGGCCAGGAGTCTACCTGGAAGGCACTTTTAGAGGACAAGGCTGATGCTTGAGGGAAGAGAAGATGCTTCTCTGTACCACTTTTCCTGATCCTTTAAGTTGGTTCTGGGCTCCAGAAGTTTCATCTTTCTCCTCTCTCTGCTTGCCCAATGACTTCTAAGCCAATCAATCCAGAGAGTATGTTTTCTTTGAGCATTTTCTATATGCAACACACAGCCATCACCTATCTCCTTCACCGTGCCCCTATCTTAGCCCCTGAGCTCTATCCTGCACACTGTCCAAGCTCTCGGAGGTTCTCTGGGTGATGACTGATTCCCATATCCTGTCATTGCAAGGTTGGCTTGCTTCAGGGCACAGCATGGGAGTGGAATGCCTAAGCTGGACTTATGGCATACGAATTGCAACACTTCCATATTTATCCTGCACAAACAACCAGGACCAGATTGTGTACACATTTCAGGGTAAGTCTGAGACATGCCCTGTCAATCACTAAGAAATTTCTTAAATAAAGGAGAAATGAATTCATTCATTCATCTACCCACCCATTACTTCTACTGTGCAAAAGTGTTAAGTACGTCTCTCCAAATACATAAACATGAATGTTTCCTTTTCTAGTTTTTGAAAAGTAAGGACAGAGAGGGTGCTGGGTGACTCAGTCAGTGAAGCATCTACCTTCAGGTTGGATCATGATCCTGGGGTCCTGAGATGGAGTCCCTGCCTGGGGCTCCCTGCTCAGTAGGGAGCCTACTTCTCCCTCTCTCCTTGCCCCTCCCCCCGCTCATCCTCTCTCTCTCTCTGCCAAATAAAATACATAAAATCTTTTTAAAAATAAAAATAAAAAAATAAAAGTAGAGACAGAGAAGATACTGCATCATTTGCTGCTAGATACACTACTAATCTCAAATGAGGGGGAGAATGAAAAGGAAAATTTTATACATTTTTTTTCTCCTGATTCACAATGTTAATAGAATCTTTGTTCTTATTTACACAGCTTTAAATGGAATTAAATATAAAAATCTTCGTAATAGTGAATTTGGTTGGGTACTAAACAGAAGACGAATTTATTTTCTTTTATTATTATTATTTTTTAAATAGGCTCAATGCCCAATGCAGGGCTTGAACTCTCCCTCCTGAAATCAAGAGTTGCATGCTTCACTGACTAAGGCGGCCAGGTGCCCGGAAGGCCAATTTGAATTACAGAAAATTTATAGGTTTTTTTTTTTTTTTCTGATTTAAGAAACCAGACTTTAATCATGTATAATAGTAATGGGAACTAGGTGGGGCGCCGGGGTGGCTCAGTCGGTTAAGCAGTGAAGCATCTGCTATCGGCTTCAGGTCATGATCCCAGGGTCCTGGGATCGAGCCCCCTCTCCCTCTGCTGCTCTCCCTGCTTGTGCCCTCTCTCTGGCTCTCTCTCTCAAATAAACAAATAAAAGTCTTAAAATAATAATAATAATGGGAACTAGGCAGCCCACGATCATTGTTGCTTTAACATCCAGTTTGCTCTGCCCTTGGCAAGCAAAGAAGACGTGCCGATGTCCTTCTTGGGGACCAGACTGACCTCAAAATCTCAAAAGACCACAGGGGATCTTGTTAGCTGAGTGAATCTGGGCAAACTATGCCTTACTCTCCATGTAGCTTCCTTTGTCCACCAACAGCAAGACAGTAATAGTGATAAAACCCTCCCCCAAGAACTGTGAGGATTCAATGAGATACTGTATGTCAAACCTTTTCTACATTCAAAACACACAGACAAGTTCCAATTCATGAGCTACGTGACCTTCTGGCAAGTCACTTAACCTCACCAGTTTCAATTCTCTCCGATTCTAAATTCTCTTTCCAAACAGCCTCCTTGGATTTTAGAGAATTGTAATTAGCATATCAAGCACCAGCCTAATTTGTGCCAGCTCCTGCTATCACTGCAATTACACTGTTTATATGTAAATGGCACCCTGAGTCCCTGAATGGAGCCAGGGCACACAGCTAAGAAAACAGTGTCTAATCTTATTGACACTCCTCCTTTCCTTAGCAAACCCTTGTTCCGGGAGAACACAAAGGTACACTTCTGAGCAGCCCCTAAGGCACTGATAAGGTGGGGAAAAAAATGCAGTTTGAATTCTCAAGATTTTTCTTTGGTTGAGTGATGGGAACAGAAATGACCCTACACACACCTTCCTTTAAGAGTGCTTTGGAAGCTAATTCTATTTGGATGGACTGTTGCAATTAGCTATGAGAGCCAGTTGAAGCATTTTTAAACTGAAAGGAAATGTTCATGGACCTGAACTCACCATTAGGATGAATGTTTATGTCTGGAGGGGGGGGGCACAAGTATGCATCCAGCAGAAATCTGTATAGTCAGGAAGGTTTGACTGAATGAGTCTTAGAATCTGCTGGTTGATTCCGTTTCCCACCCAAACATCTGAGTCAGCCCTAGTTAAGGCTCATTCATTTAGCACAAGAATTTTGCCAAACACAGAGAACACAAAAATGACTATTCATTGCTTTGGCCCTCCAAGAGTCTTGTTCAGGAGCCGATTTATAAGCAAGGATGATGTATGATGATGTGTTAGGGGAGATGGGTGCCGCTATGGGGCACGAAAGAAAGAATAAACGGCTTGCTCTGGATGCAGGTAGGAGAGGGCTGGTGAGGAATAGTCTGGAAAGGAGGTGACCATGTTTGTCTTTTCCAAATTTGTGTTCCCCCAATTATTAAGGTTCCCTGTTCCTCATTTTATTTTTTATTTTTTTAAAGATTTTATTTATTTATTTGACAGACAGAGATCACAAGTAGGCAGAGAGACAGGTGGAGAGAGAGGAGGAAGCAGGCTCCCTGCTGAGCAGAGAGCCCGGCATGGGGCTCGATTCCAGGACCCTCATGACCTGAGCCAAAGGCAGAGGCTTTAACCCACTGAGCCACCCAGGTGCCCCCCTGCTCCTCATTTTAAGGAAAGATAGTAGCTCTCGCCATCTGTCAAGTTTAAGCTCTCCTGTTTGGGAACATGACATTATCTCCAAGCTAAATGTGTCAGAGGGAGATCTTGGTGGCTAATAACTGCAGGCAAATCAGAGGTTTGCTGACTTGCTTGGGCATGTTCTGTGTAAGGGGAACTCGGCAGGGCCGACTCATCAACCTTCTCCTCAGCAGGGAAGCGAGGGCTCACCAACAGCTTGGGCTTCCCATGGGGCCAACTGAAGAGGAACTGGGTATGTTCCCTAAACACAGCCCCACAGTTTATAGAGTAAACAGTAGGCGGGCTTTTCACCGGGTCACTTTCTTAAGCCCCCATCTTTAGGATAGTTGATTCTTTGGAATGAGGCCACTTTGCACCAAGAAGAATGTGGTAAGGTGGTTTGTGGTTAGGTTCTCTTCACTCCCACATAACCCAGCCAGAAGGTGGTTCTTAAAGGTGTCCAACAACCACCATTAGAAGCTTCAGAGCCCCCAGGGCAGTGGTTCTCAAATTTCCCATGTAATAGTGCCACCTGGACCCCACCTCCAGAGTTTCCCATTTAGTAGGTCTGAGAATTTGCATTTCTAGCAAGTTCCCTGGTGAGACCATAGTTTTGAGGATGACTGCCTCAGAGCATGACTGATGGCTCTTGCTAAAGCAAACTTTTCAGACAATTTAAGTATGAGACTTAGTGCAATCTTACATAGTTAGTTGATTAGACCAGATATAATAAGAAAAGGATATTTGATGAAAGATCACCTCTGTCTCACTTGACTGAGTGGGTAGGTGACAGGTTTCCCAGACCAGTCTTCATGAAAGTTTATCATATGGGGCATTTGGGTGGCTCAGTCGGTTGGGCATCTGACTCTTGGTTTTGGCTCAGGTTGTGATTTCAGGGTCCTGGGATCGAGCCCAGCATCATGCTCTGTGGTCAGTGGAGAGTGTGCTTATCCCTCTGTCCCGCCCCCCACTGTGTGTGCACACTCATGTGCTTTCTCTCTCTCTCTCTCTCAAATAAATAAATAAAATATTTTAAAAATTAAAGTTTATCATGAAATTGTTTTAATTTGTTTTTTTAATCAAGAATGCTAATTTCTGGGATGCCTAGGTGGCTCAGTTGGTTAAGTGGCTGCCTTCAGCTCAGGTCCTGATCCCAGCGTCCTGGGATCGAGTCCCACATCAGGCTCCTTGCTCGGCAGGGAGCCTGCTTCTCCCTCTGCCTCTAGCCTGCCACTCTGTCTGCCTGTGCTTGCGCTCTCTCTCTCTCTCTCTCTCTCTCTCTAACAAATAAATAAAATCTTAAAAAAAAAAAGAAAAAGAAAAAAGAATGCTAATTTCTTTCCAGAAACTTGGGAATTACATCATACAGAATTAGATTCCCTCCCAGACCGGGTTTGGGACATATGTTCTTTTATACCAGTAATACAAGGCACTTGCTTAACATAAATAGAAGGTGGTTTTATTTCTTTACTCGGTAGATACTCCCTCAGGCCTCTAGGAAAGGAAATGCTGTCACACCACATGCAAAAGAAAACCAGAGTTCCTGCCTTCCGCACAGCTAGAATTCCTTGTCTGGCCTTCTGTCTGTAAGCTGTCTCTTGGCTCACTCACTTGTAGCTTTCCCTGTCTCTGGCTTTAGTCTGTGAACCCTTGGACTGTGAACACTTAGGACGTTGTAGTTCTGTTCTCCCAGCTAACTGACTCTTTTTCTTGTACCCATGTTCCAGAACTCTCTGGAGAGAAAATCTGATTGACCCAGCTTGAGTTAGGGGTCTGCCCTGACCCAGTCAGGGTTGGGAGGCACAGGACCTTTAGTAGCTTTGGGGCCATTGACCAGTCCAGCATCCCCAAAAGAAAGGGGAGTCTAGGTGGGGAGGCAATGATGGACGCATGCTCAGTAGACCATATACATCCTGTCACGCAGCTTTGCATACAAGGCACTACGCATGTAAAGCACCGAGCTAGACACTCAGTCAGGACTAGTTTCCTTTCCACCTCATTCTTCTTCCAGAAAATTCATCAGGAATTCAGGGAATGAGGTAGAGGAATCTGGTTAACTGTGTCTAGCAGGAGAGCACAGGTGGGAAGGTCTTCTGAACCCCTGATCCGACTTCCTTGCTGGCTACACAATTAGTTTGTTGCTCAGTCACGATCTCAGTCTGAAGGCTCCCCAGGAGAGGCAAAATCTTCAGGTCTGCCAGTTCAGGACATCAGGGAGCCGTCACACACCTCTGTTTCTTCACACTTCAGGAAAGTGTGACCGTTTGTCAGAGATTTTCTTTTTGCGGAAAAGGTGACAGAAAAATTATGGATGTTGTTAAAAAAAAAAAAAAAGCAGAATTCAACTGAGTACACTCACAGATTGTAATTTTTTTTATTCCATGATTCATAGACCGGGAAGCATCCCATCTAGCAAGTGGGAAGAGATCTGAGCAGCTGGACAAAATGGACGTCTTCATAGGCCGGAGGGGGAGCAGGGACAAGGAAGTCAGGAACAGAAGGATTATTTCAGGCCACATCCCCATCCTTTAGGGTAAGAGCAGGGCTCTACAGCAGGTGCTCTCACTAGTGCGGATCAGGTAGTTCCCAGCGTGTTGGTTTAAAGTCCACTCTGGGGAGAGTCTAAAACTACAGTTAGCACAGGTACTAAGTCTTGCTTTGCTGGCATGGGGGTCAGCACACGTGACTCCATTTTGGCCCTCTTATTTTTTTTCTTAACGTTGTGTAAAATTGTACCTTGATCTCAAAGGTCTAAACCATGGGCTTAACTATAAATCCAAGTGCTTGAGTGCATATGTGGACTTAATAGCATGTCTATTATTTTGTGCCAATTTTTTTTGGGGGGGGGACCTTTTGTAATTACAAAAGAGACAATGGCTCTTAATGTTAGCATTAAGAGCTTATAAAGGTGTGACATTTAATTCAAGTCTTTGTTTGGGCATGCTCAATTCAAGGAGTTCTTACCTTTCCTCTGCTCCCTTCTCCTCCCTCCTTCCTTTTCTGTTTGTTTTTAAATTTTACCAAGGTATCTAGGACTTTCTGTCAGTAGAAATGGTCCTTTTATTGGTAGAGTTTTGACCCATCACAACCCTACACAAAAAGGCAAGATGAGAATCCAGGGCCACAGTAAAAGGTCTTTTGGACATTCTTGTCCTACCACGGTGCTGGAAGCCCTCACTATTGGGGGTGAGGGAGGTCTGCAGCAAGACAGTGGCCAGGGGGACAGATGGCACCCCACAATGTTCCTGTCTACACAGTGCACCTCTAGCCTCAGGTCTATTCACCACGGCACTGTGGGAAGAAGCTCCCTGGTTTAATTTCAAAGTACCTGCATTTCTACCTGTGGTACAGTAAGCCATACATCAGTTTAGCATTTATCATTTCCTGAAGGTTAAAAAAAAATTCTTCTTTCTCACATTTTCTAGCTTGTCAGATCAGCCAGCTGACTAGCTACACACCAAAGAACATATAGAAATTATCTCCTTTGGGAATTGCACTGTTTTTAATCATTTTCATGTTGGCAGGAAAGAAAACACTGAAAATACATTTCACTGTGCTTATTAGAGAGTTTTCTATATTCACACAGTGATTCCTAAAAGAACACAGAAGAGGAAACTGCAAAATGAGAAGTTCTAATTAAAACGTAGCCCTTTCTCTTTTGGGTTGACTGTGATTTTTCAAATCATGTGACCAAATTCTAGAAAATAATACTTTATCCAGTAGTTCCAACGAAGCTCTGTGCACGGCAGTGACCTCCTCCTTCCATTTATCTTCTCATTGATTTTAGGAAGCAAAGCTTTTATCCAGCCTTCTTCCCTTCTGTGTTTTGTTTTGTTTTCCTGCTTTGTACTGGCCTCTGAAGAGGTCTTCTTAATTTGAAAATAATCTTTTCTCTGGAACTGTGGGGCCGTGGTTCTCAAGCCTCAACTTGTATCAGAATCGTCCGGAGGGTTTGTTTGCACAGTGTTAGCTGGAGCCTGATCCCACAGTTTCTGATTCTGCAGGAATGGAGAGAACTTACATTTCTAACACCATCTCAGGTGCTACTGTGGCTGGCTGCCCCTGGGTCTTGGGGGCCACACTTTGAGAACTGCTGGTCTAGATAAAAAGCAGGCAGCATTCCCTTCCCAAGGTCTGCCTAACTGCCTGCCCGCCATCCCCCTTGTCTCAACTTCTAGGTCTTGGCTCTGGGGGAGGGGGGGACGAACAGATTGGAGGAGACTCCAATTTCACTTCTTTTTTTTCTTTCTTTCTTTTTTTTTTTTTTTTTTGGAGATTTTATTTATTTATTTGACAGAGAGAGATCGGAGAGAGGGAGTACAAGCAGAGGGAGCAGGAGAAGGAGAAGCAGGCTTCCCGCTGATCTAGGAGCCAGATGTAGGGCTCCATCCCAACACCCTGGGACCATGAACTGAGCTGAAGGCAGACGCTTACCATCTGAGCCACCCAGGCACCTCCCTAGTTTGACTTCTTAACGGGGAAATAAATCTCATATGTAAATCTATCTTGCAATAGTTTACAAATTCTTTTGTTACATTGTAGAAAAATGTGACAGATTTTGTATATCATATTGAGCTCCCTAAATTATTTTATTTTTTTAATTTTTTTTTTTAAGATTTTACTTATTTGACAGAGAGAGAGGGATCACAAGTAGGCAGAGCAGCAGGCAGAGAGAGAGGGGGAAGCAGGCTCCCTACTGAGCAGAGAGCCCATGCGGGGCTTGATCCCAGGACCCTGAGATCATGACCTGAGCCGAAGGCAGAGGCTTAACCCACTGAGCCACCCAGGCACCCCCTACATTATTTTAAAGAGGAAAGAGAGGTTTAATCATCCCTAAACTTCTTCACAAGCTTCCTTATCCCTATGCAATTTACTTTTTATGTCTTGCTGTCTCCCATTTATTTATAAATACAAGTTCAGCCCCAAATTAAGGAATCCTCTTTTCCAAACACTGAGAAATTCCTGAAGAAAAGGGGAAGCATCAGGGTGCCTGGGTGGCTCAGTGGGTTAAACTTCTGCCCTAGGCTCAGATCATGATCTCAGGGTCCTGGGATGAGCCCTGCATGGGGCTCTCTGCTCAGCAGGGAGTCTGCTTCTCTTCCCTGACACCACCCCCCCCACCCCCTCCTGCTTGTGATCTCTGTCTGTTGAATAAATAAATAAAATCTTTAACAAAAAAAAAAAAAAGAAAGAAAGAAAAGAAAAGGAGAAGCATCAGCTACTGAGCCCCACTGATTTTGCCCCATAAGGCTATGTAACTCTGGGTGAGACTTTCAAGGGATAAGGAAAACTATAGCTTTGGCCTCCAGAATTGAAATACTTCTTGTAAGTTTCCCATCCCTTTTATACCAGAAAAATGGCAACTGGGCAAACGAAAGGATAAACAAACTCTCATAAGTTAAATATTTTCTTAACCAAATGAAGTTCAGTCAGCTACTGATTTAAGGAAATATTTCGCATCTTCTTTTTTCATCAGCTGGAGAAACCGATAACACACATATATTTCATTTCTAAGCGCAAAAATTCAACCCTACTTTCTCAACCTTATTAACGTTGAGAAATTTATCAATAATACCTCTGAACTAAAACTGGAACCACTCAAATGTGGGACAATTAATTAACCAGTGAATATTTACAGCACGACAAATTTCTTTAGATCAGAAATGGGAGACAACAGTGAGAGACAGGTCATCTTTTTCTACCATGAATTACAGACGTGTAGAATAAAAGTCAGTTGAGGAATACATAAGTAGGGGCACCTGGGTGGCTCAGTCTATTAAGCACCTGTCTTCAGCTCAAGTCATGATCCCAGAGTCCCTGGATCAAGTTCTACATCGGGCTACCTGCTTGTTCTGCCTGCTTCTCCCTCTGCCTGTGCTTTCTCTCTCTCTGACTTACAAATAAGTAAATAAAATCTTTTTAAATTTAAAATAGAGAACAAGGGGCACCTGGGTGGCTCAGTGGGTTAAGGCCTCTGCCTTCGGCTCAGGTCATAATCTCAGGGTCCTGGGATCGAGTCCCGCATCGGGCTCTCTGCTCAGCAGGGAGCCCGTCTCCTCCTCTCTCTCTGCCTGCCTCTCTGTCTACTTGTGATCTCTATCAAATAAATAAATAAATAAATAAATAAATAATAAAATAAAATAAAATAGAGAACAAAAATTCTCTACAGAGATTTGCTCACATTTCAAGATAATGACAAAAAAGGCTCTTTCTCTGGAAAGGTCAAGGGTTCTTCTGCTGTGAAGTGGTGCCCTGTGTGTTCTGCCTCACTTAGCCCCACGCTTAGCTCTCACGGGACTTGGAAGATAAGAGAACGGTTCCAACAAGAAGCTCAGGCTCTGTGCTGTGCCTGGAAAAATACGCTGTCTAAATCCATGAAATGGTTGCCTGCCTTTTGGCCAGGACCACGAAAGGGTGACAAGTGTCCATGCTCCTGCATCCCACTGTTTTTCGGAAATCCATGCCTGCTCATCACTCCATCCTGAAATCCCTCTTTTATTTATTTTGCCAACTTTCTGCATTTTCTGTTTGTTGCAATTCTTTCCATACAGTGCATGCAAGACCTCTGTCGTCTAAACGTTACGCCCTACGGTTGTATTTGCAGATATAGAAGCAGAAATATTTTTTTTTAGAGTATAGTATTTAGAGATAAAAGCACACAAATCATAAGTGGACATCTTGACGAATTATCACGGAGTGAATACACCCAACGACCATCCGGGAACTAGACGGATCCTAGCAGCCCAGAAGCCACTCCAGCACGTGCTACACACAGCTGGCCCCTCGCCAGACTCCCAATGCCAGAGTTCAGTGGACCTATTTCGAATTTTACAGACATGGAGCCCTTTGGTGTGTTTCCTTTTGTATCCTGTTTCTTTTGTTCTTGTTAATGTTTACGAGTTAATGTTAATGAAATATATGTAAATGAGTTTATGAGTCTGTATTCCATAGAATACCTCGTTCTATGAAACTCTATTTCATTCTCTTTCCTTGCTCCATAGAATTCCATTTTAGGACATCCACGATCTATTTATTTATTCTGCTATTTGCAGTCACTTCAATGGTTTATGTTTGGGACTATTAAGAACAACACTGTTAGGAACATTCTTTGTTGCGCATGTGTCGTGCAGTTTTGCTGGCTGTTATTTTAGGAGATTGTGCAGAATTGGTTCTGCAACGGCCAAACCGAATCATACTCCCACCAAAGGGTACGAGTGTTTCTGCCCCTCCGGCCCATGGCATTGTTCTTGCTACTTAAATTTTAAAAAGCAACCTGAGTTCCAATAAGCACCCACAGGTCCGCACAGCATACACACAGCACTTAAAGTTGGCTTTGAACTGGGGCACCTGGGTGGCTCAGTGGTTTGGGCTGCTGCCTTCGGCTCGGGTCATGATCTCAGGGTCCTGGGATCGAGCCCCGCATCGGGCTCTCTGCTCCGCAGGAAGCCTGCTTCTCTCTCTCTCTCTCTCTCTCTCTCTCTCTCTGCCTGCCTCTCTGCCTACTTGTGATCTCTGTCTGTCAAATAAATAAATAAAATCTTTAAAAAAAAAAAAGTTGGCTTTGAACTTACTGCTCTCTTCTTTCCCTCTCTGTAGGGCCAATAGAACCAGGACGCATTTTAAAAAGATGTTTAGGGTTAGGAAGTTGGGAGATGGAGAGAAGGGAGTTGGGGGAAATCGGAGGGGGAGACAAACCATGAGAGACTGTGGACTCAGAAGCAAACTGAGGGTTTTGGAGGGGAGGCGGGTGGAAGGTTGGGTGAGCCTGGTGGTGGGTATTTAGGAGGGCACGTATTGCATGGAGCACTGGGTAGGATGCATAAACAATGAATCTTGGAACACTGAAAAAAAATTTTTTAATTTAAAAAATAATAGAAAGATATTTAGGGGCGCCTGGGTGGCTCAGTGGTTAAGCCTCTGCCTTAGGCTCAGGTCATGATCCCAGGGTCCTAGGAACTAGCTCCGCATTGGGCTCCCTGCTCAGTGGGGAGCCTCTTTCTCCTTCTCCCTCTCTGGTTCTCTCTCTCTGTCAAATAAATAAAATCTTAAAAAAAAAAAAAAAAAAGAGAGAGAGAGAGATTTGAATTCCTAGGTTTGGAAGGACAGATGTCATTGAAATGTGCTATTCTGTAGGGTCGTTGTTTTAAATTATGAGGTCATGGACTCCTTTGAGAATAAAACCTAAGTCCTTCCCCTCTCTAAAATGCATTTATGCACAAATGCCCAGAAAATTCTGCCTGACCTTCTGAGGAGACTCACAACTGCCGGCAGCCCTTTCGTCCCCGACTTCCAGATCAAGGCCTCCCTCACACAGCGCTGACTTGAGCGGAGTAACTGTTCGCACGAGATCTTCCAGTTCTTATTCCAGCCTTGTCGTTCTCTACCCCCCCCCCCCCTTATTTCCAGCAGAGAAAAGTTCCAACTTCCTACTTTGAAGAAGTCCCACCTCGATTCAAAGAGACCAGGGCCTGTCCCCTGCGTGCACACTTGCCTTGGGAAAGCTGCGTTTCTTCTCCCTCGTGGGCAATCTCTTCATCACCCTGCTGCCCGAGCTCTTTCAGACTGTGGGGCCCATGATGCCAACTCACACACACACACACTTTGCGCCCCAGCCTGACTCCCCGCACCCTCCACCAAGCCGCCGGCTCTCTCTCTCTCCTCCTCACCTCCAGTTTCCAAGATGGAAACATTATTCCTTCATATCCACATTTCCGGGAGAAAAACATGGCAAAAATGCCACATAGTCCTGAGACCCCGGCATTCCTGCTTCCTGAGAATCATCCAGATATATCTATATATAGATATAGATATAGATATAGATATCTTTATATATATGTATCTTTATGTGAGGTATATATATATATATATTTTTTATTGAACTCTAATTCACATATGAAGAATTTGTCCATGTAAAGTATACAATTCAGTGTCTTTGAGTGTATCATAGAATTGTGCAACCATCACCATAACCTTACGTTTAGAACACTTTCATCACCACCCAGGGAAATCTCATACAGCCAGCAGTCATTCCCTATCCTCCACCCTCAATCCCAGCCTCTGGCAACTATGGATCTACTTTCTGTCTCTATGGATTTGCCTAATGTGGACATTTCATATGAATGGGAGGACACAGTATGTAGATCTTTGGGGGCTGGCTTCTTTCACTTAATGTAATGTTTTCTAGGCTTATCCATGTTGCTGCATATATTTCTTTTATGGTTGATAATATTCTTTTTTTTTTTTTAAGATTTTATTTATTTATTTGTCAGAGAGAGAGAGAGAGACAGTGAGAGAGTGAACACAAGCACGGGGAGTGAGAGAGGGAGAAGCAGGCTTCCTTCTCAGCAGGAGCAGAGAGCCTGATGCAGAGCTCCGTCCCAGGATCCTGGGATCATGAACTGAGCCACCCAGGTGCGCCTGTTGATTATGCTTTTGCTGCCATATCTGAAGCCATTACTACCAAAGGTCATGAAGATTTACTCCTAAGTCGTATTCTAAGAGTTTTGTAGTTTCAGTTCTTAGATTTAGGTCTGTGGTCCATTTTAAGTTCATTTTTGTGCCTGGTGTGAGGTAAGGGGTCCCAAACCTTCTGGATATTCCGTCTTAATCAAGAATTGGAGTTTCTGGGCTCCTGGGTGGCTCAGTGGGTTGGGCCGCTGCCTTCGGCTCAGGTCATGATCTCGGGGTCCTGGGATCGAGTGCCGAGTCGGGCTCTCTGCTCGGCGGGGAGCCTGCTTCCTCCTCTCTCTCTCTGCCTGCCTCTCTGCCTACTTGTGATCTCTCTCTGTCAAATAAATAAATAAAATAAAATAAAAAAAGAATTGGAGTTTCTATTACCAAATGAAAAACGTTTTAGATTTTGGACTACCGTACTTAGATTTCAGTGTGGCAACTTGGGCTCATTATCCTTGAGAAAAGTAACAAAAAATAACAAATGACTGCCTTTTGCGGCAAAGACAAAATAAAACGCTGATCTCTTAATTTGCTAAATGTTTGCTTCTCTTCCCATCTTTAGTTCTCTCTTTCAAAATCCTTACCTTTTGTTTATTCCCCTTTTCTCCCCCAGTCATTTGCTGTGTTGTAATATTACAAGTACATTCAAATATTAGGAAAAAAACCACACACACACACACACACACACACACACACACCCTTGTATAAAAGGGACCGTGTAAGATCAATCACAGATATGAGAATGATTTTGTAAGTTCAGTACAAATTCAAATACTGTACTCTCCAAATCACTCATATTTGATTTACCCCCCACCCCCACCCCCTTAGCAATGCCCAGCCCATGGGAACAGTGGATGAACACTCACTGTCCTCATAGTGGCTCCAGTTCAAGCAGCAACTGGGATAGAGGAGACCCCTGATGGCTGGATGGGTGTGGGGAAGGTCCTGTCTCTGAGCTGGCACATGAGTGGGCATAGCAGGCTGACACAGATAAGGTCTTGACCTCTAGGAAGCACCGTTGTTTTCATCCACTGCTTTGTGTCCACAACGTTTATGCATAATCTCATCTCATCCATACCACGCGCTGCGCTGCGCAGTAGGTCCTTCACCAGCCCAGTTGTCTTTCTGACTCTCCGGTGAACGAATGGGGCTACAAGGAAGGCGGATCCGTCTCCCAGGCTTTCGAGTCCTTGCGTGGCCATTCGCCTGCCCCTTGCCTCTGTCCTTTGCTGGCCCAGCTCCTCTGGGTTATTCCTGCTCCAAAGCGCATCCCAGCACCTGTCCCCAGAGCTGGTCTCTCAGCAACTCCTCCTTTGCCATCAGTCCTTTTCCTATGAAGACCTTGGCTTTTCCTCATGCCTCTTGGTACCTCCTTGGTCTGCTCACTGCTTTCGGAAGACCGGCCTGTGAGGCATGGACCCTCCACTGCCTCCACAGAACCTCACTCACTCCCCACTTCCCAGCCCATATCTGGGCACTGGCAGGTGCTCACAGAAGTGCTGTTTAAGATCATTAACTAGTTAGTTGCTTTCTTGGGTATAAGACATACATATATAGAGCTATATATATATATATAACTAACATTAACTAGTTAGTTGCTTTCCTGGTTATAAGACATACATATGTATAGCCTCTCTTTGGACAAGTATGAAGCAGCTTCTTCCTAGGATTCCAACTGTCCCTTAGGGAGCCTTGGGCATGGGTGTGGCCCCTGGTGTTGAAACCAGGCTGTGCTCAGGAGGGGACAATTCAGGACAAGGAGCCAAGGAACCACAGATGGGGAGGGCGTGGCAGTCCTTCATCCAGGAGACAGAGAGGGAACGGGTGTTGGGTAACAGCTAGCCTGGCAGACCTTAGTGTGGGCTCCTGAACCTCGCACTCCTGTCCACGTCTCAGACAGAACCTCTCACACCGCTGCAAGTGTGTGGGATTTGGGGGGCAGAGGGTCGAGGGTCTTGAAGCCAGATCATGTCCTAGCCCAGCCACCCCTGGCCCTGGGGCTGGACAAACCCCAAGATCTGTGTGTCCGTGGGTCCCCAGATCTAATCAGAATACGAAAGTGCCCATCTTGAAGGCTGTTGTAGGAATTAAGTCATTTCATACAAGCGATGTGCTTAGGATAGCACCTAGTAGCTTACCATGTCAGTGAAGTGTTAGTACACTAAGGGGAGCAGGAGGAAGGCGGGGGAGCCCAGTGATAGAGAATGCGTGCAGCTGCTGGGCTCTACTGTGCCTACCCTGGGACCCCGCGCTTTGCATACAGCTGGAGCACAGACTCTCCCGACATAAGTCCCTGAGCCAACTGGCACACCACTGGGGCGGAGAAAGGAGCCGCAGTCGCCAAACCCACAGAATGAAGATTTAGCCTGCTGACAGGAGCCCTGGGATTCCTTTTGTCCTGGCACACTCTCCCCCACTCCCTTTTAAATTAACACGACTAAACTGGGAATCCAAGGCCTTTGTCTTCTCAATCCGTCTCAAGTTCAATGCTCACCTGCAGGCTCTTTGGGAAGTTGGTGAAAAGAAAGGTGGTCAGAGCAAAGCAACCACCCAGCCTTGCAGAGGTACAATTCAGTTATTATTATTTTAAATCCTGTTCCAAACAAAAACATTTTGCAGCCTCCTGCTTAAGGAAATGGTTGTGTTTAACAGCTTAAACAGGCTCCCAAGGGCTCAGTCCTCAGGATGTCAGGTGGGTGGTACGGCCCCGGCACCTTCATTCTCCCTCAAAGGATTAGCTTTCCGTCCCCGGGGCAAGCTCACCCAGAGCCCAGCTGCAAATGCAAATTTATAATGTGAAAGGGTGCTGCCTTCAATCTCTATCTGCCAGCGGGAGCCAGTTTCCTAGGTGACAGGCGGTGCTGTTTTCCTGGGTAAATTCACAGGGATGGGAAGGAGGTAAAAAATTAGTAAAAAAATGAACCTGAGCAATGAACTAACCCTTTTCATTCATAAAGGCTGACCTCTAGCAATCACTGGGAATTGTGGACTGTATTTTAACACAGTCTACCTCCCTAATCCTTCTTTCCACCGATACCATCAATTGCAGGTTTGATTGTTCACTAATTTATTATTCAATTTGTAGTCATAGGTTAAAAAAAAAAGCACAACTGCACTTTGTGTTTTCACAAATGAGTTACATTTGCTTTCTGTGTAACAATTAATGCTAAACTCTCAAGTTACAATAGGACAACGAGGCTTGCCTGAGCGTAAAGACTTCTCTTTCCTTGCCTTAGAATTACAGAGAATTCTTTCCTTCTCCTTCCTCTCTCCTTTTCTTGCCAGATATATTATTATCTGCATACATTCATCGAATGTTTGCTTTGGCTGAGACACTCATTTTACAAAGACTGACATGTCCCCTGCCTTCCTTCATCACCTAGTTGGGGACACAGGCACAAAAAGTAATTACAACCCCCATGTCAAGCAGTTTTCACCAGCCGGTGGAGTCAAGAAGGTAACCTTAAGGCTATCCCCAATTCCTGTCCTGGCCCCCACCTCCACGCAGAGCCTGGCACCCCACGGCGTTTCCTCCTCTCCCCTGTGGCCGGAAGCTAAAGCAGGAGAAAAGAATAAATCGCTGAGTGAATGAAAACATAAATGCGGTCCAATCAAGTATTTTTTTTTTTTTAAAGATTTTATGGGGTGCGTGGGTGGCTCAGTGGGTTAAAGCCTCTGCCTTTGGCTCAGGTCATGATCCCAGGGTCCTGTGATCGAGTCCCACATCAGGCTCTCTGCTCAGCAGGAAGCCTGCTTCCCTTTCTCTCTGCCTGCCTCTCTGCCTACTTGTGATCTCTGTCTGTCACATAAATAAATAAAATCTTTGGAAAAAAATAAAAAAGATTTTATTTGACACAGAAAGAGAGCACAAGAAGGGGAGCAGCAGGCAAAGGGAGAGGGAGAAGCAGGCTCCCCGCTAAGCAGTGGGACTCTATCTTAGGACCCCAGGATCACGACTCAATCCAAGGCAGATGCTTAAAAACACCCAGGCGCCCCAGGTATGTCTTGATATAGGCATGAATGTGTTCCTGCAAACTGGTTCCATTTATTTTGAGAGTGCATGCTTGAAAATTCAGAGAGTGAGCTTTCTATTTAAAGGAGTCTACAATAAATAAATAAATAAATAAATAAATAAATAAATAAAGCAATCTGACAGTGACTCATTTGGCAAAGCAAGGTAATTACCAACATTTTGTAATGACCCTGATTAACCAACTTGATTTCATTTACTTTCACATCCAGATTTTTCTAGAGTGCACTGTTCTCAGGATAGCCCCGAAAATGCTCCAGGAAGCCGTGAGGATCTGACACAGTGGGAGCCCAAGGAGGCCCGGGAATCTGCCCTGGCTGCTCCCTCCACAGGCTGGTGTAGCCTGCACCCTGCAGAGGGTCAGGAGGAGCTCTTGGGAGCACTCACAGGTGGGAGAGCTTGAGGCTCTGGGTCTGGTTCCCACAAAATCACCCTTAGGCCTCCTTGGATGCTTTACAGTAATCTTTGACAAGCCTCCAAATAGCCCTTTAGAAATCCGTGGAAGCCAAGGGCCTGCTTCAGTTTCCCAGGGAGGAGAGGCTGCTGGGCCCCCGGAGGGTGGGACAGAAGCAGAGACGGGGTGGGGGGGGAGCCACTGAGGTTTTTTTTGTGGGGGCTCTGGATTGGCAGGAATGGTACCAGCCTCCCTGCCGCTGGACCTGGCTTCCAGGTTCTCTGTGGAGCTGAGTGGGCAAAATTGGTTTTGTTTTGTTTTTAAAGATTTTACTTATTTATTTGAGAGAGAGAGAGAATGAGAGAGAGCGAGCAAGCCCAGGAGAGGGGTGAGTCAGAGGGAGAAGCAGATTCCCCCACAGAGCAGGGAGCCCTGGCAGGACTCGATCCTGGGACATGACCTGAGCCAAAGGCAGTGGCTCAACTGACTGAGCCACCCAGTGCCGGAGATGGTGGGAAATGTGAACACGCCCAGCCAGCATCTGTCCCCGGAAGTCCACACAGAAGCTGTGTCCTCCTCATAATCTCGTTTTCTCGATGGCTGGAGACAGAGGCTGGAGGAAGTTCAGGGTGTCTTCCAAACCCATGGTCAGGGAAGTGGGAAACTTAGAGCTAAAATCAAAATCCATTCAAACTCAGGAGGGTCCTTTCTGAGGGACAGTCAGTGGATGTTATGAGCTGAGCTGGCTTTTTAGTGTCCCCAGACAGGCGAGCTGCGTCACCGCCAGCCACCCTGTCTCCAGCCGCAGCGGCTTTTATTTACAGGCTGTGAGGAAAGGGCCTCTGGGTCTGAACATGGCTATTAATATCAGCACCATTAGCAGCTCAGTCACAGGAGGCAAAGAAGAAGGTCTTTTTTGCTTCATGATCTAGAAGTGCCCAGACAACCGTCAGATCAATAGCGATTTTTATCTTCAGGTCAGACTGGCGGCAGCTGAGGCCACGCAGGCCCAGCTCTGGGGCAGCTGCTCCCTCCCCAGCTCCCTCTCTGGGACTTGTCCTGGTGACATTGACATCTTTTGTTACAAAGTGGTTTTTAAAGGATTGTGGAGCCCTCCCTGTCGTTTTCCAGCTACTCCGCAAAGAAGCACTGGAGAGAGAAAATTCCACGGGGCTCATGGGAACCCTTCCCTGGGAAGACGGAGCTCTTCGTGTCATTTGAGAGCAGCAAGATGCTGAAAAGACGATAAAAACTGCCCATGAGAGAACATCTGCATGGATTTCACCCCTCCCATTTCTTCTTCTGAAGATTTTCTTTATTTAACACAGAGAGAGATCACAAGTAGGCAGGGAGAAAGGGGGAAGCAGGATGCAGGGCTCGGTCCCAAGGCCCTGAGATCATGACCTGAGCAGAAGGCAGAGCTTTAAAGGGCAAAGCCTTAACCCAATGAGCCACCCAGGTGCCCCTACCCCTCCCGCTTCTTAGGAGTTCTTCTCTTCTCCCTGCCCCCAGCCAAATTCCGTCAGAGGACACGCAGACCAGGTGGAAACCATTCTTTCAGCTTAAGGCAGTCGGTCCGGGCTTTTGGATAAACCTCCTGGGAGGACAGAATGGGGGCTGATTTCCCCGTAAGGAAAAGAGCTAGAGCGGCCGCTGGCCCCTCACTGGGCGGGAGCTTCATCGCAGGAGCAACTGCCCAGACAAGCGAGCGCAGAGAGCGGACCGGATCCTGCTGGGACTTGTAGCGCGGAGGGAGGGTCTGTGGACCCGGCCCGCGCCCCAGGCCCCAGCGAAGCACGCCTGGAACTAGCTGACTCTGCAGGTGGCTCGTTACCATGGCAACTTGACCCCCCTCCCCCCGCCCCTGCCCGGGAGACGCGGGTGGGGTCCTGCAAGGAGGTGGGCCAGGCAGCTGCAGGGCTTGCGCGGCGGTAGGGGGAGGGTGGCGCGTTGGGCTGCGCTGTTCTGGAAAGAGCTTCGAGTATAGGTAGGACATAACAGCGTTTTTTCCTAATAGGAAAAATTATAAAACGTTGATGAAGAAAGTTACAGCAACGGCAGAGAAAAGCCCCAGAACGCCTGAAAGGGACCAGCTGCTGGGCATTCAAAGGGGAGACGTAGCAGAGTGAGAAAACACGGGCACGGTGGAGATTAAAATCTACCCAAGGACAAAAGGCAGAGAAAATAGGGAGCAACCTGGATCTTTTGAACCGAGGGAGAAAGTCAATGAAACTGTCCGAGGCAGCTTCCCTCAGCCTGCAGCCTGGGGCGGTGAGTGACAGGGAGGGGCTGGGAGTGACCTTGGCAATGACAAAGCCCGGCTTGTGCTAGAAATGGAGTAGCGAGGTAGCAGCAGCCGCCCTCAGCCAGGAGCACACCCAGACTTTTCCATCAGGGCCGGCAGATGGCTGGAGAATGTGCACGGCCTTGAATTTTTAAATATTTCTTCCTAGGAAATCAGATCTTTCTTGTAATGTGAAATGGATTTAATTGAAGTGGCAGTTTCAAGTAGTCCTCACAATTGCTGCTAGGCACAAAAAAACACCAGAGTCAGGACGGTTGTGAGCAGGCTTACTTTATTCTTAGGTGAGGTCCAACCAGCAGGTGTTCCTGGTTTCTGTCAAATCTGTTCTCCGAATGACCAGTCTTATGCACCTGGTGAGATCCAAATGGTGAGCCATTTGAAATGGGGGGGAAGTTGGGGTGAATGATTGGGTCTCAGTGTTGAAGAGAGAGGACTCAAGGGGCCACCTGCCAGGAGTAGCAGACCTGGGATTAAAACCCCAGTCAGGGTCACCACAGAGAAAGTCTCTGGCTTTCCTGACTGTCTCAATGGACCAACCTGAAAAGCCCCAACTCTTGAGCGACAGTGGCTAGTTTTTGCTTTATAAATTTATCTGAATGAACCTAAGTGTTACTGATTCCAAAACAGGGAAACAATGCGACCACCCTGGTTAGTGCCCGGCTGGGGTCATAGTAAAGGGGGTCATTAGCCATAGATGAAACTTCCTTGCTTTGCCAGCACATCATGAGGACCACAGTTGGAAGGAATGGTTCATTCCAGAACTTGCTCTCAAACATTTGGTGACTTTCTTTGGAAGACGGGACAAAAAAGTTGTCCAGTAAAACACAAAGTCACCTATCCTTTAGATTGAGGTTGACTTATGCCCTTGTTTCGTGGAGCTGATCCAAGCAAGGTTGTGTGGGCATCTGCTGCTCTCTGAACCATGATCCTGGGAAGCCTCCTGCTACCAAGTGAGGGCTCGCCATTTTGGATTTTCTCCCTGAGGCTGTTTGCTCAGAGACCTTGGGTCCTCCGTTGTCATGAGTCAGCATTCATATTAATGTAAGAATATTTTAGGGGAGTATCCAGTAAATATAAAGAGCTTCTACAAATCAATACATAAAATGCAGACAATGCAATAGGAAAAATGAACAAAAGAGGAGAGGAAAACATTAAAACCACAATTAAATACCATTATATACCCATCAGAATGGAGAAGATGAAAAAAATAGGCAATGTCAAGTTACTGAGAAGTTATATTAATATAATTAGTAGTTATATTTGATGATTTGAATAATTATAATATTTTATTATAAGATAATAAAATTGGTATTATTTTAGTAATATTAAATACCAGCAGCTTAATTGTAGAGCTGCTGATAAACACACGCACTGTAAATTGGTAGCAATACTGTGGGGAAATTTTTTGCCAGTATCAGTTAAAGCTGGACATACATACCCTGTGACCCAGTAATTCTACTCCCAGGTACACCCATCTGAAATGCATACCTGTGTTCACCAAAACAACAAACAGGAATATTCACATCAGCCCTATTTTTATTTTTTTAAGACTCTATTTATTTGTCAGAGAGAGAGCACGTGTGCACAAGCAGAGAGAGAAGCAGGCTTCCTGGCAAGCAAGAAGCCCAATGTGGGACTCGATCCCAAGGACCCTGGGATCATGACCTGAGCTGAAGGCAGATGCTTAATTGGCTGAGCCACCCAGGTGTCCCCAGCCCTATTTTTCATAACTGCAAGCTATCCAAATGTCCATCTACACAGGGTAGATTAATCACAGTTGAGTCCTACAGTGGATTACTGGACACGATGAGGATGGACACGCCATGACTTGCTGTACCAACACAGATAGATAAAGCTCACTCACATAATGTGGAGCAGAGGAAGTAGCATGAAAGAGCGATTGAATTATGAAGAATTCATTAACTGAAAGTTCAACACCCAGCAAACCAGTGTCTGGAGCGAGAAGTTGGGATAGTGTTTAAGAGGGTTCTTTGAAGGCCTTGCCATTAACCTTTCTTGCTCACTGCAAGAGGAGTCTACCAGCTATGCAACTCGTGATTTATGTACGTTATCCTGAAGTGAAGATCACAGAGACGGGGGCATCTGGGTGGTGCAGTCCGTTAAGCATCCAGCTCTTGGTTTCAGCTCAGGTCCTGTTCTCAGGGCCATGAGATCCAGCCCTGCGTGGGGCTCCTGGCTCAGCAGGGAGTCTGCTGAAGGCTCTCTTTCTTTCTCCACTCCTTCCCTCCTCACTCCCTCTCTATATAAGTAAATAAATCTTAAAAAAAAAAAAAGGATGATGAAGTCAGAACAGAGCCAAACTAAAACTAAAAGCCTCTGGGAGAGCCTGCCCCTGAGAAGTGTTGTTTGGTCTTCCAGAACAGAGCAGAAGTGTTTTGGTCTCCCAGGACCATCATCCCCCTGGGAGCTACTAGTGGCCACCTTCTGATGACTCCCTAACTTCTGAGAGGCCCAGGGAGAACTACCTTTCTCTGCTCAACTCCTGTTTAACCTCACAACGGCCTCACCCAGAACTCTCTCTGCCTGACCCCTATTACCAAGGAGAAACCAGGGGAAACCTAGTATCTTTTTCTTACATCCTAAACCTAATCATTACCTAAAGCCATCGTGTAGCAAGAGAAATCGTGCTTTATTCCCAGGTGGTATAAGCTAGATCATAACTCTTCAAGGTACCGCTGCCAAGGTTCTTAGAATATTCATGATAGTATCCGCTCAGATTCTCCCTCTCTTTTTCTCCTTCTCAGAGGAGTGTGTATATTTCCAGTCCCCCTGTTCCTCACGCTGTACCTGACCTTGTGGTGTCCTCTCTAAAGTTCTTTCCCATCAGCAGAGGCTGTGCTACCCTCTGGAAACCAATCCTCTGGCTATCCCCTTCATGCTGCTTGAATTCCTTAACCATCACCCCCTGGCTGTGTCTCCTCCCTTTTCCTCACCTGCTCCTGCCACATATGCCCACAGCCAGGAGTCCCGATCTGGTCCGGGGCCACAATTTACGAAGCAAATTGCCAAATCAGTTTAGAGAATAAAATAGGTTTTTTTCTTTGTTTGGGTTTTTTTTTTTTTTTTTTTTTTTTGGTCTTCCTTGAGTGACACCTAGATAAAAGCCAAACAATACACTCTATGGAAAGAATTATCTTTAAAACTACCATTATACTTTGTCCACTTCTGACACTTCTTTATGCATAAAAATCTTCAGTTTTGGATTTAAGAAAATTCCCCTGAGTTCAAATTGAATTAGGTCTTCTCAAACTACAGCTAAAATGTAGGGCATAATCTTAAAATTTAACTTCCCTTTTCTAAGCTATACCATCTATTCAAATGATGCCTTTTATATGTGGTAGAAAACATTAAAATAACTAAGACTCCAATTTAGAAATAATGGTGCTATTTGTAAATGTTGTTTTAACCTTCAGGGAGTGTTCTTTTGCTCTATCATTGGTGCTCTGGCTCCCCCTCGTGGGCAATTTGCACTATTGCAAAAGCACTTCAGAGGTTTTTTATTCCAGGACCCTTAAGATATTTCATTGTTTATAGTCCAAGTAGTTTCCCTAGGGGTTTGAGGTGACTTAATTAATATACACACTATGATATAGTGGGGGGGAAAAGAAATTCAGGCTTTAGAATGTCTTCAACAACATCCCTTCACTAAAGGTAATAATGGATTCCACAAGAGGTTTCCTACGTTAGTTGAAGGCATGACTTCCAAGCACAGTGAAGACAATTGCAGGGGTCAAGACGATGAGTTTCTTTCCTTCTTTAAAAATATTTTTCTTATTTATTTATTATATATATATAGAGAGAGAGCATGAGAGGAGAGAGGTCAGCAAGAGAAGCAGACTCCCTGCTGCACAGGGTGCCCGGTGTAGGATTTGATCCCAGGACTCTAGGATCATGACCTGAGCTGAAGGCAGTTGCCCAAACAACTGGCACCCAAGACAATGAGATTCTTTACCCAGCTCTCCTATGAGCTGTCTCGACCTGGGGAGTAATACAAAAGAAAGGAAGAGAGAGTCTGACTTTCGAACTCTGAGTCTCAGAATTTTTGATAGAGTCCAGCAGCAGATATTTGAAGCTTGTGCTCAATTTCAACAGCTTTGAGTGTGGGTAATTTGTGGAGCTGATTAAGAGCAATCCATATGTTTTTAAATCACTAGCAGATGGAAGGGCTGCCTTCATTTCTGGTGGAAAATAAAAAGCCTAATGAAAATACTAGACCGAATGGATACCATACACCATCATTCTTTGTATTCTATTTATGGACAATAACTAAATACTTTGACTGGCTCTTCTCATATAGGCTGTGGTAAGGTATTTTCAGATCCGTCATGGGGGAGAAGGAGAAGGAAGTGACTTTTCCTCTTCTGTTTTCTTCTATAATATTTGTAGTTCCAAGTGTCACATTTAGGTCTGTGATCCTTTCCCCCCACCCCACCCTCTGTGATCCTTTTTGAGTTAGTTTTTGTGTAAGGTGAAAGGAATAGATTGAGGTTCATTTTTTGCATGGGGATATTTAATTGTTCCAGTACTATTAATTGGGAGAAAACCCCCTATCTTTTCTCCATTGAATTACCTCTTTCTACATTTGTTGAAAATCAATTCATCATATATGTGTTGGTCTATTTCTTGACTTAATTCTGTTCCACTGACCTATATGTTTTTTTCCACCATGTCTTGATGACTGTATAGTTAAGTCTTAAAATCAAGTAGTGTGAGCCTTCTAATTTCGTTTTTCTTCTAAATTGCTTTGACAACTCCAGTTCATTTGTTTTTACATATGTTTAGAATACATAGTTTAGAATTAGCTTGTTGATTTCTACGAAAATTCCTTTAGGGATTTTTATTAGATTGGCATCAACTCTATAGATATGTCTAGGGAGAGTGGACATCTTTATAAGATTGAGACTTCTAATCCATAAAAACAGTAATCTCTCCATTTATTTAGATATTTTTTCTTTGATTGAGAGTTATAATTTTTGCATACAGATCTCACATATATGTTTTTAGATTTGTATCTAAGAATTTCATGGCTTTTTGGGGGAGGGGTGCTATTTAAATAATATCATAAAATTCAATCTCAAAATCTTTATTGCCAGTAAATAAAAATACAGTTGATTTTTTAAAAAAATTTATTTATTTATTTGATAGAGAGGTCACAAGTAGGCAGACAGAGACAGAGAGGGGAAGAAGTCTCCCAGCTAAGCAGAGAGCCTGATGTGGGGTTCAATCCCAGCACCCTGAGATCATGACCTGAGTGGAAGGCAGAGGCTTTAACCCACTGAGCCACCCAGGCGCCCCAGAAGGCAGAGGCTTAACCCCCTGAGCTGCCCAGGTGCCTATAGTTGATTTTTGTATATTGACTTTGTATCTTGTGACCTAGCTAAAGTCTATTATTAGTTTTAATAACTTTATTATAAATTCTCTGTGAATTTCTATGTCGACAATCATGCCATATGTGAATAGAGATAATTTTATTTGTATTTATTTCCTTTTATTCCTTTTCTTGCTTTATTTCAGGCTGGCACATATAGTATGATACTAATTGCAGAACAAACATCCTTGGCTTGTCCCTAATTTTAGAGAGAACACAATCAATATTTCACCATTGAGTATGAAATTCTATGTTGGTTTTTTATAGGTGAGCTATAGCAAGGTCACCTATAAATTTCTTTTGAATGAGTTTTTAAATTAAATTAAATTTAATTTTTTTAAGATTTTATTTATTTATTTGACAAAGAGAGATCACAAGTAGGCAGAGATGCAGGCAGAGAGAGAGAGGAGGAGGAAGCAGGCTCCCTGCTGAGCAGAGAGCCCGATTCGGGGCTCGATCCTGAGACCCTGAGATCATGACCTGAGCTGAAGGCAGAGGCTTTTACCCACTGAGCCACCCAGGCGCCCTTGAATGAGTTTTGAATTTCTTTTGAATGAGATTTGGCAGTTTGTGTTTTCAAGAAATTCATTCCTTCTAATTTAACTTGTTTCATTTATAGGCATAGAATAGTTCACCGTGTTTCATTTTCATTCTTTTTTTTTTTTTTTAAGATTTTATTTCTTTATTTGACAAGGAGAGATAAATCACAAGTAGGCAGAGAGGCAGGCAGAGAGAGGGGAAGCAGGCTTCCCGCCTATTGCCCTCGCCCCTCAAGGACGACAAGAACCCTGGTTCCGATGCATCTTCTCTCTCTTTATTTCCGCAAGTCTACACACTTATATACGCTTACATGACCAATCAGCGAGCAGGGTACAGGAGGGAGCGAATCAGGCTGTGCACCTAAACGAACAACTTCGCTAGCAACCAATGCTGTTTACTTCCTCTTTGGGCGTTCCGCTTAGTCTCACCAGGCAATCCTCACCTGGCAACTAGCCAGGCGCCATCTTTTAATGGCAGAGGCCGCCCTGGCCAGGGGCCTGCCTCCGACACCCGCCAAGCAGAGAGCCCGATGCGGGGCTCGATCCCAGGACCCTGAGATCATGACCTGAGCCGAAGACAGCGGCTTAACCCACTGAGCCACCCAGGCGCCCTCATTTTTATTCTTTAAATATCTTTACTGTCTGTAATGACGTCTCCTCTTGCAGTACAGGTACGGATAACTCGTGTCTTTTCTATTTCTTGGTCATTTTGGCTAGAGGTTTATCAATTTGTTGATCTTTTCAAAAATAATTTATCCCCCCCATTTCATTAAAATTTTTATTATGATAAAATATATAAAACATAAATTTACCATTTTAACTATTTTTAAAAAGATTTATTTATTTATTTTAGAGAGAGAACATGCTGGAGTGGGGAAGGGCAGAGGGACAGAGAGAGAATCCCAGGCAGACTCTGTGCTTAGCGTGCACCCCATGGGAGAATCAGTCCCATGACCTTGAGATTGCGACCTGAGCCAAAATCAAGAGTCAGATGCTTAGCCAACTGAATCCCCTGAGCGCCTCCCATTATAACTGTAAGGACCTATTTAGCCAGGGTGACTCCATCTTGGTTAAAAAGCTATTTTGTTGTTTGTGCAGTAAAACTCAAACTAACCCTGCACCCCCCGCCCCCGAAAAACTTACTTAGAAGCAAGTCTGGGAAACCAGTAAAATATGGTCGGCCAGTTCCTGATAATAGAGCCCAGAATACAAGGACAAGTCAGGCCAGGTGGAGACTTCCAATCAGTAAAACACACATACTGTCTCCTGAGCCACCAAAGAATGTAAACCCCGCCTTTTGGGTGCCATACTTGAGCGACAGTCCTGACCAGAGTAATAGGTTAGTTCAAACAGCTACTAAAGGGTAAACTATAATTCAGTTGGCCACCTGTGTGTGGCCTAACATGACTATGCAATGTTACAATCTCATTGGTCACCTATGTGTGGCCAGGCTTTTGCTCTATAAAAGTTAGTCTGTGAGGCTGGGAGGGGTCGCTGTCTTCGGAGGCAGCCCTGGCCGGTCAGTCTAACTTCTAATGCTTGGCATAGAATAAAACTTTGCATAACTTCAACTTTGTTTCAGTCTCATTCCCCTGGCAAATCAGTCTGACTTCTAATACTTGACATAAAATAAAGCTTTAAATAACTTTCACTTTGTCTCAGTCTCGTTTCATTTAATAACGGACCTAACAGTAACTGTCATTAAATGTACAGTTCAGTGGCATCAAGTACATTCACACTCTTGTGCAGCCGTCACCTCCATCCAATTCCAGAACTTTTCCATCCTCCACAACTGAAACTCTGTACCGGCTGAACATTCACTCCCTGTTCCCCCTCCCCCAGACCCTGGTAACTCTCATTCTACTTTCTGTCTCTATGAATTTGACTACTCTAGGGACTCCATATGAATGGAATAATTTATATGTCAGTATTTGTCCTTTGTGACTGGCTTATTTCACTTAACATAATGTCTTCAAGTTTCCTCTATGTTGTAACATGTGTCAGAATCTCCCTCTTTTTTAAGGCTGAATAATATTTCATTTTATGTATATACCACATACCACATTTTGTTTATTCATTCATCCAACAGTGGGCGCTGGGTGGGTTACTTCAACCTTTTGACTATTTTCAATAATACTGCTATAAACATGGATGTACAAATTATCTGTTTCAGTCCCTGCTTTCACTTCTTGGGTCATAAACCCAAAGTTGGATTATATGGTAATTCCATATTTAGTATTTTGAGGAATCCCCATACCTTTTTCCACAGAGGCTGTACCATTTTACATTCCTACTAGCAGTGCATAAAACATATTTCTCCATATCCTAGCCAACATCTGTTATTTTGGTTTTTCCGTAACAGTCATTTACATGGGTGTGAAGCGGTATCTCATTGTGGTTTTGTGTTGCTTTTCCCTAATGACTATTTTTTGTCCATTTTTAAGTTGGGTTGTCTGTTTTGTGTTGTTGTTGAGTTGTATGAATACAGTTTTGGGTTTATTGATTTTTTCCTATTATTTTTATGGTTTTTTTTTTTTTTTTTTTTTTATCAGAGAGAGAGGGGGAGAGAGCGAGCACAGGCAGACAGAATGGCAGGCAGAGGCAGAGGGAGAAGCAGGCTCCCTGCCGAGCATGGAGCCCGATGTGGGACTCGATCCCAGGACGCTGGGATCATGACCTGAGCCGAAGGCAGCTGCTCAACCAACTGAGCCACCCAGGCGTCCCTATTTTTATGTTCTTGATTGCATTGATTTATGCCTCATCTTTTTTTTTTTTTTAAGATTTTTTTTTTTTTTTATTTGACAGAGATGACAAGCAGGCAGAGAGGCAGGCAGAGAGAGTGGGGGAAGCAGGCTCCTCGCTGAGCAGAGAGCCCGATGTGGGCTCCATCCCAGGATCCTGGGATCACGACCTGAGCTGAAGGCAGAGGGTTTAACTTCGAGCCACCCAGGCACGCCTGATTTATGCCTCAACTTTATCACTTGTTTCCTCTTCTCGCATTGAGTTTAACTTGCTTTTCCCCCCACACCTAGTTTCTTAAAGTGAGAACTTTGATCAGTTACCTAAGACCTCCTTTCTTTTCTAATATAAGCCCTTCATGCTTTAAATTTTCTTCTGTATACTGCTTTAGCTACCTTCCCCAAGTTTTGATATGTTGTATTTGCATTTTCATTCATTTCAAAATGTTTTTTTAATTTTTAAAAAAAGATTTTATTTATTTATTTGACAGAGAGAGAGAGAACACAAGCAGGCAGAGACAGGCAGAGAGAGAAGGGGAAGCAGGCTCTCCGTTGAGCAGAGAGCCCAATGCGAGGCTCAATCCCAGGACCCTGAGATCATGACCCGAGTCGAAGGCAGAGGCTTAACTCACTGAGTCATCCAGGTGCCCCAATTTAAAATGCTTTTAAATTTAATTTTTTATTTCTTTTTGACACATGGGTTGTTTAAAAGTGTATTGTTTATTTTCCAACGATTTAGAGATTTTACAGATATTTTCTGTTATTGTTCTAGTTTAATTCAGTTATGATCAGAGAACATACTGTATGTGATTTACTTCTTTTTTAAAAAAAAGATTTTATTTATTTGACAGATGGAGATCACAAATAGGCAGAGAGGCAGGCGGAGGGCAGTCTCCACTGATGAGTGGAGAGCCTGATGGAGAGCCTCTGTCCCAGGACCCTGAGATCATGACCTGAGCCAAAGGCAGAGGCTTAACCCACTGAGCCACCCAGATGCCCCTATGATTTACTTCTTTAAAAAAAGTTTAAAGTTTGGGGTGCCTAGCTGGCTCAGTTGGTGGAGCATGCCACTCTTGATCTTAGGGTTGTACGTTCAAGCCCCGTTTTGGGTATAGAGATTATTTAAACAAAATCTCGTTGAAAAAAAATTTTTTGGGGGGGGGGTGCCTGGGTGGCTCAGTTGGTTAAGCTGCTGCCTTCAGCTCAGGTCATGATCTCAGGGTCCTGGGATCAAGTCCCACATCGGGCTCTCTGCTCAGCGGGGAGCCTGCTTCCCTCTCTCTCTCTGCCTGCCTCTCTGCCTACTTGTCATCTCTTTCTGTCAAATAAATAAATAAAATCTTAAAAAAAAATTTTTTTTAAGTTTTTTTGTTTGTTAATTGAACCTCTACACCCCACATGGAGCTTAAACTTGTGATCTCAAGATCATTCTCTTCTAACTGAGTCAGCCAGGTGCCCCGATTTCCTTTCTTTTGAATTTATTAAAGTTTGTTTTATGGCCCAGATTATGATCTATGTTGGTAAATGTTTCCTATGCATTTGAAAAGAATATATGTTCTGTTCTTGGATGGAGTTCAGTTTGGTCAAGCTGTTGTTCAGGTCTTTGGTAATCTCACTGATTTTCTTGTCTGCTTGTCCTATTGATCATTGAAATGTAACCACAATTGTGGATCTGTTTTTTTTTTTTTTTCCTCCTTTCAGTTTTACCAATTTTTGCCTTATGTATTTTGAAACTCTATTGTTAGGTGCATGCAGGTTGAAGATTGTTGCCTTCTAGGTGAATTCATTCCTTTATCATTATATAATGCTCCTCTTTTTTTCCAGATGATGTTTCTAAGTCTGAAATCAACTTTTTCTGATATTAATATAACCAATCCAACTTCTTTCGGTTAGTGTTTTCTTGACATAACTTTTTAATCTTTTGACTTTTTACTTGTCTTTATCATATTTAAAAAATGTGTTTGTTGTAGACAGCATTTAGTTAGGTCTTGCTTTTTTATATGACAATCTCTATCTTTTTTTTTTTAAAGATTTTATTTATTTATTTGACAGAGAGAAATCACAAGTAGATGGAGAAGCAGGCAGAGAGAGAGGGAAGCAGGCTCCCTGCCGAGCAGAGAGCCCGATGCGGGACTCGATCCCAGGACCCTGAGATCATGACCTGAGCCGAAGGCAGCGGCCTAACCCACTGAGCCACCCAGGCGCCCCTACAATCTCTATCTTTTAATTTGTAGGTTTAGGCTGTTTATATTAATATGATTATTATTTGGTTGGAAAAAATTTCACCATCTTAATAGTTGTTTTCTATTTGCTTGTTTTTGTTTATTTATTTATTTAAAAAAGATTTTATTTATTTATTTGACCGATGGATATCACAAGTAGGCAGAGAGGCAGGCAGAGAGATGGGGGGGAAGCAGGCTCCCCGCTGAACAGAGAGCCTGATGTGGGGCTCAGTCCCAAGATCCTGAGATCATTACCTAAGCTGAAGACAGAGGCTTTAACCCACTGAATCACCCAGGCGCCCCTATTTGCTTGTTTTTAAAAGATATTTAAAGGCAGGGTTTGTTCTAGAATCACATTGGTGATTTTTAGAAAACTATAATGACTCTAAGAACCAAGCTTTTTGGGCCATCTTCCCCGTGAAATGTGGCAGGAAGTAAATTGCCCATTGAGTGGTTAATACAAATAGACAAGGAACATGTTACTATATATTTAACCCAAAGTGTTACTAAATCTTTTCAAAGACTGTGAGAGAAGGCTGCAAGGAGTCTAAAGACTTGGGGCTTGGTCTTAGCTCTACCCCCTGCTAACTCTGCAGATCTGGACAAGTTCCAAATCTCCTTGAGGCTCAAATAGATGAAATAATACAGCAAATGATAGAAGGAGCTATCTCTGAATCTTGGATAGAGCTGGGGAGAAAAATCCCTCCACTTGGGGAAAATATTCTAGACAAGATGGGATTTCTGAATGTGTTCGGAATTTAATAAATTAAAAAGGAATTAATAAATAGTCATATTCGACTTGAGAGGTTTTTTTTTTTTCTTTTAAGACAAGAAGAATAATTATTAGGATGTATATACAAACCAATGACTCTTGTAAGAATGCAAGCAAGGAACCATGAGACTTCAGATCATTCAGACTAGAGAGAAGACTCTGTCCAAAAGGGCGTGAAGACCAACTGGAAACGGAGGATAGAAAAGGGAGAGGTCTAGAGCTGACTGCAAGTTTCAGACCTGGGAAATGGGGTAGATAGTGGTTCTTTCACTGAGATACAGAATACGGCACAGGTTAGAGGGGCTGGCTTAGGAATAGGTGATATTGGTTTCAAATGAATGTCAGTTGAGTTTGAGGTGTCTGTGGCCAACCAGGGTGGAAGTGTCAGGAGATAGCCTGATCTATGCATTTGCAGCACATGAGGGGTCTGGGCTAGAGACTTGGAAGCCATCGGTATCCAGGTGATGGTTGGAGCCTTCGGCACGGGTGACTGCATACACTGGAAACTGGGCTGAGTACCGACCCCTGGGGTGTTAGTGAGGACACTTTCAGCTGTTAGTAAGGAACATTGCAACTAAAAGTGGTGTAAACTGCTATCATCTTACGTAGCAATATGACTCAGTTAACTCAGTGGCTCTGAAACTAAAGGGCCTGTATTCTTTTTTTTTTATTTAATTTTTTATTTATTTTCAGCATAACAGTATTCATTGCTTTTGCACCACACCCAGTGCTCCATGCAATCCGTGCCCTCTATAATACCCACCACCTGGTACCCTGACTTCCCACCCCCTGCCCCTTCAAAACCCTCAGATTGTTTTTTAAAGATTTTATGTATTTATTTGACAGACATCACAAGTAGGCAGAGAGGCAGGCAGAGAGAGAGAGAGAGAGAGGGAAGTAGGCTCCCCGCTGAGCAGAGAACCTGATGTGGGGCTCGATCCTAGGACCCTGACAGATGTGGGAGCTCCAGCTGGGGACAGAGGAGCATCTGCCCAAAGGGGAGATCGGAGCTAATTTTGGTCCAGGGGCCAAGCCAGCTGCAGCGAGAACGGGAACTCACAGGAAAGAGGGATGCTTGCTGGTGGATGGGATTCATCCTGGGCCTTGGGGTTCTGTGTGGGAGGAGGCTGCGAGGCACCTCTGTCCCAACCTGGCAGAAGCCACGCAGGGAAATGCAAACTTGGTCCCGTTGTCTCTGCTCTCCTTTTCTTTCTGACTTTCAGGTGCCGGGTGCCATCCCCCTCCAGCTGTCACCAGGTCTTTCTACTTGTTGGATGATGGATTACGCTTTGATGGAATCCAAACTAACAGGCTTCATAGATTAAAACTTCCTGCTTTGAATTTTGAACAACTGCTTTTCCGAGTTTAGGGCATTCCAACAAATTAGGGCAGAGGTCCTTTCATGGGTTGAGGGGCCCAAGGCAAACCTAGACTTCACTTGCTGACCCAGAGGGTAAAGCTGAGGAGGCCCGAAGGCTGAGACATACTGGGACCAGTGTCTTCCTGGGAGCGCTTCAGGACTGCCATCCCTGATTGGACTTATCAACCCCGCGTTCTTCTCCAATATAAAGGAATGTAACACAAGCATTTAATCACAAGCATTTATTGAACATATCTGGACTAGCATCAGAAAGGTCTGTGATTTCTTTAAAGAAAGAAATCCAGTAAAATCTAGGGATTCTGTTGTTAAGCGTGGTCCACCGAGATCTAAACACCCAGCCCCCGGCAGTGGGTCAGTGGCCGTGACGAAACTCTCACAGCTTTGGGACCGCCTGTTGTTTTCGCTGGGTGTGCACGGTGAGGAACTTTCCTTCCTACTGGACATGTGCGGTGAGTTGTTTTCACCAATAGCAGATGAATTGGGGCTGTTTACCCTCTCGGTTTGTCACAGGGTTGATTTAAGCCGTAGGAACAGGGCTGGCTGATCTACAAATAGATCAGACGCATCAGCTTCCCCTTGCTAAAAATATGAGGCAGATTTTTCAGAACTCTTTTCAGTAACCATTGCAAATGTATTGGAATGAGACACGCTTTCCTTTTTTTTTTTTGTATGCATGCAGACAGTTCCACTGTATTTCCAGTAATTATGTTCTATCATGAAAACAGGCTTCACCAAACATTTACAAGAAGCAGCCAAGTGTTTAGGAAGCTATTGGAATGGCTAACAGTGCATGTTTTACTACATAGTCTTTTTCCAGAGGTTTCCCCGGCTCTTTGGATACACTATCTGGCCAACAGTCTGTCCATAGCAAATCATTCTTTTTTTAAAAGATTTTATTTATTTATTTGACTGAGAGAGACATAGCAGGAGAGGGAACACAAGCAGGGGGAGTGGGAGAGGGAGAAGCAGGCTTCTGGTCAAGCAGGGAGTGCGATGGGGGGCTCGATCCCAGGACCCGGCGATCACAACCTGAGCTGAAGGCAGATGCTTAACGACTGAGCCACCCAGGTGCCCTCAGAGTCAACTCATTCTTGAGGGTGAGGGGGAAAGTGTCCCCCCACCTCCCCACCTCCCCACTTCCCCCCATCCTGGCCTTGGCTTCTCCCTCCTCTGCTTTCCCCGGGAGTCTCTTCGTTGTTTAACGGTGTCCCTCTGTCTCTTGTATTTGGACTCAAGGGCGGGGACTGTCTGATTTCTCTGGCGTACCCCCTGGAGCACCCAGGCACAGTGTTCTGCATACAGCCACCACCCAACACATTTCAACTCGGCCAACTACAGTACTGCAACCAAGTAACGGGCTGTGAACCACGTCCTGACCACGCTGACCTGCAATCTGTGGGCCCAGTTATACTATCAAGGTGATCCACACAAGTACTTTCTCTCTCCCCTGAGAGTTGCTCCTGAAAAAAAAAAAAAAAAAAACCGAGCAAACAACAAAAAACAAACAAACAAAACCAACAACCAGTGTTAGGTATTTTGTTTACAACCTGGCCTAAACGCTCAAGTTTTATTGTGGCATCCACTAATACCAACCCTCCGTTTTAATATTCAAATCTGAACCATTAAAAAAAACCACTTGCCAAACTTGAAATAAGCACCAGGACGGAGGAGGCAGAAGTGAGGAGCGTTTTCACGCACAGAAGCACCACGGCCTTCCCCGCCTGCATTCGAAGTAATTCATTCACTGCTGACTCTCTGCGAAGCAGGTGAATCCAACCTCGTTTACTGTCTACTTCACAGACCAGTGATAGGATTTTGTGGTCTTAACAACGTCTATAGATCTTGGGGCGATAGGTGGTTCTTATTTGTACTTTCTCGGACTTTGTTCTTCTCTGCCTATGCAGACAACTAAAAATTAATTTTACACCGGTCTCTCTACTCATCTCAGTTTCCGAGAATCAAATGGGCACTCATCTAAGACAATGAGCCGCAAAAACATAATGGCGTTGTTTACAGCTGTTTTTCAAAAGGAGAGAGACCTTTTTAAAAACCAAGAGGACGTTGAGTTTCCGCTTCTTACATGATGGACCATCGCTGTGGGCAAGATGGGCCGTGAGTCAAGAAAACTGCTCACAAAGTTGATATTGAATCACCCGCCCCTAAAGAACTGTGGAGGACTGTAGGATAGGACATCGTGAAGTCCTCATCACAGTGTCTAAAGTCCTACTGATCAGAGAAAAACCCTAAAAGCATACTGGAAAACGAGAGCCGAAAAAGTTGGAAGAGCGTACTGAACACTCAGGAAAGCCAAGAGCTGTGAACCGCACAGAGACATCTTGCAAAGTCCTACCTTTAACCCCCAAACTACCCCACTGAACAAGGGTGCTTCTGTTGATACTATAGCGGACAGGCACAGATGCAAGAGTGAAGATTTAGTTGTTCATATAAAGGCCACAGATCACTGAAGTAGCCGCAAATGCCTAGGGCAAACAAACGTTTTCTTAAACGCATCTTTGAGCCTGTTGCCTGAGGCCACACCCAATACTGCGCCCTCTGGCGATCAGGAAAACAGAAATCAGGTATTTTTATTTTTTTTTTAATTTTAAAGATAAATAAACTTATTTATTTATAAAGATTATTTATATATTTATTCATTTGACAGAGATCACAAGTAGGCAGAGAGGCAGGCAGAGAGAGAGGAGGAAGCAGGCTCCCCGCTGAGCAGAGAGCCGGATGAGGGATTCAACCCCAGGACCCTGGGATCATGACCTGAGCCGAAGGCAGAGACTTTAACCTACTGAGCCACCCAGGTGCCCCCCAAATTTATTTTTTAAAAAAAGATATTTAGTTATTTGTCAGAGAGAGAGAGGGAGGGAGGAAGTGGGGGAGAAAGAGCCCACAAGCAGGGGGAGCAGCAGGTAGAGAGAGAAGCAGGCTCCCTGATGGGCAAGGAGCCCAGTGTGGGACTGGATCCCAGGACCCTGATATCATGACCTGAGCCGAAGGCAGACACTAGACTGAGCCACCCAGACGTCCCCATGCATTTTTAAACAGGGATTCACTACAGGAAAAGAGCCACATCATTTTTTTCTTTCACACTTAAAAAAAATTTAATGGTGCTTTTTAAAATTTAAATTCATTCAATTAATACATAGTATATTATTAGTTTCAGAGGTAGTTTAGTGAGTCATCAGTTGTAATAACACCCAGTGCTTATTCCATCAAGGGCCCTTTTTAGTGCACATCACCCTGCTACCCCATCCTCCCACCCCCTCCCCTCCATGAATGGATGAAGATGTAGTAATACACACACACACACACACACACGGAATATTACTCAGCCATCAAAAATTCTTACCATTTGCAACGGCATGGATGGAACTAGAGGGTATTATGCTAAGTGAAATAAGTCAGTCAGAGAAAGACAGTTATCCTGTGATTTCACTCATATGTAATGTGGAATTTAAGAAATAAAACAGAGTAACTAGGGGAAGGGAGGGGAAAAATAAAATAAGACAAAATCAGAGAGGGAGACAAATTGTTAAGACTAACTACAGTAGCCACACCATTGTTCAAATGCTAACCCAACAGAGGGAACCCGAGGTAATCCCATGACAGCTGAAGGAAGCACCAGTGCTGTCAGCTCGGGGGGGGGGGGGAGTGAAAAGGAAGAGGTGGTGTCGCCCAAACTCTGGAGCTCAGAGAAAGGACCCCTACTGGCCTGGCCTGAGCTTCTGAGGGCGCTGCCACCCTGGCAGGTGCTGATGCTGAGCAGGGGCGGGAACCACTGGGCAGACGGGCATCTGGGGAGGGGGTCAGCAGGGGCTGTGATGGTCAGGCCAGGGCCCAGGAGGCAGGACGCCTACCTATCCCAGCCCCAGTGCTGCCCTGCGTGCTGTGCGGGGAGCGGGGAGCACTGGTTGCTGGAAGCCCAGCATGGGTTATTCCTGCAGGTGCTGATGGGAACAGGAAAGTGACAAGCAAATCCCTCCTCCTTCCAAGTCCCTCAAGTCTCTCCCATCAGCTGGCTTAAGAGGAAGAGGAGGGTCTGGTGAACCCAGTCCCACCCCTGCATCAGAGCGGAGCCATGAGGGAAGGTATGACAGTAACACCTAATTAATCCACGGAACCCATGACTGATCGTTGGCCTGGAAAAGGTCACGTTAACATTTTCTTGAGGACAGTATATATAAGTAAATATGTATTTAGCTGTTGTAAAGCATACAACACTTGAATGGCACTAAGCATAGTCACATCACATACAACCACCACCAACAACCATTGCCAGAACTTTTTTCATCTTCCCAAACTTTAAGATTGTCGCTATTTCCTCTGCTGTTGGTTCAGGTCATGGTCCCAGGGTCCTGGATCGAGCCCCGTGTCGGGCTCTCTGCAGAGAGCCTGCTTCTCTGCCTACTTGTGACCTGTCAAATAAGTAAAATCTTTAAAAAAAAGTCCCTATTAAACACTAACTCCTCATTCCCCCCTACTCTCAGCCCTTGGCAACCACCATTCCACTTTGTCTATGAATTGGACTCGTCTAGGTCCCTCATATCATTGGAATCTTGTCATTCTGTGCCTGGCTTACTGCACTGAGCAGAATGTCCTCAAGGTTCGTCCATGTTGTGGTGTGGGGTGAGAATTTCCTTTAAGGTTGAACAATATTCTGTTCCATGTAGAGATCACTTAGGTTTACCCACTGATCTGTTGATGACATGTGGTGTGTTTCCCCCTTCTGGCTATTGTGAATAATGCTATGAACACTGTTCTATAAGTCTGAGTTTGGGTCCCTGCCTTCTATTTTTATTTTGGTATGTACCTAGAGGTGGAATTTCTGGGTCATAGTTCTTCTATGTTTAACCTTTTAAGAAGCAGTCTGGCTGTTTTCCATAGTGGAGGATGCTGTATTCTTCTCATCTAAAATGCTCAAAGGATGTGAAGTTTTGGAAAATACTGTCAGATGTATAGTTTGTAATTACACAAAGGAATGTGGCCACTCAACTGTCATTCATAAATACAAAATTTTATTTGCACTTCATTAGTGTAGAAAGACCACAATGCTTTTCATATCACAACACTCAAGACACGCCAAGTTATTCAAATACATAATTACTTATTTACTTTGACTAAACAAAACAGTGCAGTTTAATAAAAGATATACCAAAGATAGAGTTCACAAATTCATTATCAGACCAAAAAAAAAAAAAAAAAAAAAAGAACACAGTCTAGGCTTAATAGGAATAAGCTTCACCATAAAGGGGAGAAGTTTTATCATTACAAAGGTATAGAATGTTTAGGTAAATACATGTATGTTCTTTGATATAGTAAAATGTATCTCTTTAAAATTCCTTTAAACAGGATTTGTTTAGCACAGCAGCGTTGTTTTAAAATCTTCTATAGTTTCAAAAACACTTCTTTCTTTATTGAATCTTTGTAGTTCTTAAAAGCACAGGGTATGTCCATTAGGAAACCATAAGAGATTCTGCGGCCTCAGGACCAAGTCAAACCCCTACTCTCTAACTAGTAGTACTCTACCATAACATAACATTAATAAATACCCTTCAAAGACGGCTATGAATGGAGCTTTGCTTTGTGGCAGAAATACTCCCATACTTCAGAGATGCTACAGCTGGGGTAAATGTCTTGTAGATAAAGAAAAAGCACTTATGATAGCTTTATTTTTTTCCCAAAAAGTCATTAGTTTTACAAATTTTCTTTAAAACAGTAAGCAAAGCACCACTTTCTTTCTTCTTATCAGAATATCTTCTGTCCTCATAATATAATTAATGAGGACAATTATATTATTTATTTCAAGAAACATTATACCTTTCATTTCTCCCATTCTTCATATTAGAAGTACTATGTTTCCCAGTGTATGTCCACTAGATGCTGGGATAATGAATGAAATATAATAATTTGGAGGGAAATATGTAATTTATAACCCAAACTTACCCAGGATTGCATATTTGCATATTTACAAGTTAGTGTATAGCTGTGACTTGGATTACAAAGTGCGAAAAGAAATTGTCAAAATGATTGTAGTGCAGAATAGAACATTCTCCCCTTTCCAGGAATCATTTCCACTTTGTCTCCAAAGTAGGAAATCAACAGCATCGAACATGTGGTCTCGGTGGAGGCAGTTCTGGTGGGATCTCAGGTTCTGGTTGTAACGAGAGGATGCTATTGGACAACTCATTCCTTAAAATATCCAGAGGCATCTTAAGGATAAAGAAAAAAGACAAATACATTTAACCCTGCAATGTATCTGGAAGTTCTGCAGATGACACGATTCTATATGAGCAAAGTATTTCTACTAAAGGTTTATAATCATCATCATTTAATTAGATGTTCAGGTATGAAGCCAAACAATGAGGACCAGGTTCAGGGTGTTCTCTGCCACACACAAATACTGGCCAGTCTCAATCATACTCTATGTTCAAGGAAAGGAAACCAGATGGATTTCTCTCAACAACATGTATTTTCACAGAACATAGTAATAATGGAAATTTAATGCATTAATTCAGGGGAAAAAAATGGTTCTGCATTCTTAGGGGTTATTACCATCACTAAGGGAGAAATAACTTCTCTTAGCAATTATATAAACAATCGTTTTATTAGAAGCTACTGAATTGTTTGAATTAGCAGATTATATGTAGTAATAACATAAACTAAGTTCTTATAAAAAAATCTCTGAATTTAAGCCTACAGATGCTTGAAGAAACTGTTCAGCAAAGCTGTCCAGCAATTTTCCTGCAGCTTAGTGTCACAGAAAGGCCTAGGCAAGGGAACTGGGCCACGCCGGGAGCACAGCATGGAGGGCGAGGTAGGTAGGACCCAGGGGCTCCCTCCTGAGACACCTGCACGCTCCAAGAGGTCCCCACTGCCTGTGTCTTAATTTTTGTGGGAAAATGGGAAAAGAACAAAAGGAAATGTTAAATAAACATGGCACACTGTTATACTTGCTCCAGTCACTTCACCAAACCATCTTCAGGGCTCAGCACACCTACGGGATGCCAACACTGGACTCGGTGGGGCCCCCCACGGACATGGCGGCTGCCACAACTGGAGGCCTCCAGCCAAGGCAACCACCTCACCTGGTTCTTCACCTCTGAGTAAGTTCCCTGTCTCCCTTTCTAAGTCAAACATTCTCAACCGAGACATTGTAAAGGGAACAACAGGTCTCACACGAGATAGCTACCTGGTATCATTATTTTACCTTTTTCAGAATGTCATCAACAAGCTTCAGAAATATCTCGTCCACATTGAAGTTGTCCTTGGCACTTGCCTCACAGAACCGCATTCCGGTGATCTGCTGTGCGAACTAAGAACACAGGGTCATGATTTCTTTTGGGGGGGGGGGTGCCACACAATGGAGTAGGTGGCCAGGGGGCCTGTAACCGGGGCAACCAAAGCGTGGGCTCCTGCTTGAAGGGAGGGATGGGCCAGGTCTGCCGAGCCCCATCTAGGTTCCAACAGAGTTCGCGTGTGCGACACCCCCGAGGTGGGTAAGTAGGCACATGGGGCAAACCCCGCCAGGGTGAGTGAGGAACGATGTGGAACAAAATCCCTGAGGTGACGTGGGGACATTCAAGTTCCAGAGCGGTGATGTACCTGACATTTACAATGGGAATATCACTGGTTCTCCACGGAAGGATACAATACCCCAGGGCAAATCATGAAAGCAATTTTACGGCTTAAAAAACGTTTCTCTGTAGGAGATGGTGGGTTAGAGAACAATGCCACATATACTGATGTGGACACTCCGCTCTCCCCCCGCTCCATTTTGAAACAATTTTTAAAACTTCCTGCTCCTTTACGTCCAAACAAAGGAGATGGACGTGATTGTATAATTATTTCATCATTAAAAAAAAAACTCCTTAAAAAAGTCTCCCAATGGCAGACGGCACAGCAGTGTGGACGGCGACGTCCCCTCTACTCCCCATTCCTCTCACCTTTTCACCTTGCTGCCTGGTGATTTCTCGGTCAGTTTCACAGTCCAACTTATTTCCAACTAAGAGAAGTTCTGCATCTTCTGAAGCATACTGTGGAGTTTTAGAAGAAGCTGCATTTCAAAGGTGGGCACTGTCGTATCCTGACAGGTAACGTACACCACTCTGCTGATTGCTATCATTGTGTTCATCCACACCCCACATCCCACCCCACCCCCCATCCCGCCCCCCATCCTGCCCCCCACCCCGTCCCTGGCAGGACTGACGCAGGCGGGGTCTGACACAGTCCACAGGGGGCTCAGGGCTTTGGAGCGTAATGCAGTAACAGGTATTCTGAGCTTCTGACCAGTAATTTCTAAGGATCTATCCTAAGCAAATGATTTACATCGCAGGCAAAGCCCTATACTTACAATGACCATCAACTGAAGAAAGTCCAACAAAATAGATGGAGAATGAAATAAGTTAAGGTACATAAAAAGAATGCAGCCATTAAAAAAAAAACAAAACAACAACACCCAAATAAATCATGCATACTTTGGAAGAAATTTCAAAGACACAGGAAAGCTGGCACGACAGAACATTCAGTGAACTAAGCAGGCTTTAAAACCACATGGAATATGGATTCAGTTTGATTTTTCAGAACAGCAAAAGTATACATTTTTTAATTTACTTCTGTGCTTGATTTTCCAAATTTTCTATCGTGACAAGGTATCATTAATCTTACATTCAGGAAAAAAGTTAAGCTACATTTCTAAGTTAAAAAAATAAAATAAAATAAAGCCCCTGAATGGTGTGACCTTGGCCGAGTCACTCAAGGTCTTGGTCTCCGTCTCTGTGTGGAGTACGGGAACAGAACAGCGCCCATCTAGTGAGGCTGCTGCGACACAAGCATGGGAAGTACTCGAGAGTACTCGAGAAACAAGAGCACTTGTTCACAAAAAGGCAAAAAGCAAAAGTATAATAGGGGGCAGAGCGTTATATTTCAACCTCAGCAGATCCACAAACTGAGCACCTCACGGGGCCTTGAGGCTTGAGGCCATGGCTTTTCGGTCTATGGGATTAATACAGGTTCTCACAGGAAAACGCAACACCTACCTTATCAATCATCTTCATCCATTTTGGCAAATCATCAAAAGTCTCCTTCTTCGTGATATCATATACTAGTATGATCCCCTTGGCACTTCTGTAATAAGCTGAGGTAATGCTGTTGAATCTCTCCTGACCTGCTGTGTCCCTATGAAACAGCAGCAAGTCAGCTCCCACACAGTGACCAGAGGGAGCAGCTCCACCTTCCAACACGGATGCCCCACCCCCTGCATGCTGCTTCTAGTCCTGTCCATCCATAAGCATCAGTATTAGTGGGGGGTAGGGGGTGAGAGGTAGTTTTTCTGAGTTAGTTACATTCAGACAAAGACAGTCCCAATTTCTCTCAAACCAAGATTTTGAAAATAAGAAAACAATGTAAAATGATGGAAAGTGTAACCCCATACAAACTTTTTTTTTTTTTTTTTTTTTTTTTTTTAATAAACTCATCTCTGTGTTCCACGTGGGACTTGAACGCACAACCCTGAGATCAAGAGTCACATGTTCTACCAATGGAGCCAGCCAGGTGCCATCCCCCCACCCCCAACTCTCGCTTAACCAACATCAATGGTTATATCTGACTTTGTTGAGAAGATGACCAAGAGTTGCTCGCTAAGGAAAAGTACTAAAAAATCAGTCTTGTTACTGTCTTAATCCTTCTAAGATAAAAAAGGGGTCAAAGGGGGCAGGGAATAGGTTTTCAAATATGGTAAAGTTCATTATTGTCTGACTGCTACTTTAAAAGCCAGAAGTTGTATTTATTCTCCAGGCTGAAGTCGATCATTTCAACATGAAGAATGATGTAAACTCATGAACAGTGTATAGCAGCTGGCTGAGACATTATTTTCTCCATCTAATAAGCCAAGAAACTGCTGAAAACCATCATGTATTTATGAATGAGCTCAACGGAGCAGGACTTCTGATCTGGAGACAAATTTCTCTAAAGATAATGTAATTTAGCTCTTCCCAAAGACCCTGAACTCACAGCACACTCCCGGGGGCGCATATGAGACCGGTGGGTCCTGCAGTAACACTACTGGGGGCCAAGGCACTGAAAATAGGCTTCTTCACTGCAAGGCCATTCAAGGTCTCCCAAATTGACAGTGTGTGGGTTTCCGAGAGGTAGAACGCGCAGCTTTTCCCAGATGCATCTGATCAAACACTACTTCCCTTGAGCTGCGCTTTGTGGGACTGTTTCCCTAACGTACCCTTCCCTTTGGCAACTGTGTTGTAATTTACAGCTTTATTCACACTGGTCTTGCCCCCAAATTAATTCACATTAGTGATGGCATTGTTATGCCAAAGACACAAAAAAGCTTGTTGGCAAATTCATTTTCACATAAAGCAAAGCCATTTGCTTTGTTCCAGAGGATATAAGAATCCCCAGTTGCCTCTGACCGGAAGGTCCAAGAGGGCCAAGGCTGGTCTGTTTCTGTCCACCAGGGTCTGGCAGGGTGCCTGGCCCGTAGCAGGCTGTCAGTAAGCAGGTGCTGAATGAAGTTTACATGTTCAAAATGGGGGAGCTGATGCCACTTTAAGACAAAATAACTTAAAATGCCCCAAACCTGGAAAACTGAATAGGATGGATGGGGACTGAATTCTTCAAGATTCCTAAAAAACCTTAAAAGACCACACTAATGGGCACTGCACCTTCAAGGTTAGTAAGAAGGAACTGATTCAGGTACCATTTCATTTACACAAGGAATCAATGATTAAAATTATTTCTGGAATCCTAGGGAGACAAGGGTATAATATACATATTTTAGGGGTGCTTGGGTGGCCCAGTCATTAAGCGTCTACCTTCGGCTCTGGTCATGATCCCAGGGTCCTGGAATCAAGCCCTGAATCAGGCTCCCTGCTTAGAGGGAAGACTGCTTCTCCCTCTCCTACTCCCCCTGCTTGTGTTTCCTTTCTTGTTGTGTCTCTATTGAATAAATAAATGAAATCTTAAAAAAAAAAAAACAAAAACCAACACTTTTATTTAGAAGGGGATGGGGCAGAGGGAGAGGGCAACAGGGAATCTTAAGCACGCTCCATGTCCAGTGTGAAGCTCGACGCTGGGCTCGATGCCAGAACCCTGAGATCATGATCTGAGCTAAAATCAAGAGTTGGATGCTTAAGTGACTGAGCCACCCAGGCACCCCCTATAATTAATACTTTTGAATCAATAAGGAATTAAATCTTTGAGAGCATGGTTTCCCAGTCTATCACAAGTTATGGTTTGATCAAATTAGGATCTGATCAAATATTTTTAATACTTTAAAAAAATATGCTGTGCTGTTTGGATACTGTTAAGAAACAGTATCTCATTTCTTTAAAAAGTCAAAAAAACTATACCTTTTTCTACTTTAAAATTTTTGGTTAGCATAGTACTTTAACAATTTAATAGAATAAACCTTTATTCTAAGCAACTTTAATCTGGCTGTTTAGTGCAACTCAACTGACATGAATTTCTGCACACATTCAAAGAATCAGAATCTAGACACTGGGGGCTCAAAAACAGTGAAATTAGAGGTAATGGGTTTTTGTTGTTGTTGTTCTTAAAAGATTTTATTTATTTATTTGACAGAGAGAGATCACAAATAAGCAGAGAGATAGGCAGAGAGAGAGGGGGAAGCAGGCTCCTTGCTGAGCAGAGCCCGATGTTGGGATCAATTCTAGGACCCTGAGATCACAACTGGAGCTGAAAGCAGAGGCTTAATCCACTGAGCCACCCAGGTGCCCTGAAGTAATGGTTTTTTAATTTAACCATTTTTTTAAAAAAAATTTTATTTGACACAGAGAGAGAGCCCAAGTAGGCAGAACAGCAGGCAGGGGAGAGGAAGAAGCAGGTTCCTCACTGAGCAAGGAATCCAGTGCGGAACTTGATCCCAGGACCCTGAATCCGAGCTGAAGGTAGCCGCTTAACCAAGTGAGCCACCCAGGTGCCCCTAATTTTAAATGCTTTTATTTATTGTGGTAAGATGACCTGACATGAAACCTACTCTCCTTTAACTCCTTTATTTGTGTGTAAAATATTGTTATGTATAGGCATGAAGTTGTACAGCAGATTTCTAGAATAAAAAATAAATAATAAAAAAGCCAACAGCTGAATGATAGGGAGAATAAAGGGCATTTCTCATAAAGTTAAAAACACCTGTCGCCTGGGTGAGGCAGTCAGGAATCTCAGAAACATTAAGAAATTAGCGATCTTTGTTGGTTTTCATTCAGACACAGAGAAGAGGGCAAACCTCAAAATGCAAAATCAGAGGCAATCATTCTAACACAAATAACTGAGCCAGTAAGTACAGTTTACAAAAACCCCAAAGAGGAACCGTTAATCAATTTGCCACTCCCATTTAAGGTCATTCCTTAAATTCCGTCCACTTGTTTCCAGCTCTGAATGCTTGAGGTAGAAAAGCATCTTCCTTTGAGAGACTGTCCTCTATTTCCAAAATATGTGGGTCATTTCATGCAAATTTTTGTCTTCTATTCCTCTGAAGCTCTTCTGCTTAACTTATTTCCCCTACTAAATTATCTGCTATCACATACGGTCAAAGAGCAGGGAAATGAAATGCAGACACAGCTCAGCAAGTACTGATTACAGATCTCCTATGCGCCAGTACCACTGAAGTCGCAAGCACCCGAGTTCCTACTTCTCAAAAATTAGCTGCTAAGACCCCAATGCAGTGATCATACTTCTGTCTTTCTGTGAAGATGCAGAATCCTAGTATTTCCTCTTTATCTCCATAAACCCGAGTTTTCACTGTCGTGATAGAGGATTTCTCGAGATTTGCAGTGTACTAATGTCAGCTAAATTGTCATCTGCTGCTGTTGGAATATGCGGTGATTATTTCTCTCTCTGCTTTTTGGTGCAAACTGAAGAACTCCTGCAATTCTATTTCCCCAGTTTTGTAATAAGAGAATGCTTTGAAAACTTAGAGATTCTTACTTGTATTTAATACATCCACTTATAGACGTAATTATTAATTTGCAGGGCAGAAATCAATTTCTGCACACGAAATGTCCTCACTTCTTTCAAGCAGAGAACGAAAAGCAAGCCTTGATGTCGACATAAGAAAGCTGGCTAAAACCAAAGTCCCCCACAGGGAAGACTGAGGCGTGCTGTACAGGTCGGTGGGGCCCTTATATGATGCATGTTAATTCCCGGTGTTTAATCTTCAGGATGGCATCTGAATGTCAATTCATGAAGCAGTCTTCTAGCTGACACACACTGTTTTAGCTACACTTACACAAAAAAGCACTTTTAAGCACAGAGATGAGAAAACAGTCTTTTTTTCTGGCCACAGATAATCAAGGGACTGAAAAATATGGCAATGATATAAAATGTCACGTAAAAGTGTGACAATGCCATCTGGAGCTTTCGGTATCTTAAACTTTTAGGAACCTCTGGTTAGTATTTCCTCAGCTCGGCTATATCCAGAAAACATCAAGAAAAAAAAAATGCATTTCTTCTAATCAGATCTCTGTGAAAACCAACTGGGAATGTCCATGGACTATCATCCTAGAAAATCAGAGCACAGCTATTCTTAGCAGAGCAAGGCTACTGAGGCTCTTTGAAGAGCCCTCCTGGCCCCTCCTGGGTCATCAACTGCGACAGCAAAGTGGTGACATCGGGCTTGCAACAAAGCAGACTATGACAGCAACGGTGCGAGCGCGGCTTCTCTGAAATGAGTCCTGTGTTCCTTTAAGCAGTGAGCCTCAACCCCCACACTTGCATTCTATCTACTCCGTTAACAATAATGAAGGAAATGTTTAAACCTTTACACAAAATGCTTCAGATGACAACAATCTGGCTTTGAGTTTTGTGTGATTGACAAGTGGCGGGCATTTTGTGGATGTGTTATTCACTGCTGAAAACCCCTTTAGGAAAACGTATGTCCTCCTCCTTCACTGAATCACTGGAATGTTCCTGGTGGAAAACGTGTAATCAACCTTTCCTTCTTTCTTTTCTTTTGATTTTATTTATTTGCAAGAGAGAGAGACAGAGTGAGAGAGCATGAGAAGGGAGGTCAGAGGGAGAAGCAGACTCCCTGTGGAGCTGGGAGCCTGATGTGTGACTCGATCCCAGGACTCCAGGATCATGACCTGAGCTGAACGCAGTCGCTTAACCAACTCAGGTTGCCCCAGGTGCCCCATAATCAACTTTTCAATACAGTCACTAAATCTCGATTTCTTTCCTCAGTTGTATTCTTCAGTAGAGTCAAGGAGAAGCAGAGCAGTTACGCCGGGGAATGCATTTACTTCCCAGAGAAATAATGATTTTCGGAGTGTCCTGTGCCTTTCCTAGAACTGTCCCAGCATGCTTTTCCCCACAGGTGGGAGTCACAGGTGAGGCCCTCCTAGAGATATTCAGAGGCACTGTCCCGAGATTCCAGAAGGAGCCAATGTCATGGGCACAGACAGTCTTTGTGGGCTGAATTCCAGGGAGCCACAGGACATTTGAACATACTTTTTATAGGTCAGATTACTACTGCCTGAGATGAAAACTGAAGTATGAATTCAGTAATTAAGGTACATCTGCTTAGCCAGGCCATGATGTCATCACCTAGACACTGCCGTCACTCATGAAACAAGCTCCACAGATGGCCTAATATTAGCTCCATCACCCTCTGTTCAGTAATGCCCTTCAGATAGGATCTCACCCACAGGTGCTAGGCAGAGATGAACCACCGGAGTGGTCTTTACCTGAGAGAGCTTACAATCAGAAACAACAGCTCATGGGGAAGATACTTTGTTGTCC